>NC_133364.1:40025542-40214651 GCF_049309525.1 Garra rufa | reverse complement strand
AGTCAGTGATGGTCTGGGGTGCCATGTCAGCTGCTGGTGTTGTTTTATCAAGGGCAGGGTCAATGCAGCTAGCTATCAGGAGATTTTGGAGCACTTCATGCTTCCATCTGCTGAAAAGCTTTATATGAAGATTTCATTTTTCAGCACGACCTGGCACCTGCTCACAGTGCCAAAACCACTGGTAAATGGTTTACTGACCATGGTATTACTGTGCTCAATTGGCCTGCCAACTCTCGTGACCTGGACCCCATAGAGAATCTGTGGGATATTGAGAAGAGAAAGTTGAGAGACGCAAGACCCAACACTCTGGATGAGCTTATGCCGCTATCGAAGCATCCTGGGCCTCCATAACACCTCAGCAGTGCCACAGGCTGATTGCCTCCATGCCACGCCGCATTGAAGCAGTCATTTCTGCAAAAGGATTCCCGACCAAGTATTGAGTGCATAACTGAACATAATTATTTGAAGTTTGACTCTTTTTGTATTAAAAACACTTTTCTTTTATTGGTCGGATGAAATATGCTAATTTTTTGAGATAGGAATTTTGGGTTTTCATGAGCTGTATGCCAAAATCATCAATATTAAAACAATAAAAGGCTTGAACTACTTTCAAATGTGTGTAATGAATCTAAAATATATGAAAGTCTAATGTTTATCAGTACATTACAGAAAATAATGAACTTTATCACAATATGCTAATTTTTTGAAAAGGACCTGTGTGTGTGTATGTGTATATATATATATAACTTTTAATATGTGGATGTATGAGTGCTGAAGGTGTGAGGGAGTTGTGCTTTATCAATGCTGTCATCAATTCACACACCACTGTGTGATGTAATACAAAATACTGCAACTGAAGATGCTACGCTTCCCTCAATCACTTCATTATTGGGCATTTTTTCAACATGACAATGAATGTATTCATTCTCATCAAGGTAAAAATCTTCCAGTGGACATGTATTTCCTCAATCTTTACACTCTTGAGCAGCTGTGGGGGATTCTGTAGAGACAAACCGAGGAACATTCCCATCAAAAACTTTTAAGGAGGTCGTCCACCAGGAGTTAAACAGAACAGATGCAAAAAATTGTCATTAACTTGTATACTCAGTGCCAAGAAGTCAGGGCAGAGGACATACTAAGTACTAAAATGTTATACATTTGCTGATTGAAATCCAGGGTGTACTCGTCTCTGCAATCCTTCATTTAAACAAAATTGGCTAATTTACTTACCTTACAGAAAATATTAGCATATATTTTGTTGTTTTTGTTAAGTATATGTTTAATACTTTTCAATTTTGCCATCTTTCCATGAATTATATAAGTGAACATTAAGAAAATACATATATTTATTCAGAGGGGGTGTACTTATTTATGCTGTGCACTGATCAATTTTCTTTTTTCTGGTTTTTTTTATTTCTTTTTTGGCAGATTTGACGACTGTGGTCTTAATGAAACATGTTGTGAGACTGTGTCTTCAGCTCTCCAATCATCAAATTCCTGTCTGAGAGAACTTGACCTGAGTAACAATGATCTGCGGGATTCGGGAGTGAAGCTGCTCTTTGTTGGATTGAAGAGTCCACACTGTCAACTGAACATATTGAGGTGTGGCTTTACATTTACTCTTTCACTATTTAAACATGTATAAATATGTGTATGAGTGTTTCATAACTATGGCTAGCAGATATGTTCCTTATAAATATTGTATGAATGCATCATACTACATCCATTGCCGGGTGCAGACGGCTGTTCCGGGAGCTTGAAGAGTTTGTGTCATGGACAAGAATGAGTTTTAAACCAAACATGTCCAGGTCGCTGGTCCTAACGAAGGGAAGAGTTGTGGACCAGTTCCACCTTACCCTGGGAGAATCACAGATCCCAGTGGTGACAGAAAAGCTGGTCAAAAACTTGGGAAAAAATTTTGATAACTCCTTGAAGGACACAGCCGTTCTCGGCAAGCCAAGCGTGACCTGTCCACATTAGGAATGTGCATCTCCATAACTGAGGCCGATGTGACATGCATCTCGATGCATAGCCAACAATATGAGAGATTAAAGATACATATGAAATGGCTAGCGATGCGATACGATTCAACCCTATTACTTTCTCAATTATATTGGTGGGTAATTATATTTCATGTAAATAAAATAAAAAAATCAGTGGTACAATTTTAAAGTTAACAGGAATGGCAATTATTAATACATATATTGTATATTATGATTATTTATGAATTTGTATTTTGTTATAATACTAAAGTCACCTTTATTTTTGTTGTGCATTTAATAATTTCCACCAATATCGTATATTATTTGAACTGAACTGCGGTGCATGATGACATTACTAAATTCGATGATGAAGTGCCTTTAACTAAAAATTGTGTTCACTGTTGTCTTTTTGCATTATGAATTTTCCTATTTAATACTGTAAAGCTGCCTTGACAGTCTAAAAGCGCTATAAAAATAGGTGACTCGACTTGAATAGTATATGGTTATTCGTATATTGTAATTTATATAAGTGCATCGTGTTAATACACACCCCTTGAAATAGATAGTTAAGTCCATGTGGGGCGGTGTAGCTGCTCAGTGTGGGTTGGAGATGGAGGCAAACATTTCAATTGTCTTATGTGTGGTACCTTTTTGTGGAAGGTTTAAACAGCAATGTGCTGTTAAAACTTGTCTGCTTTACACAGACCAGTCATGTTCTGCCACAATGACTGAATCAATCAATGGCCCTGCGCCTGCTTCACATCTCTGTCACTCTGTAACACCAGTATCGTAAATCATATTGTATTGTGAGTTCATTGAATTGTTACATCCCTACCTATTGATACTTTATTAAGACACTTTTTTAACACATTTTAAGACCTCTTATTTAGAGGGCTTTGTTTTCTAACAGTTATCAGAAATTAATATAGAGGGGATGCAACACAGCGCAAACCATGATGCATAATTTATGAATCAGTCTTATAAACCAGTTCAAACAAAACAGTGCAAACTCACCTAAGTTAATGGTGAATCACATAATGGTTCAAAATGTCTTTCTTTACTGACCCTATTTTTTTGGCAATACCTGCTTTTGATATTACCAAGTAGGAGAGTTTCTTGAATATTTTTATAGTTTAGATGAGAAGGCATTTGTTTTCCTTAGGGTCATGACTGAACGTGACTGAAATAAGACCATAAAAATTTGTTCAAAAGACTTCTTCCAAAGATGAAAAATAGCCTAAATGAACTTGTTGAACTTTCTGCTTTGTTAACGGAGGTGTTGTGGGTGTTTGCATGTCTCCGGTGGATGATTACCGTATGAATAGTGTGCACTGCATGTGGATATGACCACATTACAGATAAGCTCAGATTATCATTTGTCATCTAAAACTTTGTTATTTGTGTCCCTCAGATGGTTAAGATAAATTGACCTAAATTGATGTTACCTGATATATTTCTAAATTAATTTATATACAAAATAAACTTAACTGAATTAATAGTATGCAATTCTACTTTAAATTGTGAAATCTTAAAGGGATGGTTCGGAGTAGATTTGACTTCATTGCTATGCACTCCGAAGCCCATGTAAATACCCCATCCAAAGTTTTTTTTACCTTAGTCGAACATTGAGGGAGATATCAGAGTTTTTCGAATGGCTTGCTAATATGTACACGGTACATGTGATGTATCTCGTAAATTGCACCACTAAACAAAAAACTCTGATATCTCCCTCAATGTTCGACTAAGGTAAAAAAAAAAAAACTTCGGATGGGGTATTTACATGGGCTTCGGAGTGCATAGCAATGAAGTCAAATCTACTCTGAAGCATCCCTTTAATAAATTGCCAACTCTAATAAAGATATTCTTAATGCACTCAATATATGTAAACACATGAACAACCATCATTGGCAAGTGATTCTGTATTGTAATAACCAGAAATCATTTGGTTCCTAAATTATTATTTTCGTCCCTTTTGAAAATGATATTAATTTTAAATAATTCAAAATAAAATTTAAATAATGTGCAATATGAACCCATAATGTTATGCATGTTAGAATAATGGACATTTTATTTGACAAAATGAATATTTTGCTAATTTTTTCTGTTTAGATTGGCCTCCTGTAATCTTACTGTTCAGTGCTGTGAAGAATTGTCTTCAGTTATACAATCATCAAACTCTTGTCTGAGAGAACTGGACCTGAACAACAATGACCTACAGGATTCAGGAGTGAAGCTACTCTCTGATGGACTGAAGAGCTCACACTGTCAACTGAATATACTGAGGTATTTATGAACACATTTTGTTTGATACAGTTTGCTGGGCTGAGGCTGGAAGAAGTGAAATCGCAGTGTTACACAATTGAGCATTTGTAATTATCATCTGGTTGTGTGTAGTGCAGAACTTTAGGCTGATCTTCAGTCTGTGGAGAAGTATAGTTCTCATAAGATGGAAATTTTTAATAGAACCTTTTGGCTAGCAGATGGCGTTAGGTCAGTCTTTAGGATGCATTAGCAGCAGTACATGCCCCTGGAAATGTTTTTGGAATGTCTTCATTCCTGATATTGTGTGAGGTCATGAAGGACAATCAGGTAGCTATTTCAGCACATTTTCAGGTTGTACTCTGAAACCTGATGATTCCTCCAGTGCCAGCATCTATTGCAGTTTTTTGATCCAGTTTATTTTCATGTGAGTAATAAGCTGCTTAAAGGAGAAGTTCACTTCCAGAACAAAAATTTACAGATAATTTACTCACCTCCTTGTCATCCAAGATGTTCATGTTTTTCTTTTTTTTCAGCTGAAATGAAATTATGTTTCTTAAGGATTTTTCTCCATATAGTGAACCTCTATGGTACCCGCGAGTTTGAACTTTTAAAATGCAGTTTAAATGCAGCTTCAAAGGACTCTAAATGTTACCAGTTTATGAAAATGTTAGTTTTCTAACGTAACAATAGGTTATTTTCTAAAACAAATTTACAATGTATATACTCCATATATTAAGTCCTGTTCAAGACCTTTAGGGTATGTTGAAAAACTCCCATCTTATTTTCTCGTTCCAACTTCAAAATCATCCTACATCACAGTAGAAGTACCGACCCAGTGTTTACAAAGTAAACATGCAAAGAAGGCCAACCGCTGTTTGCAAAACAGTAAAACAGTGATGTAGGATGAGTTTGAAGTTGGAGAAGAAAATGAGATGGAAGCTTTTCGCACAACCTAACTGTACTGATCTGGATTACACAGAGTATTCATGCTCACCGCAGAGCTAGACAAGACGAGCATGTGAGATTAAAAATTAGGTAAATTCTATTTTTTTTTTTTTTTTTTTTAGAAAATAACATCTTTACAACAGATTCTTTACAACTTAAGAAAGGCATGGACATCTTGGATGACAAGGGGCTGAGTACATTAACTGTAAATTTTTGTTCTGAAAGTGAACTTATCCTTTAAAGCTGTTGCAGGGTTTAGGTAAATTTTAGGGTTTGTGATGTCACAAATCCAGGATGAAGCTTGTTTTAGTCCCTACCAGCCATTTGTTGTAGGCCTTTGAATTCAAAATCTTTAAAATCTAATTCTGTAAAAGAAAAAGTTAAATCATAATCAAGGTGTCACACCATCTCTCCTGGAAGCCTATTGAGTTTGTTTAATAAACCCTCACTGTAATTGAACTTTACCTCGTCTTGTCCTCCAGTTTTGTGACACGAGGACTCCTTTGAAGGGCACCCTGTGAGGATGTTCAAAAGTGTTGTAAAATTAACCTGAGCTGGTATGATACTTAAAGGTGCCATTCCCTTACAGTTGATCTACTAGCATGCCGTTTAGGGAAAGATGTTTGAGGGTGTAGAGTTAGAAAAGACTTAATATCCCCACTGAGCTATGATTTGCAGTGTGAACTGGTCGAGGCTGACTGCTTTGCTGATCCAGTGCTGCCACTGTCTTTTTGGAATTTCTCTGTTGTTGAAACTGGGTGAATGTTCTCCAAGGTCTGTATTTATCAAAAATCTAAGAATTACTCTCAAGAACACTGCTAAGAATGTACTTAAATGTAAAAAAAATTATTGGCTCAAAGCTGTGCTTAAAAATTAGTTATCAAGCATCTCAGTTGTAATTTAAGCGAAGTGTAAGCTAAATATTAAATGTCAGTCTTAAAGATGATTTACAACCCTTTGCTGTGCCACAAGCAGGATTTTATATGACTGCATTAATATAGCTGCCTACTGCTCCGGGTATGTGTTTACTGTGTGCGTGCACTTGGATGAGTAAATGCAGAGCACAAATTCCGAGTATGGGCCACCATATTTGGGTATTAATGTCTAACAAATTAATGTCTCATTTGTTTGTAGGTTGTCTGGCTGTATGGTGACAGAGGAAGGCTGTGGTTATTTGTCTTCAGCTCTGAGTTCAAACCCCTCACATCTGAGAGAGCTGGATCTGAGCTACAATCACCCAGGAGATTTAGGAGTGAAGCTGCTCTTTGAAAAACTGGAGAAACTCAAGTATGTTGAGCAGGTTTTTAGATTGTTTTATTTGTACCTGAATGTACATAATTTATATTATATACCATTGCAATCAAAACTATTCAACACCCTTGACCTGCAGGTCATTTTTATCATTTAAGGCGACTGGCAAGAGTGAAATCTTTTCTTTCTAGGCAGCATTTTGAATCAGTGCTCCATGTTTTTATTATTTCCCGTTTGGATTATTGTAACTCACTTTATGTGGGGGTTAGTCAGTCGCTACTCTCACGTCTGCAGATGGTTCAAAATGCCGCTGCGAGACTGTTAACAATCGGACATTGGTACAAACTGTTGATTTTGTCTGGCCAGAGGAGAACTGGTCCCCCGACTGAGCCTGGTTTCTCCCAAGGTTTTTTCTCCATTTCTGTCACCTGTGGAGTTTTGGTTCCTTGCCGCTGTCACCTCTGGCTTGCTTAGTTGGGGACACTTTCCAGCAATATCGTATCCTATTGTGATTACTTGATTTCCAATTGATTTTTTACAATAATGCGTTACTTACACACTATGTTGCTGTTTAAATACTGTGCAGTTGCTTTGACACAATCTGTATTGTTAAAAGCGCTATATAAATAAAGGTGACTTGACTTGACTTGACTTAACAGGAACCCGCAAAAGAGAGCATACAGATCTGGCCATTTAAAATGCGCGCGGGAAGTAAAGTGGTCTTGCGTGACGCCGGTGTATTCTGAGGGAACACAGAAAATACATTGACACAGGAAAGACATGATCAGTAGGGGGCAGTCATGTAACGCACTGAACTGAAGCGGCAGCAAACTGTCACAGGGAGGAGTCAGAGACGTGCGGATCCATTTGCAAGGCTTTATTGAGAAGTGTCGACAGGCAAGAATAATCACCAGAAAACAGGAACAACGTAGGTAATCCGGGAAACAGTTCAATAGACATGCAATGGTCGCAATGGCAGGAAGCAGGAATCATCAACGGGGTACACAGTCCAGAGTCATACACAGATAATCCAACACAGAGAAACACGCTTAGAATTATGACCATAGGAACAATAAGACTTCGCAAGGTGGCTGTGTGTGTGAGTGGCTTAAATGCATGTGGGTAAATGAAAAACAGGTGTATGCAGCAATCAGTTCAGTGGGAAACGAGGAGCAGCTGTGTGCAGTGATTGGTGCAGTGGCTTATGGGGATTGAAGTCCAGAATGTGTGTGCAAGAGTTCATGATGAGATAGACCAGATACGTGACAGAGCCCCTCCACAAGGAGCGGCTTCCAGACGCTCTAACCACATAATACAACCTGGAGGGTGGTGGAGCGGAGGCGGAACACGGGGAGGGATGGAGGGCCAGGTCCATGTAGGGGTACTGGAACCACGAACTGAGGCTGAGCCGACGCAGGGAGAAGCCATGGCGGAGGAAGGGTTGGCTCCAGCATGGGGCCGACCGACGGAGGTGGAGCCGGTGGAGCCCGAGGCGGAACCGGAGAGTCGATGGTCCTGGGTGACACAGAGGATCCGGAGGGCCAAGGCAGAACCCAAGGCTCTGGCGACCCCGGCGGAGATGGAGGTCCGGAGGTACGCAGCGGAGCCGGAGTGACAGAGGATCGAGGCTGTGCCCACGGGAGGGAGGAGGTCCACAGAGCCGGCAGGACGGAGTGACGAGGCGCAGCCGGAGGAGTAGAGTCCAGAGGCGAAGGTGGGGCGACGACTGACCGGGGCGGAGCCGGAGAGACGATGGAGCCCGGAGGAGCTGGTGGGCCGACGGCCGACAACGGAGACGAGGGAGCACAGAGCCGGGGTGGAGCTGCAGGGTCGGAGGGCCGAGGTGGAGTCCAGGACTCAGAGACTGGAGGTGATGGTGAGGGATCCTTCAGTCTGGACACCGATGGAGACTGGCAATCCCACTGCGAGTCCTCTGCACAGAAGGTGGGATGTGGGTGAGCAGAGGGACTGTCAGGAGACAGAGGTGGCGGGACTGGAGCAGCAGGGAGGGTGGGTGGGAACAGTCCATGCATGAGCTCCGTGACCAGAACCGGGCAGACAGGAATCTCAGGACGACTGGATGGAACCAGCGGAGTCTCTGGAAGGCTGGGCGGAACCAGCGGAGTCTCTGGAAGGCAGGGCTGAACCAGTGGAGTGTCTGGAAGGCTGGGCGGAACCAGCGGAGTCTCTGGAAGGCAGGGCTGAACCAGCGGAGTGTCTGGAATGCTGGGCGGAACCAGCGGAGTCTCTGGAAGGCAGGGCTGAACCAGCGGAGAGTCTGGAAGGCTGGGCGGAACCAGCGGAGTCTCTGGAAGGCTGGGCGGAACCAGCGGAGTCTCTGGAAGGCAGGGCTGAATCAGCGGAGTGTCTGGAAGGCTGAGCGAAACCAGCGGAGTCACTGGAAGACTCGGCGGAACCAACGGAGTCTCTGGATGCAAGGCTGAACCAGCGGAGTCTCTGGAAGGCTGGGCGGAACCAGCGGAGTCTCTGGAAGGCAGGGCTGAACCAGCGGAGTCTCTGGAAGGCAGGGCTGAACCAGCGGAGTGTCTGGAAGGCTGGGCTGAACCAGCGGAGTCTCTGGAAGGCAGGGCTGAACCAGCGGAGTGTCTGGAAGGCTGGGCGGAACCAGCGGAGTCTCTGGAAGGCAGGGTTGAACCAGCGGAGTGTCTGGAAGGCTGGGCGGAACCAGCGGAGGCTCTGGAAGGCTGTCTTGAGGAGCGGGCTCTGGACGACACTCTTGTGAAGCGGGCTCTGGACGACGCTCTTGTGAAGCGGGCTCTGGACGACGCTCTTGTGAAGCGGGCTCTGGACGACGCTCTTGAGGAGCGGGCTCTGGAGAACTGGACGACCCCAGCGGAGATTCAGGAGGGCTGGGCGTCTCCAGCGGAGACTCTGGAAGAGCAGGCTCTGAGCGAGCGGTCACTGGAGGGCGCTCTGGTGGTGCAGTCACTGGAGGGCGCTCTGGCGGCGGAGACTCTGATTTGACGGTAGCCATCTTGTGCTGTGGCTCTACCTCACCCACCGTAAACGGAGAGCCACACAACAAAAGAGCCAGATCCATGTAGTGATGCAGAGTCCAGCCAAGTTCAAAATTTGGCATTTTGGAAGCCAATGGCTCTGAGAGTCCTCCACGAAAGAAAATCATGAGGCACGTCTCATCCATCGAAGACAGATTTGCCAAATCAATGAAAGCCATGACATAATCCTCAATTGTCTGCTCACCCTGCTTGAGAAGCATGATCTGCACCGTGGGATTCATGCTGGAACCGAATGACACCATAAAGCCGCTGGATCCTTACTTGGCGAAGTCTTCTGTCACAGGGAGGAGTCAGAGACGTGCGGATCCATTTGCAAGGCTTTATTGAGAAGTGTCGACAGGCAAGAATAATCACCAGAAAACAGGAACAACGTAGGTAATCCGGGAAACAGTTCAATAGACATGCAATGGTCGCAATGGCAGGAAGCAGGAATCATCAACGGGGTACACAGTCCAGAGTCATACACAGATAATCCAACACAGAGAAACACGCTTAGAATTATGACCATAGGAACAATAAGACTTCGCAAGGTGGCTGTGTGTGTGAGTGGCTTAAATGCATGTGGGTAAATGAAAAACAGGTGTATGCAGCAATCAGTTCAGTGGGAAACGAGGAGCAGCTGTGTGCAGTGATTGGTGCAGTGGCTTATGGGGATTGAAGTCCAGAATGTGTGTGCAAGAGTTCATGATGAGATAGACCAGATACGTGACACAAACATTGCTGCAAGCTAAAAGACTCGATTGTACGGTAACCTGGAGGGGACATCTTCGGTTCACTTATGTTTGTTGTGGCCACGACATATAAACTCGTGGGAACGTCATATTACTGTATGCCGTTGCCATGAGTTATTAACTCGTGGGAACGTCATATTATGTCGTGGCCACAAGATCATTTTGTCGAGGTAACGACATCCTTATGTTTAATGCATGCGTTTGTAACAAACCTGCGTGACCATAACCCAGGATTATCAGAGATAGGTTTATTAATATTTTATTTTGAGTTAAGAAATGATTATATTAATTGTTATAGAAATTAATACAAT
The DNA here is from genome assembly GCF_049309525.1 of Garra rufa. Classification (NCBI taxonomy): domain Eukaryota; kingdom Metazoa; phylum Chordata; class Actinopteri; order Cypriniformes; family Cyprinidae; genus Garra; species Garra rufa. The sequence goes on along the minus strand of NC_133364.1, from coordinate 40,204,131 downwards.
ATTAAGTTATTATATTAACAATAGGCAATGCTGTATATGCGAATGCTGTCTGTGCGCGATGTAGACAGCATTCAAAAGTTTATCATGAATAAATATTACATAAAGTACTTCAAATTAAATAGCCCTGCAAGAAAAATGTTATGCATCCCACAGTCTTATCCATTAATTGATCCTCTTTTTTCCGTAATAAATGTAGCCTATTATTCGTTTATATTCATTTCCCCCTTCATTTCGATCTCTTAACATTCTGAATCTAATCTGAGGCTATTATTATTTTAATAACTGGTTAGGGCTATTTATTTTTAACGCCTGACAATTATGCCAATAAAGTTTGGACTTTTTGATTGTATTTATGCCCATGTGTGACGATAAATGAGCATGTTTTCATTTAAAAATGAAACTACGTGAATGATACATTCCTCAGTAAAACAGTTTAGTATTTATATAGTCTAGTCTATTAATTAGACGAAGCTAAATAAAATATATGTTCAATTCAACCTTTAAACTACATTCCAGTAAAAATCAGTCATATAGCATATGTCAAGCATTTACAGTATCATTTACATGAACGTTAAGTAAAGAGAGCCAAATTAAGGGGGGGAAACGAATATAAACGAAAATAAAAATGTATACAATAATAATTGTATATAAAGGCTAATAATAATAATATTAGTAATAGTAATAATAATGATAATAATATTAATACAAATACGGAATAAAGACTATCAGTTAATAGAAGGAATGTAGGCCTATTTCACTGTGTGACGATAAATTTTTTCCAAATGAAACTACGTGAATAATTCACTCTTCAATGATTGTCTATTAATTAGACCAAATAAAATACAATATATGTTAAATTTAACCTTTGAACTGCATTTCAGTAAAAAAAAAAAACAGTCATAGAACACAGTATCATTAACATTCAGAATGGTATGTAAAGAGATCAAAATGAAGGTGAAAATATTGAATATAAACGAATAATACGGAAAAAAGAGGATCAGTTAATGGACAAGACTGTGGGATGCATAAAATGTTTCTTGTAAGGCTATTTAATTTGAAGTACATGTAATATTTATTCATGATACACTTGTGAATGCTGTCTACATCGCCCACAGACAGCATTGGCATATACAGCATCGCCTATATAATTATTTAATATTGTATTAATTTCTATAACAATTAATATAATAATTTCTTAACTCGAAATAAAATATTTATAAACCCATCTCTGATAATCCTGGGTTACTATGGTCACACAGGTTTGTTTATGCATTAAACTCGTGTTTATGCATTTTTATCAGTATTATCAGTATTATTTTAAGATTTTTGATAACAGCAGATTCTCAACAACAACGTCAAAAAAGCTTATTTATTCAAGTGATCATTAATGTACATTATATTTTCATTTTACAGTTTTGCCAATGCTTAGACATTTTTAAACAACTTTATACATTGTTACATTCCAGTATGTCCACACTGATGTTTCACCACAGCCGGATGAACTTTAAACAGTCTGTTTATGTACTTGTTGCATGCCACTGCTGTAAGTTCCTCGAACCAGAATTTATTTATGGCATCAATTAAGTCAGACTTTGTAGTTGGTTTTGCTACTTTTCGAATATAATCTGTCAGAGCATTCCGCACCATTTTAATGGGATTCATGTCGTGGGATTCAACGGGAGTCGTAATGTTGAAAAATCAAGACGTAGCTGTGTTATTAAAACATCCTTAAAAATGTTACATTGTTCAATGAAATTATCACTTTTAATATGCCAGTAAACTGTGGTAGATGCAATTTTTATAAAGTCCCAGATCTTCAGAAAAACTATTTGTACTGCAGTCTCTTGGGGTTGAATAAATTTGATTTCAACTGTACATTACCTAAATATACCAAACCAGGCCACAAAATGAACATCAGCGTTAAATGCGGGTAAATATTAAATGAGACAGGTGACTTTCAGTTTCACAGGCCACTCTGATAGATTCAAACCAAGGTTTGGTGTCAGTATGTTTTCTTTCTTTCCTTTTTTGAAAGAAATTAATAATTCATTCAGCAAGGATATGTTAAACTGAAAAAAAATTATAATAAAGACATTTTGAAAAAAATACTATAATTTTTTTAACTTAGAATGATTTCTGAAGGATCATGTGACTCCACTTGAGTGACGGTTAATGTAAAATCAGCTTTGCCACCACAGAAATGATATTTTAAAGTATATTTGAATGGAAAACTGGGTAACACTTTATAGTAACGTTCAGTTGTAAGTAATTTATAAGTGGTTAGTTAATGATAAAATATTGATTTACAAAACATTCATGAATGTTTAATAAATGATATGCTAACAATTTGTGTATGTTTTGTTAGTTCATTTACAAGTAATTTACAAGTAATTAGTTAATGATGAACTAATCATTTACAAAACATGACTATGCATTCATAAATGATTAATAAGTGATATGTTCGTATTTTTAACTATGTTTTGCAGATTAAGTTATAAATAATTTACAAGTGATTAGATAATGATGAACTAATATTTACAAAACATGATTATACGTTTACAAATGATTATTAAGTAATATGCTAACAATTTACCAATCTGTCCTAATTTATCTAAAAAAATAGCATATTATGAAATAATCAAACAGATCCTTAGTAAGTGGTTAATATATCATTTGTCACTTAAAAATAATTAAAATATCAGTCATTTACATTTTTATCCTTCTCTGAAGATCGCATCATGAATAAATCATTTACAAATCTTTCTGCATCCCCTAATCTAAAGTGTAAACAATTCATCAGTTGTAAATGTTTGACTCATTATTCAAAGGTCTTTCCCCCAGTGTGTATACCCACCTGATACACACACAACCTGGAACCAGAAGGTTTGTAAAACATTTACAACTGATGAGTAGTTTACACTTTAGATTAGGGGATGCAGAAAGCGTTGTAAATGTCTTATATACACCAGATAGTTTTAACATGTAAGAAAGATCTACAGATGATGTGTAACACATTTACAAATGATGAATTGTTTACACGTTAGAACATTTTTTTTTTTTTCATATCAACTTAAATTTTGGAATAACTTATTTAGATGTAAGGCTTCGAATTAATATTAAATTTAGAATAAAACCTGTTATGTAAAATATGTATTTTATATAAAATATAATAAAAATTGCACAGTGTATTTTCTTTACAGTAAATTTAAACTTCTGTAATTTGTTAATACTGCTAATATTACTAATATTACTTTTTTTCCGCTTCTGCAATAATCTGCTGATTGTTTTCTTAACAAAAAAAGTCACCTACCTTACATCTGTATTTCAAAGTGTTCATGAATTACAACAATTTAAGTTTGGATAGTGCACTTTCAAGCCTATTTTAAAAAATGGGGGGTGACAATTTTTTTTACTATTTACTAAGGATCTGTTTGATTATTTTATTATATGCTATTTTTAAGATAATTTACGACAGATTGCTAAATTGTTAGCATATTACTTAAAATAAAATTAACATATCATTTATTAATAATTTATAAACACATAGTCATGTTTTGTAAATAATTCGTTTATCATTAACTAATTACTTTTAAATTAACTTGTAACTGACTAATAAATTAATTTACAAAACATACACAAATTGTTAGCATATCACTTACTAATCATTTGTGAATGTTTTGCAAATGATTATTTCATCATTAACTAATCACTTATAAAAGACTTACAACTGAACGTTATTATAAAGTGTTACCGTTTACAGAAAAATGTAATGATAGTTGTCACGATTCAGGCAGGAACACACAAACAATGATGTAATAAAAAGTAAGAGTATTTAATAAATCCAATGGGAAACAGGCAGACACAGGAACACAAGGAGGTAACATTAAAGACCGACAGCATTGAGGGGAAAACACACACACTAAATACACATACTGATTAACACACCCAGGTGAAGACAATAAGGGAGAAACCAAAACACTCAGATCTGCGGGGGGAATTGATGGGAGAAACCAACATAAAAGTCCGGGGGTGTGACAATAGTAGCATGTCTTAATCATTTAGGGATTTTAGAATCTGTCTTTACAAAAAGTCTAACTTTGGTAACACTTCAGAATACTAAGAACTACTATATACATGTTCATAATTAAAGTAAATAATGCAAAATGTATAACTAGTCCTAAAGTAAAGATCATGGTAACGTACTAGTAATGATTCAGGTATTATTGCTTACTCTTATTGACTTTTGCATTTGGACGTAGATTTATGCATTATTGAAAACTACTCTGTCAAAGGTTAGTTTGTGCGTTATGATTACAGTCAAACCAAGACACAGAGAAAGCATTTTGTGGCCAATAATCAGTTTCAACTTATAACAACAGTAACAATATATTTCAACAATAACAACTAAAACTAGCCTAAGCTGGTTGGCTGATCTTAAAAGCTGAAAATAGCTGGTTGGCCTGACCAACTAAAGTGGTTAAGTGGTCAAAACCCCTCTAAAACCAGCCAACTATACAAAGTTGGTCGAACAGCAGGGAAACTTATGAAAAATGAACATCCTTGCAATCTCATCTTTGATTTCTGGTTTCTTACAGTTTGGATCATGGAGGAGAGTTCAGGATTACAGCAGGACTACACAAATGTATGTCCAGACACACACACACACACACACACACACACACACACACACACACACACACACAATCTCTCTCTCACACACACACAGCTGTAGTGATTGTTGTTGTTATACTGTAAATGTCTCTGTTCTTGTGTTCAGATGCCTTTTTTCTCACACTGGATCTAAACACAGCCAACACTGAACTCAAACTGTCTGAGGAGAAAAGAAAGGTGACACGTCTGGAAGAGAAACAGTCGTATCCTGATCATCCAGACAGATTTGATTATTGGCCTCAGGTGTTGTGTAGAGAGAGTGTGTGTGGACGCTGTTACTGGGAGATTGAGTGGAGTGGACGTGTGTTAATATCAGTGTCATATAAGAGGATCAGCAGGAAGGGAGGAGGTGAGTGTGTGTTTGGATCTAATGTTCAGTCCTGGAGTTTGATCTGCTCTCCTGACAAATACTCATTCATACACAATAACATAGAGACTGTTCTCTCTGTGAAGCCCATCATCATCAGTAGAACAGGAGTGAATGGTGTCTATAGAATAGGAGTGTTTGTGGATCATGATGCAGGAACTCTGTCCTTCTACAGCGTCTCTGACACAATGAGCCTCATCCACACAGAACACACCACATTCACTCAGCTGCTCTATCCTGGGTTTGGGTTTGATTTTTTTGGAACTGTGTTGATGACTCACAATAGGCTGATGAGAGATTCTGCCCAAAATGTTTTGCGCTACATGGTGAATGAGTGATATGTCTCTTATTTTCTCTTCAATGCATGAATTGTATTATAGCTAAATTTCCATCACTGTAAATTTACACGAGGATGTATAATGAAATGTTTTTCTTTGCATTTTTGAAGTTTTGCCTACAGACAACATGTAGTCAGAAAGATGCCTGTTTTTGGGAATCCGCATAAATGACTAAAAACGCTGTATTATGTTATTATACACATACCTATATACTGAACATGTAATACATATGCGCACTGACCATTTTCACAAAAGTGTGCTTTTGTAGTTTACAAAGAGACAGTAACTATATTTTTTTTATTTTTCAAAAAATTAACCCTCTAAGCGCCAAAGTTGCAAAATTGCGAAAAGACCTCATACCTAATAAAATAGACTGTAGTTCCTAATATGGTGTAATTTCTCATTTTCTATTCCTTACCACTAGATAGCAGACATGTAGTACTTCGATTCGAGGCCAAAATGACATCATGTTCCTATTCAAAGTGTTGGTGGAAATTACAGAGCAAGTGAGCTAACGTGTCATTGATGTGGAAGCAGTTCAGTTCATAGCGTCTGAGTAAATTGTGAGATTTGTGAGAGAAAATCGCTAATTTGGCTGATAAAAAGTTGTACCATGAGGATGCGTTGGAAATGTTATTTGCTGATTCTGACTCTGAAGGGTAATATTTGCCCTTTTGGAAATGATGATGGAAAAGACGACGGCCTTCTAATCAGACGTGCATCTCCCAGTACATCTTTGCAGCGCAGTGGTGCCGCCATGCAAGACAAGAGAAGCAAAGTTCGCTAAACAAGCAATCATTTCGTCCCTTTGCCCTACGGTAATAGGGGTGGCAGGGGTGGATGTGGTCATAGTGTCCATAGGAGGGCTGTTGCTATAGGTAGAGGCAGCAGTATAATAATTTAGTAATTTCTTCTTTTTGATTGTTAGTTTCCTATTTTCTGATCTTGGAATGAGGATAAAAGAAAAAAATGTGAAAATGATTTCAAACATCCATTCATTATCTATTATTTACAGAATATTACTGATTACCTTATCAAAAAGTAGGCTACTGTTCTACTTCTATATAGTATAGTGATAAATTAATTAGTAATTTTTTCCTGTTTTATTGTTGGTATTCTCTTTTCTAATCATTTGTAATGAGGATAAAAAGACAAAAAAAAAATCAATTCATCATCTACTATTTCCTGAATACTATGAAATTCAATAATGCCACCCCATGGTGACATCATAATACGCAAATTAGATGAGTATATTTACACCCCACATAAACTTTCAGTCATGCCTAACATTTTTCTCTTTTACAGTAGATCTTTAAGACCTTTCAAGCCACAAGCTTTTGAAATCTTCATGTCAAAATCCAGCATTTAACAAAAAAAAAAAAAAAAACCTGGCACCTAAAGGTTTTTTTTACTTTTCAAAAGTTTGTTTTCATGCTCATCAAAAGGCTGTTGTCATGTGAATGAAAAGCCAAAATGCGTGAAGTTTTTCTGTTTTTAGTTCAACAGTGTCATGTAAACACCCCATGAAACAACTCGTCAGAATAAATGTGTGTACACAACAAAAACCCCAGTGTTCAATTATTTCTGCTCAGTGTTTATATAATCAAAAAAAAAAATTAAAAGTAACACTAAAGCAGTGTTGAAGCTGATGAGATAATGAAGTGCTTAAATGATGATTGAGACTTGAGAATTGAACACCTGCTGTCAATAAGCAGAATGGGGTGACATCCATAGAGACGTGTTTGCAAAGTTTGGAGCTAAAGACGTGAGATATGGTGCCTCCCAGATGCCGTCAGAGCGCCCTCCAGTGACCGGGCCTCCAGTGCGCCCTCCAGTGACCGCTGGGGCGGAACCAGCAGAGATTCTGGGAGACTGGGACTTGACTTAGCCTTAAAGGAACAGCTGTGGCTTGACTTGCCGTGGCAGGAACAGCTGTGACTTGACTTGGCATGGCAGGAACAGCTGTGCCTTGACTTAGCCTTGAAGGAACAGCTGTGACTTGACTTGGCATGGCAGGAACAGCTGTGCCTTGACTTAGCCTTGAAGGAACAGCTGTGACTCGACTTGCCATGGCAGGAACAGCTGGGACTTAACTTATCCTTGAAGGAACAGCTGGGACATGACTTGGCGTGGCTGGAGCAGCTGGGACTTGACTTGGCGTGGCTGGAACAGCTGTGACTTGACTTGCCGTGGCAGGAACAGCTGGGACTTGACTTGCCGTGGCAGGAACAGCTGGGACTTGAATTGCCGTGGCAGGAGCAGCTGGGACTTGACTTGGCATGGCAGGAACAGCTGGGACTTGACTTGCCATGGCAGGAGCAGCTAGGACTTGACTTGGCATGGCAGGGACAGCTGGGACTTGACTTGCCGTGGCAGGAACAGCTGTGCCTTGACTTAGCCTTGAAGGAACAGCTGGGACTTGACTTGCCGTGGTAGGAACAGCTGGGACTTGACTTGGCATGGCAGGAACAGCTGGGACTTGACTTGCCATGGCAGGAGCAGCTAGGACTTGACTTGGCATGGCAGGGACAGCTGGGACTTGACTTGCCGTGGCAGGAACAGCTGTGCCTTGACTTAGCCTTGAAGGAACAGCTGGGACTTGACTTGCCGTGGTAGGAACAGCTGGGACTTGACTTGGCATGGCAGGAACAGCTGAGCCTTGACTTAGCCTTGAAGGAATAGCTGTGATTTGGCTTGGCGTGGCTGGAACAGCTGGGACTTGACTTGCCGTTGCAGGAGCAGCTGGGACTTGACTTGCCGTGGCAGGAACAGCTGTGCATTGACTTAGCCTTGAAGGAACAGCTGTGACTTGACTTGCCGTGGCTGGAACAGCTGTGCCTTGACTTAGCCTTGAAGGAACAGCTGTGACTTGACTTGGCGTGGCTGGAACAACTGTGACTTGACTTGCCGTGGCAGGAGCAGCTGGGACTTGACTTGCCGTGGCAGGAACAGCTGTGCATTGACTTAGCCTTGAAGGAACAGCTGTGACTTGACTTGCCGTGGCTGGAACAGCTGTGCCTTGACTTAGCCTTGAAGGAACAGCTGTCACTTGACTTGCAGTGGCTGGAACAGCTGTGACTTGACTTGCCGTGGCTGGAGCAGCTGTGACTTAACTTGCCGTGGCTGGAGCAGCTGTGACTTGACTTGGCGGGGCTGGAACAGCTGTGACTTGACTTACCGTGGTAGGAATAGCTGGGACTTGACTTGGCGGGGCTGGAACAGCTGTGACTTGACTTGGCGGGGCTGGAACAGCTGTGACTTGACTTGGCGTGGTAGGAATAGCTGGGACTTGACTTGGTGTGGCCGGAACAGCTGTGACTTGACTTGGCGTGCCTGGAACAGCTGTGACTTGACTTGGCGTGGCTGGAACAGCTGTGACTTGACTTGGCGTGGCTGGAACAGATGTGACTTGACTTGGCGTGGCTGGAGCAGCTGTGACTTGACTTGGGGTGGCTGGAACAGCTGGGACTTGACTTGGCGTCGCTGGAACAGCTGGGACTTGACTTGGCGTCGCTGGAACAGCTGTGACTTGACTTAGCGTTGAAGGAACAGCTGTGACTTGACTTGGCATGGCAGGAACAGCTATCACTTGACTTAGCCTTGAAGGAACAGCTGTGACTTGACTTGGCATGGCAGGAACAGCTGTAACTTGACTTGCCGTGGCTGGAACAGCTGTGACTTGACTTGGCGTGGCTGGAACAGCTGTGACTTGATTTGCCCGTGGTAGGAACAGCTGTGACTTGACTTGGCGTCGCTGGAACAGCTGTGACTTTACTTGCCGTGGCTGGAACAACTGTGACTTGACTTGGTGTGGCTGGAGCAGCTGTGACTTGACTTGGCGTGGCTGGAACAGCTGGGACTTGACTTGCCGTGGCAGGAACAGCTGTGACTTGACTTGCCCTGGCAGGAACAGCTGTGCATTGACTAAGCCTTGAATGAACAGCTGTGACTTGACTTGCCGTGGCAGGAACAGCTGTGCCTTGACTTAGCCTTGAAGGAACAGCTGTGACTTGACTTGGCGTGGCTGGAGCAGCTGTGACTTGACTTGCCGTGGCAGGAACAGCTGGGACTTGACTTGCCGTGGCAGGAACAGCTGGGACTTGACTTGCCGTGGCAGGAGCAGCTGTGACTTGACTTGCCGTGGCAGGAGCAGCTGGGACTTGACTTGGCATGGCAGGAACAGCTGTGCCTTGACTTAGCCTTGAAGGAACAGCTGTGCCTTGACTTAGCCTTGAAGGAACAGCTGTGACTTGACTTGCCGTAGCAGGAACAGCTGTGACCTGACTTGGCGTGGCTGGAGCAGCTGTGACTTGACTTAGCCTTGAAGGAACAGCTGTGACTTGACTTGCCGTGGCAGGAACAGCTGGGACTTGACCTGGCGTGGCTGGAACAGCTGGGACTTGACTTGCCGTGGCAGGAACAGCTGTGACTTGACTTGCCGTGGTAGGAACAGCTGTGCCTTGACTTAGCCTTGAAGGAATAGCTGTGACTTGACTTTGCGTGGCTGGAGCAGCTGTGACTTGACTTGGCGTGGCTGGAGCAGCTGTGACTTGACTTGGCGTGGCTGGAACAGCTGTGACTTGAGTTGCTGTGGTAGGAACAGCTGGGACTTGACTTGGCATGGCAGGAACAGCTGTGCCTTGACTTAGCCTTGAAGGAACAGCTGTGCCTTGACTTAGCCTTGAAGGAATAGCTGTGACTTGACTTTGCGTGGCTGGAGCAGCTGTGACTTGACTTGGCGTGGCTGGAGCAGCTGTGACTTGACTTGGCGGGGCTGGAACAGCTGTGACTTGACTTGGCGGGGCTGGAATAGCTGTGACTTGACTTGCCGTGGTAGGAATAGCTGTGACTTGACTTGGCGTGGCAGAAACAGCTGTGACTTGACTTGCCGTGGCAGGAACAGCTGTGACTTGACTTGCCGTGGCTGGAACAGCTGTGACTTGACTTGGGCGTGGCTGGAGCAGCTGTGACTTGACTTGGTGTGGCTGGAACAGCTGTGACTTGACTTGGCGTGGCTGGAACAGCTGTGACTTGACTTGGTGTCGCTGGAACAGCTGTGACTTGACTTGGCGTCGCTGGAACAGCTGTGACTTGACTTGGGCGTGGCTGGAGCAGCTGTGACTTGACTTGGCGTCGCTGGAACAGCTGTGACTTGACTTGGTGTGGCTGGAACAGCTGTGACTTGACTTGGCATCGCTGGAACAGCTGTGACTTGACTTGCCGTGGCTGGAACAGCTGTGACTTGACTTGGCGTTGCTGAAACAGCTGTGACTTGACTTGCCGTGGCTGGAACAACTGTGACTTGACTTTGCCTGACTGGAGCAGCTGTGACTTGACTTTGCCTGGCTGGAGCAGCTGTGACTTGACTTGGCGTGGCTGGAACAGCTGGGACTTGACTTGCTGTGGCAGGAGCAGCTGGGACTTGACTTGCCGTGGCAGGAGCAGCTAGGACTTGACTTGGCATGGCAGGAACAGGTGTGCCTTGACTTAGCCTTGAAGGAACAGCTGTGACTTGACTTGCCGCGGCAGGAACAGCTGGGACTTGACTTGGTATGGCAAAAAGCTGTATCTCTATTTTGACTTTTTTGCAGTCTCAGATTCCAGATTTTCAAATATTTGTATCTCAGCCAAATATTGTCCTATCCTAATAAAACATACGTCAACAGGAAGCTTATTTATTTATTTACTTCATTTGTTTTACGTTTTGTTGCAGCATTATGTTAAACTGCTTTCAATTAGTTTTTTTCCACATCAATCTACGCTCCCTACTCCAAAGAAATAGGTTTTTAACATTTGTGCAAATGAATGAGAAATAACAAACTGAAAAGATGCCGTTGCCTAAGTATTCATACCCTTTTCTGGGACACTCAGGAGCATTCATATTGCTTCTAGATGTTCCTAGACTTGGAGTGGAGTTAAACTGTGGCAAATTGATTTGAAGGAGTATGATTTAGAAAGGCACACACCTCTCAGAAAAGCTCTAACAGCTGAAAATGCATATCAGAGCAAAAACCAAGATAACTGCCCGTAGAGCTCAGTGACAGACTTGCGTTAAGGCAATGATCAGGGAAGAGTTCAGACAAAAATCTGCTGCATTGAAGGTTGACAGAAGCATTATCCATAATGGAAGACGATTGGAACAACTAGGACTAGGCCTGTCGCGATAGTCGATAAATCGATTAATCGCACGATAAAAAAAAAATGACCTCGATAAAGTGACTTGACTTGCCGTGGCAGGAACAGCTGTGACTTGACTTGCCCTGGCAGGAACAGCTGTGCATTGACTAAGCCTTGAATGAACAGCTGTGACTTGACTTGCCGTGGCAGGAACAGCTGTGCCTTGACTTAGCCTTGAAGGAACAGCTGTGACTTGACTTGGCGTGGCTGGAGCAGCTGTGACTTGACTTGCCGTGGCAGGAACAGCTGGGACTTGACTTGCCGTGGCAGGAACAGCTGGGACTTGACTTGCCGTGGCAGGAGCAGCTGTGACTTGACTTGCCGTGGCAGGAGCAGCTGGGACTTGACTTGGCATGGCAGGAACAGCTGTGCCTTGACTTAGCCTTGAAGGAACAGCTGTGACTTGACTTGGCGGGGCTGGAACAGCTGTGACTTGACTTGCCGTGGTAGGAACAGCTGTGCCTTGACTTAGCCTTGAAGGAATAGCTGTGACTTGACTTTGCGTGGCTGGAGCAGCTGTGACTTGACTTGGCGTGGCTGGAGCAGCTGTGACTTGACTTGGCGTGGCTGGAACAGCTGTGACTTGAGTTGCTGTGGTAGGAACAGCTGGGACTTGACTTGGCATGGCAGGAACAGCTGTGCCTTGACTTAGCCTTGAAGGAACAGCTGTGCCTTGACTTAGCCTTGAAGGAATAGCTGTGACTTGACTTTGCGTGGCTGGAGCAGCTGTGACTTGACTTGGCGTGGCTGGAGCAGCTGTGACTTGACTTGGCGGGGCTGGAACAGCTGTGACTTGACTTGGCGGGGCTGGAATAGCTGTGACTTGACTTGCCGTGGTAGGAATAGCTGTGACTTGACTTGGTGTGGCAGGAACAGCTGTGACTTGACTTGCCGTGGCAGGAACAGCTGTGACTTGACTTGCCGTGGCTGGAACAGCTGTGACTTGACTTGGGCGTGGCTGGAGCAGCTGTGACTTGACTTGGCGTGGCTGGAACAGCTGTGACTTGACTTGGCGTGGCTGGAACAGCTGTGACTTGACTTGGGCGTGGCTGGAGCAGCTGTGACTTGACTTGGCGTGGCTGGAACAGCTGTGACTTGACTTGGCGTGGCTGGAACAGCTGTGACTTGACTTGGCGTGGCTGGAACAGCTGTGACTTGACTTGGGCGTGGCTGGAGCAGCTGTGACTTGACTTGGCGTGGCTGGAACAGCTGTGACTTGACTTGGTGTGGCTGGAACAGCTGTGACTTGACTTGGCATCGCTGGAACAGCTGTGACTTGACTTGGCGTGGCTGGAACAGCTGTGACTTGACTTGCCGTGGCTGGAACAGCTGTGACTTGACTTGGCGTTGCTGAAACAGCTGTGACTTGACTTGCCGTGGCTGGAACAACTGTGACTTGACTTTGCCTGACTGGAGCAGCTGTGACTTGACTTTGCCTGGCTGGAGCAGCTGTGACTTGACTTGGCGTGGCTGGAACAGCTGGGACTTGACTTGCTGTGGCAGGAGCAGCTGGGACTTGACTTGCCGTGGCAGGAGCAGCTAGGACTTGACTTGGCATGGCAGGAACAGGTGTGCCTTGACTAAGCCTTGAAGGAACAGCTGTGACTTGACTTGCCGCGGCAGAAACAGCTGGGACTTGACTTGGTATGGCAAAAAGCTGTATCTCTATTTTGACTTTTTTGCAGTCTCAGATTCCAGATTTTCAAATATTTGTATCTCAGCCAAATATTGTCCTATCCTAATAAAACATACGTCAACAGGAAGCTTATTTATTTATTTACTTCATTTTTTTTACGTTTTGTTGCAGCATTATGTTAAACTGCTTTAAATTAGTTTTTTTCCACATCAATCTACGCTCCCTACTCCAAAGAAATAGGTTTTTAACATTTGTGCAAATGAATGAGAAATAACAAACTGAAAAGATGCCGTTGCCTAAGTATTCATACCCTTTTCTGGGACACTCAGGAGCATTCATATTGCTTCTAGATGTTCCTAGACTTGGAGTGGAGTTAAACTGTGGCAAATTGATTTGAAGGAGTATGATTTAGAAAGGCACACACCTCTCAGAAAAGCTCTAACAGCTGAAAATGCATATCAGAGCAAAAACCAAGATAACTGCCCGTAGAGCTCAGTGACAGACTTGCGTTAAGGCAATGATCAGGGAAGAGTTCAGACAAAAATCTGCTGCATTGAAGGTTGACAGAAGCATTATCCATAATGGAAGACGATTGGAACAACTAGGACTAGGCCTGTCGCGATAGTCGATAAATCGATTAATCGCACGATAAAAAAAAATGACCTCGATAATTTTTCCGGCCGCGATAATTTCATTTGCATACTTGTTTGCTATCCGCGACTGAATGACAACTCTCGTTTCCTTAGCGTAAGAGAAGCGAACCCTCTTGTCAGTTGCATTGTCTTTTGTGTGGGGAGGCGGCGCTTGACAGTCACATGGACTTTGTGTGGGAAGGCGGGAGTGCTTGAGGCGACTACAGAGAAGAGCATAAAGATGAGACGCAAGTTGTGACATGGAATTTGTTTCAAAGCCAAACGCGACAGCTGCCGTGTGGGAGCACTTCGGATTCAAACCGAATGACCGTGGTGAACCACTTAACCTGAGCGAGCCGGTATGTCGCATTTGTTGTAAAACAGTATCGACTTAAACCGGTAACACAACAAACATGCACATGCACCTAAAACACAATCATCCGTTGCAGTTTTCCCAGATGGGAAAAAAAAAGCTACAACAGACGGGCCGTCTTCGTCTTCCCGACAGTGCACCATAACTGGGGCATTTAGTCGACAAACAAAGTACAAACAGGACAGTGCAAAATGGTGTGCACTCACCGACAGTGTAGTTCGTTTGATTGCTAAAGAGATGCTGCCCTTTAGTATCGTCGAAAAGCCGGCATTTCGACGAATGCTGCAAACATTTGACAGCCAGTATGAATTGCCTGGGAGAACATACGTGTCACAAACGGCACAACTGTACAACAGCATTAAAGATGGCATATGGCTTGAGGCTTTTTGTTTGTTTGTTTACAAAGGTCCTAACAGGCAGTTTTGCCTGTTATGGAATGCATGTTGAGCCTATTGTTTAATATTTTTTGAAGTGCAATTTTGTTTACATCCATTTTATTTATTGTTTTTGGTATTTATTCAAGTGCATTTTTTTGTTAACAGAGACTGAGAGTCCATTGCTTTTATTGTTTTTGGTTGTTTTGTTCATTGTTATTGTGGATATTTAAAATGTTTTCCATTTTCAGTGTTAAATAGTCTAAAAATAAACGTTTTTTAATTTTGAAAGGTGTATGTACATTATTATGCCATTATCATTATTCTACATGAAAATGGTCTCAGATCGACAATATTATCGTTTATCGCGGTAATTTCTTGGACAATTTATCGTCCAGCAAAATTTGTTATCGTGACAGGCCTAACTAGGACTCTATAAAATGTCAAGCTGACAGAGCTGGAGAGCTGAAAAGGTGAGGCAAAGAATGGCAGATCTTTGACAAATGCAGATGTACAAAGATGATCACATCAGAACCAAAAAGACTTGAGGCTGTAAAGCTGCTTCAACTATGGACTGAGTTAAGGGGATGAATACTTATGCAATCTACGTTTTATTTTTAGTACATTTGTCAAATGTGCAAATCTGGTTTTTGCTTTGTCATTATAATGGTGTATGGAGTGTAAACTAATGTGTAGGAAAACTAATTTAAAGCAGTTTAACATAATGCTGCAACAAAACAAAATGTGACAAAAATGAAGGGGTATGAATACTTTTGCAAGGCACTGTATATGGAAAAAAAAATTCTAACAAATAGTTTCTCAGCTGTTTTTTGTAGTATTAGGTATTCTTAATAACATACTAAAAGTTTACCAAAGTTTAACCACTAGAAATGTGTCATTTTCAAGATGGTGTCCGAAATGTGCAGGAAACCCTTAAAATATCCTAACTCCTTCATTAAGTAATCTTGGTGTCTAACCCCATGTTTTCTGGGTCTGTAAATCCGTTGGACTTGACATTCAATGTAAAAGTTATTGCACCCAAAAGTTCCTTAAATTGGCGTTGTATAACTTTGATCATAAACAACTCTGAATTAGCCCAAACAGAGGCCTGTGCATGAACCCTCTAAAATGGTCACTCTTTTCAAGCTGAATAAGGTAATACATATGTAATGCATCCTCTATAGATGTGTTTAATAAAGTATAAAGGTGGCATTACACTAAACCCAACGAAACTAAAATCACAATTCTCAGCATTTAATATTGCTTGCCTCACTGAAATCACTGCACAGTGTACACCATAAATGGCATCTCAATAAATTAGAATGTCGTGGAAAAGTTCATTTATTTCAGTAATTCAACTCATATTGTGAAACGTGTATTAAATAAATTCATTGCACATAGACTGAAGTA
This sequence comes from Garra rufa, assembly GCF_049309525.1. Taxonomy (NCBI): domain Eukaryota; kingdom Metazoa; phylum Chordata; class Actinopteri; order Cypriniformes; family Cyprinidae; genus Garra; species Garra rufa. The sequence goes on along the minus strand of NC_133364.1, from coordinate 40,188,153 downwards.
GTTTAAGTCTTTGGTTCTTTTAATTGTGATGATTTGGCTCACATTTAACAAAAACCCCACCAATTCACTATCTCAACAATTTAGAAAACCTAATAAGACCAATAAAAAAAAAGAAAAGAAACATTTTTTAGTGAATTGTTGGCCCTCTTGAAAGTATGTTTATTTACTGTGTATGTACTCAATACTTGGTAGGGGCTCCTTTTGCTTTAATTACTGCCTCAGTTCAGTGTATGTGCATGTGTGTCATGGAGGTGATCAGTCTGTGGCACTGCTGAGGTGGTATGGAAGCCCGGGTTTCTTTGACAGTGGTCTTCAGCTCATCTTCATTTATTGGTATATTGTTTCTCATTTTCCTCGTGACAATACCCCATAGATTCTCTATGGGGTTCAGGTCTAGTGAGTTTGCTGGCCAGTCAAGCACACCAACACCATGATAATTTAACCAACTTTTGGTGCTTTTGTCAGTGTGGCCAGGTGCCAAATCCTGCTGGAAAATGAAATCAGCATCTTTAAAAAGCTGGTCAGAAGAAGGAAGCATAAAGTGCTCTAAAATATCTTGTTAAACGGGTGCAGTGACTTTGGTTGTCAATAAACAGTTGACCAACACCAGCAGATGACATTCACCCCAAATCATCACAGACTGGAAACAACACTGGACTTCAAGCATCTTGGGCTATGAGCTTCTCCACCCTTCCTCCAGACTCTAGGACATTGGTTTGCAAATGAAATACAAACCTTGCTCTCATCTGAAAAGAGGACTTTGGACCACTGGGCAACAGTCCACTTCTTCTTCTCCTTAGCCCAGGTATGACGTCTCTGACGTTGTCTGTGGTTCAGGAGTGGCTTTACAAGAGGAATATGACAACTGTAGCCAGATTCCTGACATGTCTGTGTGTGGTGGCTCTTGATGCCTTGACCCCAGACTCGGTCCATTCCTTGTAAAGTTCACCCAAATTACTGAATCGATTTTGCTTGACAAGCCTCTCAAGGCTGCGGTTCTCTCGGTTGGTTGTGCATCTGGTTCTTCCACACTTTTTCCTTCCACTCAACTTTCTGTTAACATGCTTGGATACAGCACTCTGTGAACAGCCAGCTTCTTTGGCAATGAATGTTTGTGGCTTACCCTCCTTGTGAAGGGTGTCAATAATTGTCTTCTGGACAACTGTCAGATCAGCAGTCTTCCCCATGAATGTGTGATCCAAACTGAGAGACCATTTTGAAGACTCAGGAAACCTTTACAGGTGTTTTGAGTTGATTCGCTGATTGGTAAGTCACCATATTCTAATTTGTTGAGATCGTGAATTGGTGGGTTTTTGTTAAATGTGCATTGAATTTATTTAATACACGAGTTTCACAATTTGAGTTGAATTACTGAAATAAATGAACTTTTCCACAACATTCTAATTTATCGAGATGCACCTGTAACTATACGCCTTATTCAGCCCGCTGCCATTTTGAATCGAAAACGAGGCTGTGAGGGATAGCAGTCCAGCAGCGCCCACTGTGGCGCATTGTTGCGTACCGGGATGTAGATCGTATAGCCGTAAAATAATAGGTCATTTCACATTTTTCCACAGGACAAAGCGCTCCAGAAAACGTGGACTGATCGACAGGACATATAACCTAACTTTCAGGTAACAATATTGCATTTATTTAAGAAAATGACTGTGGAAACTAGCCGGTTGGCTAATTGCTAATTTATAATGCGAGCATGTTTATCTTCCTTTAAACGTTTACGCAGAGCTAACATGTGATGTATTACTACAACAACTAAACTAAATAGATTACAAAGAACACAAGAGTGCTCAACATTTTACTCAGGATTGTTTTTCAAAAACACTGACTGGAATTAGGACGCTTAAGGAGGGTTCAGCTCCGTCTGTGTTTACCTGGACTCAAAGACCTCACGAAAAGAAAACCTTGCGATTGTAAATGAAAAAGATATTCTTTTTAAATGATGTTTTAAAGATCAACATGTTTAATAGTTTGTGTTAAGAGCCTGCAGTTAACGTTAGATCGTAAGCCTCTTTCAGACAACATGTTAAGTCATACAAAAAACAGTGGGTTGAAAGTTTATTTTTATGCAAAGAGATCAAAAGATAACAATTATTTATTAGTTTGCCATGTAGTGTTTGATGTCAACCCCTTTTAAAATCGCTAAATGATATTCAGAACATTATTTTTTTGTTTCTGTCTTGCTTTAGACAAGGAAAATGTCATGTTTATCGTAATTTCATAAAGGTCGGGAAGACGCTTATGACCTAGCTGCAGGCTCTTAACACAAACCATTAAGCATTTTAATCTATATAACATCATTTGAAAAACTCTATGTAAGCGTTTAAAGGAAGATAAACATGCTCCCATTAGAAATTAGCAGTCTTTCCACAGTCATTTTCTCAAAAAAAATGCAATATTGTTACCTGAAAGTTAGGTTATTTGTCCTGTCGATCAATCCACGTCTTCTGGAGCTCTTTGTCCTGTGGAAAAATGTGAAATGACCTATTATTTTACGGATATACGATCTACATCCCGGTACGCAACAACGCGCCACAGTGGGCGCTGCTGGACTGCTATCCCTCACAGCCTCGTTTTCGATTCAAAATGGCAGCGGGCTGAATAAGGCGTATTATGCAAATATGCTAATTAAAACATTACATGGCCAAAAACATGTATCAGGCACCAGTATTCCTGGTCTAGAAGGAATACAAAAGAGTAATGGTCATTTTAAGGACCTGACAGCCACCATTTTGAAAATGGGGCCTTTCTTGGAGTCAAACTTTGGTAAACTTTTAGTATGTTTTTAAGTCCATTTGATACTAAACCACTGAGAAACCTTTTGTTAGAATTTCTTTGGGGTTAGGCCATATTTGCAACCGAGTATTGAACTGATGGTTTGAAATGAAAGGTCTGGAAAACACTTCAAAGTCACAATATTCCTGAAGAGGTTACCTGACAAGCACTTGAGTTATTGAAAGACTCAAGTGAAATTTGAAATTATTTGTGAAATGTGCTAATCATGCTAACAACATGCTAGCAACTTGCTAATCATGCTAACAGCATGCTAGCAACTTGTTAATCATGTTAAACATGTTAGAACCTTGTTAATCATGCTAGAAGCATGTTAGCAATATACTAGTAACATGTTAGTCATAATATAAACATGCTAACGGCGTGCTAATCATGCTAGAAACATTCTATCTATCTTAATTGCCTTCAAAACAGTCAAGAATTAAGCTTTGAAACTACGTTAAACTTCAAACTATCTCAGACTGAAAATGTGTTAATATTTTGAAACATTCTGATCCAGCTTCCTCAAACTTAAAGATGATTTGAGGAATGTATGCTTTAATTAAGCAATAAGGTACGAGAGGCCGTGCTGTATTGTGAATAAATCACGGCTGAAGGGCGTTGTTAGGTACGACGCGAAGCGGAGTGCCTGCAACCCCTTCAGCCGTTATTTATTCACGATACAGCATGGCCTCAAGTACCTTATTGCTTTTATAAAACGGTTACCACACAATAAAAATATTAAAATCAAAAATATATATTAATTTATATATATTAAGTTGTATGTTTTCATAAAGTAAAATCATTAACTGCCTTCCGCTGTCAAAAGTAGTCCCTAACTGCTGCAGCTGTGTTTATGTTGCTAAGGGTGGTTGCTAAGGGGGTTCAATGATACACAAAACTGTTGAGTGAAGCGGTCATAGCCGTGCTGTATCATGAATACCACACAGCTGCTGACCAATCAGAATTGAGGAATGGAACTAACCGTTTTATAAAAGTAGAGTAATCATAGCAGTTTTCAGTCTGTTTAAGCGTCTGCATTTAGCTTCAAACTGCATTTTTGATGACGGTATTCTGTAAAAATGATTTGCATTTCGGTCATTAATTGTCCGTAATGTCCTCTGTGGTCCTCCAAAACGTACAGTTTGGTAAAAATGTAAAAAAGAAAGAATTGACAAAGTTAGCAACCCTTTATATTTTCTCTAAGATCTGCCTTCACACTGCATAAATATATGCATTTCTTCTTCTTCAAAAATGGGATTTTACAAAAACAACCTGCCTATTTGTCAACTACTCATATGCAGACAAATATAACCAAAAACAATCTTATAAACACTATGGTTTTTGTATTGTTTTTTACTCCTAAATTAAAAAAAACGACACCAAGTTAGTCTATCATAGTCTCTTTATCGTGTTGTAAATCTAGTTGGCAGGAGACTAGAAACAGAATAATTCATGTTGTTTTGTTTGTGGATTATTACACATCAATGCAATCGTGGCCTAATGGTTAGAGAGTCGGACTTGTAACCCAAAAGTCGCAGGTTCGAGTTTCAGGTCTGCTCTGTTGAGAATAAACACATCAACACCAGTAGGTCTCACGATAATGAAGATGTTTAAACAGACTGAAATCTTCTACTTTTAAACTATAGATTTGATTTAAACAACAGGTAATATTCACATAAGCTGTTCATAGGTGATGTATTGTATGAGCCCTACAGTTACAGCATCAAATGTTATTCAAACCTATTCCTGTTAACGTTTTACATAACATTTATTTATTTCATCTCACAATCTGCTAATTTGGACTTTATAACTTGATTTAACTCAAAACGAGTGATTTTTCTGCCACCAGAAAGACTTAACCCTCAAAAAAATGTCATCCCTGTTTCAGATCTGTAAGACTATCCCACTATCTAACGTCAGTTTCGTTCAATAACAGTGCTTAACATTTGTTCACATTTATTACAATAATAGGAACAATACACTGCAGAAAAAAAAAATCCTAACAACGCCCTTCAGCCGTGATTTATTCATGATACAGCACGGCCTCTCGTACCTTATTGCTTAAATAAAGGCAGTCCAAAACATTTCATCTGTTCCCCAAACAGTCAAAACTTAAATTCAGGAATAAGCAAGTGGTTTAAAGTTTGGGCATCAAAAAAAATCTAGGCTAATGTTTGGCTGAAAAATGCACAATTCACAATTTTTCAACCTAGGATGAAGTTCGATGGCTAAAAGAGCTCAACATGCTAAAAAAAAAAAAAAAGCATATGTGACCCTCTTCAGTGTATTTGTAGCAATAGCCAGCAATACATTGTATGGGTCAAAGCTGTCCATTTTTCTTCATTAGGACATTAATTAAGCATTATGTTCTATTAAGATATATTGTACATTTGTATTGTACTAAGAACTTAATTTGGACAACCTGGAAGGCGCAATATTTGAATATTTCAATATTTTGTGCACCGTCAGATTCCAGATTTTAAAGGGTTGTATCCTGAACTAATTTTGTCCGATCCTTACAAACCATACATCAATGGAACAATGATTTCTTCAGCTTTCAGATGAAAAACTGACGCTTATGACTGGTTTTGTGGTCCAGGGTCACATATGTGCTACAAACCTGGCTTGGACAATGCTTATGCTCTGAAAGGTGTGATTTCTGTTTATTTTTAACAACCTGATCATATGATTCCTTAGTTGTTTTTTTATATTATTAGCCTAAATAAACTGACCAAGTACACAATAACTGTCGACCATTATGTAAGCTGGCTACTTTTAAACATCCTCTTTGACAAATATAAATTATTGTGTATTTTTCTGTTATTATATAAATTAAATACAAATGAAGAAAATGGTTAGTCTAGTTGGTGAATTAAAAACTTTAACCATGCATTAACCATGGCATGTACACAAATAGTAACCAATACATGGGGAAAAACAACAACGACAGCATGGTTCCTATACTTTTACTATAATAAAACCTTGGCTGATTTTTGTGAGCATTATTGGGTTTCCCACCGTTGTGGTGTGTGTTTTGTGCACATGTGCAGTCAAACTGATAAAGATGTTTTCTTAATATGCTATTTGCATGTGTTTTCTGGAGCTGCAGTGTGTTGAGCTCTCTCTGCCACTGTAACGGAAGTCATGATGTACATTACCAATAATTTGGGACGAAAATAGTTTATTTTTTCCCCTGAAGGAGAGGCCCTAGGCTCAAGAGTCTTAGTTCGCTACTGATAGAAGTAGAAAACTACATAAGCTGTTTAAAAAATCATTCAATTATTATTAAATTGCAAATTCAAAAATGTGTTTGCAGTGTTTTTATACTAAACTTTGCTTTTATTAATAATTATATTAACCAAAGTTTTATTCAGTACTTCAGATTACTTTTAACTGTAAAAAAACAAATGTACATTTTTTGATAAAGTAAAGACATAGTTTAAGTGCTCAGTAGAAAAACATAACTGTAAAAATAGATAATAAAAAAAATAGGATGTTGTGTAGGTGCTCAACAGAAACAATAGAAAGCGACGGTGTCAAGCTGGGTTTGGGCTTTATCTGCTGGGTGTGTCTTTCTGTTTCACTTCCTTCACGGACGCCAAAGAATTTCAGTTCAACACCACAGTTCAGAGGAAGAAATAGAAAGAACAAATATCACTTGAGGTGAGTGTTTCATCTTTCTTTGGTTGTTTTCATGTATGAATGTCATTTTATTTAAAGCTTTTCATGTTGTGACGAATCAGACGATCTTGTGAATCACAGAAAGTTGCACATTCTGATATTGTTCTCATGGAGTGAAATGATTAAAAGTTTTTTTTTTTTTTTTTTGATTTTGCAGTGTTGCAAAGTCATTTTAATGCATCGTGTGGCAATATTTAAAAACGTATATTTATAAAAAAAAAAAACACTTTAGAAGATTGATAACCTTTGAATTTATGTTTTTAAAGAAGTCACTTTTGCCCATCAAGGCTGCTCTTTAAAAAAACAACAACAAAAAAACTGTAATGTTGTAAAATAGTATTCCAATTCTAAACAACCAGTTTCCAAATGTATATACTTGAAAAGATTATTTATTCTTGTGACTAAAGCTGAATTTTCTACCACTTTAACAATACAGATTGTGTCAAAGCTGCTTTCCTGTGTTAAATAGGAAGGTAGTGTATCGATAATGCAAAAGGACAACAGTAAGCCCTCAGTTTTCACTCACAGTTTGTTCATCGTCGATTGAGTCATCTCCTCATCCAGCTCAGTTCGATGGAAATGAGATAATGAGACTGATATCTAGCGGTCAGGGTTTAAACTCAAAAGAAAGCACTGCAATGAATATTGGTTGTAAACAAATAATGTAAAATGTCTATACAGCAATTTTGAGAAAAAACGTAATATCAGAGTACCTTTCCCCCCTCTAATAACGGCCCTGTCAACATAACATTGTGAACTTGGAAAATTCACCAGGTCTAGAGGAAAATTGGAGTTGTGACTCTAAATACTGCTCAAATTAAATATTGAGTTTGGTTCCACACCTGCTTTCAAATATCGCCTGTGTGTATTAATTTACTTATTTTTTTTATTTTCTGCATGTCCAGCAGCAGTGAGTCTGTGAAGGACAATGGCATCTGATGAACAGCATTGTGCCACACCAGACGAGCAGGAAGAAGAAAAACTGAAACACAAGGAAGGTAATAAAAGCAAAGACTACATATAGTGGCAGAAGAAAAACATTGGGTTTCCATTCATACCTGACACTCCAGTATTCCCCAATGATGCCTAACGCACCTTAGTGAACTAATACAGTGATATAAGGACAGTCATATGAAGAAAACGCTTCATTGATGGTTATGCGAACTATATGTAGGCAAGCAAAAAAAAATTTCTTTATAATTGCTTGCCCCTATCACTGATCTATAGAGTCGACAGTCCTACAAATATGTCTATATCATGATTAGTTTTAACAAGACGTAACCACTTTATATTGACATAAAAATGGAGGTGTATCGTTGCTGCAAATTTAAACGGGAGAAAGCATTGACGCACTATCACAACCAAGGGACCGTCTGACAATTTCACCAACTGGGTTAAAACGTCCAGTGTGTTTTCATTTAAATGACTTTTAACATTTAAATTAGCACACTTTCAAATTGTACATTTCTCCTATGGTAAGTCAGTCTAGTCAAAGTCCCTTTAAGGCAAGTCATGTCACTCGGCGGCCATCTTTGAAACGCCTCTTGGGCATACAAGTGCAGCTCCTATCTGTTTGAATGGGGAAACATCAAATTCTCCAAAACTGTTCACCAAGCTTACGATTAAATTTCATATTTTAAATCTCCAAAGAAATCCAACAAGAACTGCCTCATAAATATGGTTCATTGTGCTCCAATAGCGTGAAAAAACGCTTATTTTTCCGGCTAGATGAGCCAGTGCGCATGCGCAGAACTGAGCGCACGTCTTAGAGCGCCGATTGTTTCTATAGCAACCGGGACTTCTAACGGCAGCTGCAGTGATGCGCTGACTTTTCTAATCAACGATTGGCTCTTTCACTAAGAAGGCGGGGCTTCGCGGCCATAATGAGCGTTGCATTTTTCCCCATTCAAAACTACACGAGTGACATGTCTTGGGTATTCTATAGCCTTTGGTCTAGTCACTCGGAATGTACTAAAGCCTTTGGAACATTGAAAAAAACTTTTTGTGCATCACAGTAATTTCCTAAGAATAAACATATACTGCATGTACAGTGAGGAAGATATTGGCAAAATTTCAGCTGTAGTAAGTCAGGCTGGGTACTAGTAACTAGAGTTGGGGTACTCGGACTTGTACTCGGACTCGAGTCCGGTCTCGAGTTCAATTTTAAGCGGACTCGGATGCATTTTGACTCGGACTCAAGCTTTTCGGACTCGGGAATAATTGCCGAGTCCAGGGACAGTTGACCAAAATTTTACTGACTCGATGCATTATTACGCAAGTGACATTCAGTATTCGCACATGTTTAAAAGTCTTGCCAGAACTTGAAAGCCTGCTGGTTTCTTTGCAATGCATACACAAACACCGAAAGCGCCTCTCAGTCAGTGTGCAAATGCTGAATAAAGTTTTCCTTTGCATGTTATTGCTACACACTTACATGAAAAGTTATGTCAAAATGCACCGTTTTGGAGAGTATTAATGCAAATGCAGTCGGTTTCGTCTTGAGTGAATTTAAACAGTTGGGAGAAATACAGATGTGTCACAAAATATGATCTATGCATCCGGTCTTAAAGCAACAGCAACGTAAACCTGCTGCAGCAGACCGAGTCATATTAAATTTGCCTATTTTATCTCACAATTCAGATTTTTTTTAATATGTTGTTTGTATTTTGGACTTTATTACTCAAATTAACTCAACAGAGTTTTCTGAGGGGAAAAATATCAGAAGTGTGGGATTTAAACTCATGATTTTGAGTTTAAGAAATTATGTCATTTCTTATCAAAATTGTGAGATATAATCTCAAAATTGTGAAAATAAAGTCAGAATTTTGAAATATAAATTCAAATGTACTTTTTTTTACTCTTTTATTCCATGGCCTCCGTAGACTGCTACTTAAAACTGTCCCCTCACAGCCTCATTTTCATCCGAGAAAAAATAAAATCAAAATGCTATCTACCCTGTCTCAGGTCTTACCATTCGTCATATAAAACCCAAAACAGCCAAAATCAGAGATAAGAGGTGCATTTTCTGCTCCTCAGGTCTCATTCCCTAAGCGTCCTACCCACCCTGTTGAATTTATACATTTACTATAAAACAGCAAATAAAGTCAAGTCCTGTCCTATAATTTTTCACATTCTAAAAGCTGTTTCACTCTGAAATATGTCACAATACATAAGTTATAACTTCTGTTACATGACTTTAAGTTTGCTGAGCAGGACACTAATTATGAGATGGTGTGAAATCAAAAATCCAAATGGCAATATGCAATAGTAGTTTGTTTTTTTTACATTTAAATTGTTATTGCCTTATTCTAGTTGTAAAGGTTAAAACAAGATTAAGATACTGAAAAACAGTAGTGTTTAGTTGGACTCGGACTCGACTAAGGTGGACTCGACCCATTTGGAACATGAAAACCCCATTTTGGTGAATTACAATTTTTTCTTAAAAATAAATATTTGTGTAGTGTACATACTTAGGGAAAGTATTGTCTATGGCGAGTTATTGGCTTGCGCCACCTGCTGGTGATCATGCATCTGTGCCCTACTGCTATTCCTGCAGCTCCCAGATGTGAAATTTGCCTGTCAAATATACACCGTATTTTTAAACAGATTGAATAAGTAAGTAAATTCTAGAAGGTGAATATGAATTATTGAATTTTTAATTGTTATGATAATGTGTGTGAAACATTTTGACTTAAAATATTGACAGCTTAAAGGATTAGTTCACTTTCATAACAACAATGCACAGATAATGTATTCACCCCCTTGTCATCCAAGATGTTCATGTCTTTCTTTCCTCAGTCGGAAAGAAATTATGGTTTTTTTGAGGAAACATTTGAGAATTTCTCTCTTTATAATGGATATGGATGGAGCCCCGAAGTTTGAACTTCCCAAATGCAGTTTAAATGCAGCTTCAAAAGACTCTAAACGATCCCAGTCGAGGAGGAAGGGTCTTATCTAGCGAAACCATCGGTTATTATTTTCAAAACAAATTGACAATTTACATACTTTTTAACCTCAAATGCTGGTCTTGTCTCATCTCTGTGCAGCTCATGCGATCTCTGTGTGATTCTGGTAAATACAGTTAGGGTAAATACGTCTAAAAACTCCCATCTCGTTTCATTCCTTAACTTCAAAATCGCCTTAGATCGCTGCAAAAGTACCGACATAGTGTTTACAAAGTGAACATACAGAAGAATGAGAAGCTCAAATGCCCTTTTACAAAAAAAGGTAAAGCAGCATTGAAGGATGATTTTGAAGTTGAAGACAAACGAGATGGAAGTTTTTAGACGTACCCTATCTATATTTACCAGAATCACACAGACAGAGATGAGACAAGACCAGCATTTGTTATAATTTAAAAATAATATAAGTAAAATAATATAAGTATATAAATTGTCAATTTGTTTTGAAAATAACTGATCGTTTCACCAGATATGACCCTTCTTCCTCGACTGGGATCATTTAGACCCTTTTGAAGCTGCATTTAACCCTCTGGGGCTGACGGTCACGCCGGCGTGACCAGCTTACTTTGTTTAAGATCAGTGCAAAAGACACTAAAATACTCTGTAGGTTTCAGTCATACAAATTAGAGCTATACATCATTGGAAACTGTTAAGTGTGTACTTTTATTTGTGCACAGCAATATGAGCAACAGAACGCTGTGCTTTTTTTAGAATAAAGAAAACAAACAGGCTGAAATCTTTGTTTTCTCTGTCTCCATGAACTGCTTTTAGAAATGCGTCACTTAAATCATTCAAACTCGGTGAATACTCGGCACACAAACAGAAGAGTGGTATCTACAGAAAGCTTGATATCTATGCTTTTAAACGAATGAAGTTTTATCGAAAACAAATATTCTGTGATAAAGTAATCCATATGAAAACAAGGAGATGTCTAGTCTATCCAGTTGCAGCTAATTGTTTTTAATGTGATCCCGCCCACGAGCTAAGATCCTTTGATATTAAAACTAGCCATGTGCTACAAGCGCGGCAAGGACTGAAGTATCTGTATGCGAGGAAACTCCCACATCACCGCAAACAAAGCAACACGACTTTGCAAGTTCATCTTGAAATGTTTTCCTCAAAAAATTAAAATTTCTTTACGACTGAGGAAAGAAAGACATGAACATCTTGGATGACAAGGGGGCGAGTACATTATCTGTAAATTGTTGTTATGAAAGTGAACTACTCCTTTAAATAAACAACTATGTTAAATGTCACAACCTGGAAATACAAGGCATTAAAATGCAAGCACTGATAATGCAATGCATCATTTTTTCAGTTAGTGCTATTAAACATACTCTTTTGTTTAAAAAAAATATGGCATTATTTTTCTTCCGTAGCAGCGAATAGGTGTTGAGATTTTGAGGCTAAACAAAGTGCATCCATCCATAAAAAGTACTCCACACAGCCCTGGGGGGTTAATAAAGGCTTTTTGAAGTGAATCAATGAGTTTGATTTCCTTTTTTGAAATCAAAACCAAACACTGTTCATGAAATGTCAGAGGATTTCTGTATAAGCCAAGAGGAGACAGTGTTAATTGAACATTAGGCAGTTTGCTGTGGATTGTTGAAGTTATCCTTTAATAAATGTAATATCTGTCTCTGTCTTACTCTAGTCCTGTTGAGCAGCAGTGGTCACACTGGAGTTAGTGTTGATCTAAATGCTGAGACAGGAGCAATTGTTGATGCCCCCATACTCACTGGAAACACCATCACAGGCCCAGTGACTTTCAACTACAGCTTAAACCCTGCAGAAAATGGTACCAATTTAACTGTGCTAACTGAGACACAGTGTGTATTGACAGTCAACTAATAGCATATTAATGCTTAGGGGTGTGAACCCTACTAATGAATTTCTTTTTATATCTTTATTGCTGTAGATACATGACAGTGTTTTGTCTTGTTTTTTTACATCTCTGTTTTGCTCTCTCCTCACAGAGCCACAAAAAACCTCAGAGACAGTGTCAGCTGAGAAACACACAGTAGAACAAGGTTGAATATTTGCATTCTTTCATGCTGCACAAACACATTTTGTTGGATCAGTGCACTCCCCTTACTGCTTTCATTGACTAAACATGTTCAGTCTACGTTTGTGAGATTGTGCAGTGTTTGGGGACATAATCTTGTGGTTCTCATGGTGCAACGTGAGCTCCTCTATCAAAAGGTTTACATTTTTGACACCAGTCCATGTATAGAAAATCAGTTTTGACTGCCTAATTCAATGAGATCTCCATATTTATAAGTGTAGTAAATAAATACTTAATTTAATTTAAAAAGGTTACAGCAATGTTGCTTATGCTGATATGAAAGCTTTGTTGTGTTTCTTTTTAAAATGATTTTTTACACAGTGTTTTATTCACTTTTTTTATATCAGAGGATTTAATACTGAAAAAATTCTTGGAAACTCACAAATCCAACTGGAAGAAGAAAGCAGAAGATGAAGCACATATAAAGGATGTTTACACAGAACTCCTCATCACAGAGGGAGATATGGAAGATGTCAATCACGAACATGAGATTCTGGAGATTGATAATGCTCTCAAGAGTAAACGAACGCAGGAGAAACCAATCAAATGCAATGATATATTTACTGAGCTGAGGAAAAGACATCTCAAAAAGACTGTTCTGACTAAGGGCATCGCTGGCATTGGAAAAACTGTTGCTGTGAACAAGTTCATCCTGGACTGGGCAGAAGGAAAAGCCAATCAGGATATAGACTGTGTGTTCCTGCTTCCATTCCGACAGATTAACCTAATGACAAATGAAGATTTCAGTCTCCACGAGCTTCTGCTGGAATTTTATCCTGAACTGAAGAACCTGGAGAAGTCAAAATTATATAGAAAATGTAAGCTAGCATTTATATTTGATGGACTTGATGAGAGTCGCCTGCCTTTGGATTTTAAAAGTAGACCAATAAGCATTGTTGAGAAAAGATCATCTGTAGATGTGCTGTTTACAAATCTGGTCAAAGGGACTCTGCTTCCATCAGCTCTTGTCTGGGTGACATCACGACCAGCAGCAGCCAATCAGATTCCTCCTCGATGTGTAGGTTTGTTCACTGAGGTGCGAGGATTCACTGACCAACAGAAGGAGGAGTACTTCAGAAAGGGAATCACAGATCAGACTCTGGCCGACAGAATCATCAAACATATTAGGAAGTCTCGTAGTCTCTACATCATGTGCCACATTCCTGTGTTCTGCTGGATCACTGCCACAGTACTTCAGCATATTCTCATCCAGACCAGTGAAGAGAACATCAGCACAACACTCACTGAAATGTACATCCACTTCCTGCTGATACAGATGGGCATGAAGAGCCAGAAGTATGGTCAACAAGAAGAACAACAACGTACCAAGCTCTTAGAATCAAATAAAGAAATGATTCTGAAATTAGCCAAGCTAGCATTTGAACAGCTGAAGCAAGAACACATTGTGTTTTATGAGGTAGATCTGGAAGCATGTGGTATTAATGTGAGTAAAGACACTGAGTTCACAGGAATGATCGCTGAGATCTTTAAGAAGGAAGATGGACTTCACCAGGTAAAGCTTTTCTGTTTTGTGCATCTGAGTGTTCAAGAGTTCCTCGCTGCAGTGCATGTGTTCCTCTGCTACCTGGAGGGGAACAAGGAAGAGCTTAAGTTTTTCCTTGAATATTCAAAAAATATGTACGTAGAGCTAATCCATAAAATGACTTTTAGAAAAGTCAAATTTCATGACTTAATAAAGAGTGCCACTGATAAAGCAATGCAGAGTAAGAGAGGACATCTGGACCTGTTCCTGCGGTTTCTGATGGGAATTTCACTGGAATCCAGTCAAAATTTGCTCAAAGGCCTGATCAAACAGACTCAAGACACCACAGAGAGCATCCCACAAATAAGTAAATACATTAAACAATTACAAAACGAGAATATCTCAGACGAAGCTTCAGTCAACCTATTCTACTGCTTACTGGAGCTCAAAGATCATTCATTATTTGAGGAAATCCAGAGTTACATCAGTTCAGATGAACATCCAGGAAGAGAGCTCTCCTCTTCAATGTGCACATTGGTGACCACAGTACTGCTGATGTCAGAGAAGGTTCTGGATGAGTTCAACCCAAAGAGGTTCACATCTCCTTCAAACTATGAGAGACTCATTCCAGCTGTGAGATGCTGCAGAAAAGCCATGTAAGTAAATTCACTGACTGCTGTTTAATCAGTCATTTTATTCTACATTATTATATTCAATGTCATTGTCAAAATACCGCATAAAATATCTTGCTGTCCTGATTATGAAAGGTACTCTCTTCTTGTTTTTGTTTTTTTTACATTGAAAATGATGACTTACACATTTATTGTAAATCAACTAAGAGTAATGCTAAATGATATTTACTCCAAACAAAAACTTTCAAACAAAATGAATTGGTCAAAATTGTACAAATCAAATTCAGCAATTACTCAGATTTACTTAGATAACATATTAGGGTTCTTTGGAGAGAGAATGTTCTAACAAGCCTGTCTGATCAAATACCAAAGAGGAATGTCTAAATTATATATTATATGACAGTTAAAAGTGTTATATAGCCCACTGAATCATACTCAGACATAATGCTGGCAACAATGGGACCACTTGTTCTGGTGTTGCTAGAGGAGGAGTACAGTGAGAAGTGCCTGGTTCCCACAGTGACATTCAGTGGTAGTAAAGCTTTTAAATAGGGATGTACGAGAGCTGAAGGTGTGAGGGAGTTGTGCTTTATCAATGCTGTCATCAATTCACACACCACTGTGTAATACAAAAAACTGCAACTGAAGATGCTACCTTCCCCTCAAACACTTCATTATTGGGCGTTTTTTTCAACGAGACAATGAATATATTCATTCTCCTCAAGGTGAAAATCCTTCAGTGGACATGTATTTCACTTAATCTTTACACTCTTGAGCCACTGTGGGGGCTTCTGTAGAGACAAACTGAGGAACACTCCCCATCAAACTCTTTTAAGGAGGTCATCCTCCAGGAGTTAAACAGGACAGATGCAAATTGTCATGAACTACACTCAGTGCCAAGAAGGGTCAGAGCAGCATACTTAAAGTTCTGGAGGACATACTAAGTACTAGAATGTTATACATTTGCTGAATGAAATCTAGGGTGTACTAATCTCTGCAATCCTTCATTTAAACAAAATTGGCTAATTTACTTATCTTACAGAAAATATAGGTATTATATTTTGTTGTTTTTTTAAGTATATGTTTAATACATTTCAATTGTGCCATCTTTCCATGAATTATATTAGTGAACATTAAGAAAATACACATTTAATATTTATTCAGAGGGGGTGTACTCATTTATGTGCACTGATCATTTTCTTTAATGTAATTTTTTTCTTTCTTTTTTTTGGCAGATTTGACAACTGTGGTGTTAATGAAACATGCTGTGAGACTGTGTCTTCAATTCTCCAATCATTGAATTCCTGTCTGAGAGAACTTGACCTGAGTAACAATGACCTGCGGGATTCAGGAGTGAAGCTGCTCTTTGTTGGATTGAAGAGTCCACACTGTCAACTGAACATACTGAGGTGTGGCTTTATATTTACTCTTTCACTATTTAAACGTGTATAAATATGTGTATAAGTGTTTCATAACTATGGCTAGAAGATATGTTCCTTATAAATATTGTATGAATGCATCCATTGCCGGGTGCAGACGAAAGCTTGAAAAGTTCATGTCATGGGCAAGAATGAGTTTTAAACCAAACAAGTCCAGGTCGCTGGTCCTAAAGAAGGGAAGAGTTGTGGACCAGTTCCACCTTACCCTGGGAGAATCACAGATTCCAATGGTGACAGAAAAACTGGTCAAAAACCTGGGAAAAAAATTTGATAACTCCTTGAAGTACACAGCCGTTCTCGGCAAGCCAAGCGTGACCTGTCCACATTAGGAATGTGCATCTCCATAACTGAGGTCGATGCAATACGCATCTCGATGCATAACCAACAATATGATACATTAAAGATACATATGAAATGGCTAGCAATTTGATACAATTCACCCCTATTACTTTCTCAGTTATATTGGTGGGTAATTATATGGTATATAAATTGTGAGCATCAGGGAGCTGCTATTAATATGCAGGCATTTAAATTTTTACTTTCACTTTCTAGTTTCGCGATCACACATACTCTGTGTATACTGTGGAGCAGCAGTATAGGAATTTATTAATGCATATGTATTTCATGTAAAAAAAATTTTTTTTTTTTTAATTAGTGGTGTACATTTTTTGCTCCAGTAACTGGACCATCGTAAATGTTGAAAATTCGAATCACAAGTTAACAGAAATGGCAAAGATTAATACATATATTGTATAATATTATGAATATTAATGAATTTGTATATCTGTAATAATACTAAAGTCACCTTTATTTATGTAGTGCGTTTAACAATAGCGCTTAATTTCCAGAAATATCGTATACTATTTAAACTGAACTGAGCTGGATGATGATATCACTGAATTCAATGATAAGCTGCCTTTAACTGAAAATTGTGTTCACTGTTGTCCTTTTGCATTATTGACTCCATTTCCCTATTTAATACTGTAAAGCTGCTTTGACACAGTCTAAAAGCATTATATAAATAGGTGACTTGACTTGACTTATTAGTATATTGTTATTTATATAAGTGCATCGTGTTTAAAATCCAAACCGGTGTAGCTGTTCAGTGTGGGTTGTAGTTGGAGGCCAACATTGCAATTGTGTTGTGTTCAGAACCTTTTTGTGGAAGGTTTTAACAGCAACGTGGGGAGGGGGGGTGGCATTAGGGATTTCGCCTAGGATTTGCATTTAGCTTCAGATTGGCTAGAAATGGCCCTGCACCCGCTTCACGTGTCTGTCACTTTATAACACCAGTATTATAAATCATATCATATTGTGAGTTCATTGAATTGTTACATCCCTACCTATTGATACTTTTTTAATGTGGTGGAAAGAGACCTTGATGCTGTTCTGACATGTGTGGCGGATGCTAATAGAACTAACCAAAAGAGCCAATGTGATTTGAAACCAGTTGACAAAGGTGGTGGTTTGACGAATCAAGTTGATTATATTTCTGCAATAAAATCACAGTTATTGGCTGTGACCTATCACATAATATTGGAAAGTAATCAAACTATGGTCTTTAAGACCACAATTGGATAGTTTTCTGCAAGAATATGAAATGAATCAGAGCCAAAAGATTTTCCTTTGATCCCAGGAATGTATGCTTTACCAAAGGTACACAAATCATTGAACCAATACTTTGGGGGCATTCTATTGTGTTTTCTAATGATTATTTATTGAAACCCATGTCACAGTATGTGGAACGCATTTTAAGACCTCTTATTTAGAGGTCTTTGTTTTCTAACAGTTATCAGAAATTAATATAGAGGGGATGCAACACAGTGCAAACCATGATGCATAATTTATGAATCAGTCTTATAAACCAGTTCAAACAAAACAGCGCAAACTCACCTAAGTTAATGGTGAATCGCAGAATGGTTCACAATATCTTTCGTTACTGACCCTCTTTTTTTGGCAATACCTGCTTTTGATATTACCAAGTAGGAGAGTTTCTTGTATATTTTTATAGTTTAGATGAGAAGGCATTTGTTTTCCTTAGGGTCATGACTGAACGTGACTGAAATAAGACCATAAAAATTTGGTCATAAGACTTCTTCCAAAGATGAAAAATAGCCTAAATTAACTTTTTGAACTTGCTGCTTTGTTAACGGAGGTGTTGTGGGTTTTTACATGTTTGCGTGTCTCAGGTGGATGATTACCGTATGAATAGTGTGCACTGCATGTGGATATGACCACATTACAGATTAGCTCATATTACCTTTTGTCATCTAAAACTTTGTCATTTGTGTCCCTAAGATGGTTAAGATAAATTTACCTAAATTGATGTTACCTGATATATTTCTAAATTAATTCATATCCAAAATAAAGCTAAACTGAATTGATAGTATGCGATTCTACTTTGAATTGTGAAATTGCCAACTCTAATAAAGATATTCTTAATGCACTCAATGAATGTAAACACATATGAACAACCATCATTGGCAAGTGATTCTGTATTGTAGTAACCAGAAGTTATTTGCTTCCTAAGTTATTATTTTGGAGCCTTTTCAAAATGATATTAATTTTAAGTAATTCAAAATAAAATTAAAATCATGTGTAATATGAACCCATAATTTTATGCATGTTAGAATAATGGAAATTTTATTTTACAAAATGAATATTTTGCTTACTTGTTCTGTTCAGATTGGCCTCCTGTAATCTTACTGGTCAGTGCTGTGAAGAATTGTCTTCAGTTCTACAATCATCAAACTCTTGTCTGAGAGAATTGGACCTGAGCAACAATGACCTGCAGGATTCAGGAGTGAAGCTATTCTCTGCTGGCCTGAAGAGCTCACACTGTCAACTGAAAATACTGAGGTATTTATGAACACTTTTTATATGATACAGATACTGGGCTGAGGCTGGAAGAAGCGAACAGCCTCCATTACACCATTGAGCATTTGTAATTCTCATCTGGTTGTGTGTAGTGCAGAACTTCAGGCTGATCTTTAGGCTGTGGAGAAGTATAGTTCTCATAAGATTTCATCTTGTGTACCCCGTTCCTGAAATTGACCTTGGCAATCTTTAAAAGAACCTTTTGACTGGCAGATGGCTTATAAATGAGAAGTATCTTGTTTAAAGTCTTTAGGATGCACTAGCAGCAGTACATACCCCTGGAAATGTTTTGGGAATGTTTGCACTCCTGATAGTGTGTGATGTCATGAAGCACAAGCAGGTGGCTTCACCACATTTCATCACATTTTCAGGTCCAAAACCTGATGATGCCTAGATAACAGTTGAGGGTATATTTTGGGGAAATAATGGTCGCGGGAGGCTTTAAAAAAATCTGTGCAACCATATCAATTTAAACTGGAGTTGGACCCAGAACAAGATGACACCTGTAAAGCAGTTCAGCAATTATGGCTTGAACAGGGCATTTCTGAATGGTCAGTAAACTTAATGTCTTTGTATGTACTGGCAGGGTAGCGTACTGAGAGAGATATAAACGTGATGTGTTTACTGAGGTATAGAGACAAACGTGTTGTGTTTACTGAGGTATAGCTGATTGAACAAGAGCAAATAAGTGATCGGTTAACATAACTTTCCCTGTAGTAATATTAAAATACATAAATGTGAGTAGTTATGGTCTTTACTCATATGCAGTTGCGGGCTGTAAACACTATTTTGCAGGTATTGGGTTGAAGTTACCATTCTTAATGCAGTTATAACTGATCCAAAACTTCTTAATCATTAACAGACACCGTTTTAAACCATCTAGTGTTACAAAGCTAAGCTTAATGTAGTTTTAAGACAACGTACACAGTTTGTAAATATACAATCACCTTAATGCATTGTTCATTATAAACATGCAATTAGGAATTATATTGAGAAGGATGTACATAGAGAAGACGACATAACCATGTTCTCTGAGAGTGAAAGTTACACTTTCATTCATCGTGAAACATCGTGAGCTTACTTTTAGCACATTATTAGAAAAGGCAATTTGCAAAGACTCATAGAAAAATAAATTACACTCACTTCTGGTGAAGATGAAGCAGGAACACAAATAGTTGGTACAGATCCGTTTTTCAGGAGCAGCTTCCTAGCAAAAACCTGCTTTATACTGACCCTCGTTTATAAAGCAGTCTGGTGAGAAATGATTCGCAAAAACAAACCCATTTAGGTAGATCGGCGGCCACATTCAGAAACATAATTCAGCCACTGCATCCTCAGCGGCTCAGATGTTGGTAATAAATGACGACTGCTGTGTTTGCTGTTACACCCAACAACAGTACACCACACTCGCTTAGGCAACATTCTGCTCCAGCATCGAAACAATGGCCGACAGTTTACTTCTCACTCGGGGTGGGTCTATAACTTAAAAGTGCATGTGGCACCCGATGACCTCTTTAAAGGAGAAGTTCACTTCCAGAACAAAAATGTTCAGATAATTAACTCACCTTCTTGTCATCCAAGATGTTCATGTTTTCTTTTTCTTCCGCCGTAATGAAATTATGTTTCTTGAGGAAAACATTTCAGGATTTTTCTACAAATAGTAACTTCTATGGTGAACCCCGAGTTTGAACTTTTAAATGTGGTTTAAATGCAGCTTCAAAGGGCTCTAAATGATCCCAGTCGAGGAAGAATGGTCTTATTTAGCAAAACAATAGGTTATTTTCTAAAACAAATTTACAATGTATATACTCTGTATATATTCAGTCCTGTTCAAGACCATTAGGGTATGTCGAAAAACTCCCATCTTATTTTCTCGTTCCATCTTCAAAATCATCCTACATCACAGCAGAACTACTGACCCAGTGTTTACAAAGTGATGTATGCAAAGAAGGCCAAACTCCCTTTGCAAAAAAAGGGCTGAGTACATTATCTGTAAATTTTTGTCCTGGAAGTGAACATCCTTTAAAGTTGTTGCAGGATTTAGGTAATATTTTAAGGTTTGTGATGTAACAAATCTGGGAAGAAGCTTGTTGTAGCCATTTGTTGTAGGCCTAAATCTTTAAAATCTCATTCTGTAAAAGACAATATCTTTCCCTTTGCATTGAACTCTGAGTGTTGTAACTTTGTAGATGTTGTTTATGCTCAAACAGCAATATTACACACTAACTAAAATTAAAAAGATAAATCATAATCAAGGACTCCTTTAAAGGGCACCCAGTCAGGATGTACAAAAGTGCTGGAAACTTGTATGTACAAAAGAGCTGGCATGATACTAGGGCTGTGCAATATATCGAACGATATTGTGAGGCGCGTTTAGTCAATGAAGCCGGTGCTTTGATTAGTAGTAAATCTCCATCACGTGCATTCCGCTCAGGTTCCGCTGGAGCGGCAATTGATACACAGAGACGTAAATCTCTGACAAGCTACGCCATATCGAGCTTAATATCGCATTCGATATTTTGCGCGATATGGCGTAGCTTGTCAGAGATTTACTACAGCTGGAAGGACCATGTAAAAATGAATGCCTACTGCTAGCTCTTCTCCATTTATGTAAAGCTGCCAGTTGATAATAGACCCCTTATTATCAGGTATGTGGGAATAGCCTATTTATTGTCACCATATCCAAGTACAGTGAGGAAATTCAGCGTGTGTAAAGATAAAATCACACATATGCAAAGATAAATCACCAAAGTGAAAACTTCCATCCATCCACTTTCCTTATTTACTTGACTCAGCTGAGAACATCGTAAGATGATAGTGGCACAGAGATACAAAGATGACACAAATATGTAATTAAATTGTGACTATTAAGTCTTTTATAAATATCAGCTTTTGCAAATGCTGGGCACAATTATGCAAAGTAACGGTTTCTGTACAAAGACCCTGGAAGTAAATGACATGGTGACGAACATTAAAAAAAAGTATTTTAGGTTTCAATCTTTGGTGTGCCATGACATTAGCATACTTTGTTACTGTTCTTAATGAAGGTTATACTTTACTGGAGTATAAATGTGGATGATGACTTTTTCATTTACAAAATTAAATTAATAATTTTACTCATACATTCCCACCAGTGGTTTTGTTGTTTTTGTTACTGAATCTATAGAAAATATGACAACTGGAAATACTAACTGCTCAGGTGTCTGTATGAAAGTGACTGATCTGATTGTCATGTGGCTGTTATCATGTCTGTAGGTTGTCTGGCTGTATGGTCACAGCAGAAGGCTGTCATTTTGTGTCTTCAGCTCTGAGTTTAAACCCATCACACCTGAGAGAGCTGGATCTGAGCTACAATCACCCAGGAGATTTAGGATTCATGGTGCTCTCTGAAAAACTGGAGGATCCAAACTGCTCACTGGAGACACTCAAGTATGTTAAGCAGGAAAAGTTTTTAAATTGTAATATTTGTACCTAAATATGCATAATTTACATTATATACAGTTGAAATCTAAATTATTCAACCCCCTTGACCTGCAAGTCATTTTGCTGCAGAGAACTAAATTTTGTAAAAACAATTTAATAAATGCCATCAGTGCACTATTAGAGAAAGCTTATTATACACATTTGAGTTATTCAGAGAACATAATTTGAATGAATAATGAAAAATAAAAATTGACTCTAAACATTAATGTTCAAATTTATTCAACCCTCAAAAGTGTAATTTGGTGCAGAATATTTTATTCTTTAAAACCACCAATAAACACTGCTTAGAAGTGCTTAGGAGCATCTGTCACATCTCATGCGCCATAAAATTTACTTTAGAAATTATATATAAATGATATCTTGAAGTGTTTACAGGAAAATGTAATGATAGTAACATGCTACTGTGTTCAGAGGTCTTAATCATTTAGGGATTTTAGAATCTTTCTTTACAAAAAAGTCTAACTTTGATAACACTTTAGAATACAGTCCCGTCATTAATGAATAACTACATGATGTTTTATTAACAAGGTTCGGGAGGAGCACGATCAGATAATCAACCAATTCGGCACAGGTGTAATTCGTTTACCCAATCATCCTAACCAGCACAACATGTATATAAACAGACCGCCTTCTTACCTCCGTCCTGTGATAGTTTCTTGGCATCCCTCCTCCACCCCAATTCCCCACTTGTAAACTGTTATTATCCCATACTAGGGAGTTCTCTGGGTTCGGCCTGTATTCCGGGCCCGGAGCCCTACCCCAGGACAGCACGCCAAAATATGCTTTCTACATGCTCAAGCAGATTAGATGTAAGGGCGAACTCGTGAAACAGAAACAAATGACTAATGCACCTTTAAACGTCAAGTAAATACTATTAACTAACAAGAAACTTAGTTAAAAGTAATAGTTCACTATTAGCTAATCAGTAACTATTATTTTTTTCATATCTCCTGGAGAACTACTAAAAACTGCTATATACATGTTCATAATTAATGTAAATAATGCAAAATATATAATTAGTCCTCAAGTAAAGATTATGATAATGCACTAGTAATGATTCAGGTGTTATTGCTTACTTGTATTGACTTTTGCATTTGGACATAGATTTAGGCATTATTGAATGTTAAAATTATCAAAGGTTACTTTGTGCGTTATGATTACAATCAAACCAAGACACGGAGAAAGCATTTTGTGGCCAATAATCAATTTCAATTTCAAAATTCTTGAATAACAGCTAAAACCAGCCTAAGCTGGTTGGCTGATCTTAAAGCTGGAAAAAGCTGGTCTCCCAGCCTGACCAGCTAAACTGGCTAAGACCAGCCTGACCAGCTGAAGTAGTCAAGTGGTCAAAACCCCTCTAAAACCAGCCTGCCGGCCAGCAGGGAAACTTATGAGAAATGAAGATGCATGCAGTCTCATCTTTGATCTCTGGTTTCTTACAGTGTGGATCACGGAGGAGAGTTCAGGATTACAGCGGGACTACACAAATGTATGTCCACACACCCACCCACACACACACACACACACACACACACACACGTTGTGTTTACATGTTTGTGGGGACATTCCATAGGCGTAATACATTTACATTTATTAATTTAGCAGGCGCTTTTATCCAAAGTGACTTACAATTGGGAATACAACAAGTGATTCATCCTAAGGAGGCAGATCAACATAGAAAGTGCTTAAAAATACCATATATCAGGCGTTGTTAGAAGAGTGCAGGCTAGAAAAGGAATATCAAGAAAGAGAGGAGAACAGGCTAGAAAGGGAGGATCAAGAAAGAGAGGAGAACAAAAATTTGTTTTTTTATTTTTTATTATAGAGTCACATAGTGTCGAAAAATATGGGTTTTCAGCAGTCGCTTGAAAGCTGTTAAGGAGTGTGCATTCTGGAGAGGGGTGGGAAGATCATTCCACCAGACAGAAACGTTGAGTGAGAATGTTCTGGAGAGTGATTTCATGCCTCTCTGTGGTGGTACAATGAGGCGTCTTTCACTAGAGGATCTCAGACATCTGGAGGGAGTGTAGATTCGTAGTAGTGAATGGAGGTAAGCAGGTGATGAGCCGGTGGCTGTCCTATATGCCAGCATCAGTGTCTTGAATTTGATGCATGCTGTAACCGGTAGCCAGTGCAGTGATATGAAGAGCGGTGTGACATGGGCCTTTTTGGGCTCATTGAAGACCAGTCGTGCTGCTGCATTCTGAATCATTTGTAGAGGCCTGATTGTACATGCTGGAAGACCAGCTAAAAGAGCAGTGCAGTAGTCCAGCCTGGAAATGACCAGGGCCTGGACGAGGAGTTGTGTAGCATACTCTGTTAGGAAGGGCCTTATCTTTCTGATGTTGTGCAATGCAAACCTGCAAGATCGAGCAGTTTTAGCAATGTGATCTTTAAAAGTCAATTGGTCGTCAAAGATTACACCCAGATTTCTGGCTGAAGTCTATGGGGTAATTGTTGATGAACCTAACTGAATGGAGAAGTCATGTTGTAAAGATGGAGTGGCAGGAAAGATGAGGAGTTCAGTCTTTGCTAGATTGAGCTGTAGATGGTGCTCCTTCATCCATGCAGAGATATCCGCCAGGCAGCCTGAGATCCGTGCAGCTACTGATGGATCATCTGGTTTGAATGAAAGATAGAGCTGTGTGTCATCAGCATAGCAATGGTAGGAGAAGCCATGTGCTTGTATGATGGGGCCCAGAGATGTAGTGTATATGGAGAAGAGGTGAGGTCCAAGAACTGATCCCTGAGGAACCCCAGTGACCAGTTGATGAGTTTTGTATACCTTCAATTCAACCTTAATTACCACAGCATGGAGTTTGATAGGAGATGTTACAGTGATTGTATGAGATTCAAATGAGTTATAATTGCATAGAGGAGAGTGGGTTAAGTATATCCAGTTGTTAGAAATGAGCAATCCTGTACCCCCACCCCTTCCAGTCTGACGAGGGGTGTGAGAGAAGGAGAAGTTATTAGATAGAGTGGCTGGAGTTGCAGAGTCTTCTGGATGAATCCAGGTCTCAGTCAAGCCTAGGATGCTCAGGCCAGATTGCAAAGAAAAGGCTGAAATAAAGTCAGCTTTGTTGACAGCTGACTGACAGTTCCAGAGTCCAACCGTGAAAGAGAAAGGTTCAGTGGAAGAGGTGTTAGGATGCAGGTTAGAAAGATTGCGTCGATGTGTGCGTGTGATGTTAGTGCGATGTGTAGAGACTACCACAATGAGTTGGAAACACATGATAGAGGAAGACAGAAAGAAGAGTGAAAAAGAAGGAAGGAATACTTTAGTGCGCTGTCTGTTTCGTTGCTTGGTTAAGTCGCGCAGGACAAGTCGCAGTCTTTAATTCAATTCAAGTTTTCAATACAAGTTTATTTGTATAGCGCTTTTCACAATACAAATCGTTGCAAAGCAGCTGTACAAAAAATGTGGGCTACTACAATATATTTAGTAGCTTATTAGTGGTGACTACTGTATGTTAAGTCCATGTACATATGGTTAAATATTAAAAAAGTAATGGTGTAATCAAAAACAGATCATGAACACTAATAATAATGATTATGTGCTGTAATCAAACTTGTAGGAAAATTATGTAGTGCTGTATGTTGTTTCAAGGCTGGCATCATCGGTGGTCCTCTGAGGGGTTGGCATCATCTCTTCTTCTGAATCCGGGCTGAATCTTGTGTAATTCCTAGTTACCATGGGATGGAAATCCTGTGGCAGAAACAGAGAAACAAATAAAGAAATAATTAGCACAGCTGCTGTTCCAACCAAGCAAAAATTGTGTGTTTTGCCCAAGCTGAAGAATGTTGATGTCTTTACTCTCGTCCGTCTTCACGCAAAGACGCTGACGCTTTAGCGTCAGCTGATACGACGCAATTGAATACACCAACAATCAATACTTCACCGAGAACAGCTGGGGACGCCTCCTTGGCTGAGTGAGTCCCCGAATGGATCGTAGGCAAATGGGTCAAACCAAAACTAAAGCACACTTTGCAATTTTAAGCGCCCTCAGGAAGGGAACGATACAAGTAACAAAAGCTTCCCTTGGAAGTCAGATCAGATTTTCAATTTGAATAAGTGCAATCAAAACTACAATTTAAAACGAAAACACCAGCAAGACAAATATACCGAAGGAACAACTGCTTTCTAGCAGTAACTAAATGCAAATAGAAATGAATAATAGAAACAAATAAACTAAATAAATAGGCTTATTTATTTTGTAATGGTTTTCATACTTTACAAACCGTATTTTCTATGGCCCTAAACCTAAAACTAGCCCTCACAGGAGATTGTGCACACTTTTACTTCCTCAAAAAAACTCACTGCGCATGATTTATAAGCCTGTTTCCTCATGGGGACCTAAGAAATGTCCCCACAAGGTCAAAATCTACTGGCATTACTATCCTTGTGGGGACATTTGGTCCCCATAACGTGATGAATACCAGGTACACACACACACACACACATGTTGGGTTTACATGTTTTATGGGGACATTCCATAGGCGTAATGGTTTTTATACTGTACAAACCGTACTTTCTATCGCCCTACACCTACCCTACACCTAAACCTAGCCCTCACAGGAGATTGTGCACACTTTTACTTCCTCAACAAAACCCACTGCGCATGATTTATAAGCCTGTTTCCTCATGGGGACCTGAGAAATGTCCCCACAAGGTCAAAATCTACTGGTATTACGATCCTTGTGGGGACATTTGGTCCCCACAACGTGATGAATACCAGGTACACACACACACACACACACACACACACACACAGAGAGAGAGAGCTGTAGTGATTGTTGTTGTAAATGTCTCTGTTCTTGTGTTCAGATGCCTGTTTTCTCACACTGGATCCAAACACTGCAAACACTAAACTCAGTCTGTCTGAGGACAACAGAACGGTGAGACGTGTGAGAGAGAAACTGTCATATCCTGATCATCTTGACAGATTTGATCATTGTCCTCAGGTGTTGTGTAGAGAGAGTGTGTGTGGACGCTGTTACTGGGAGATTGAGTGGAGTGGAGAGTATGTGTTAATATCAGTGTCATATAAGAGGATCAGCAGGAAGGGATGGAGTCATGAGTGTGTGTTTGGACAAAATGATCAGTCCTGGAGTTTGATCTGCTTTCCCTCCAGATATTCATTCTGGCACAATAACATACAGACTGATCTCCAGGTAAAACCCATCATCAGTAGAACAGGAGCGAATGGTGTCTATAGAGTAGGAGTGTATGTGGATCACGGAGCAGGAACTCTGTCCTTCTACAGCGTCTCTGACACAATGAGCCTCATCCACACAGAACACACCACATTCACTCAGACGCTCTATCCTGGGTTTGCATTAGTTTCTTTTGGATCAACAGTGAAACTGTGTTGACGACTCAGAATAGACTGACAAGAGGTTCTGCCCATAATGTTTGGAGCTACACGATAAATGAGTGAGATGTTTTAGTCTCTTATTTTCTCTTCATTACATTAATTGTATTATGGCTAAACTTCCATTACTGTATGTTTACACGAGTATGTATAATAAAATGTTTTTCCTTTGCATTTTTAAAGTTTTGCATACAGACAACATGCAGTCAGAAAGATCCCTGTTTTCAGGAATCCACAAAAATGTGAACCCAGTCCAGAAGCTGGCAATTTCACTTTGTAAAAAATAAATACATACCTGCCTGTGCACATACTTATATACTGAACATGTAATACATATGCGCACGACCTTTTCACAAAAGTGCGGTTTTGTAGTTTACAAAGATACAGTAATTATATATTTTTTCAAAAACTTAAAAGTTTGTTTTCATGCTCATCAAAAGGCTGTTGTCATGTGAATGAAAAGCCAAAATGCAAGAAGTTTTTCTGTTTTTAGTTCAACAGTGTCATGTAAACACCCAGTGAAATAACTTGTCAGAATAAATGTGCGTACACAACAAAAACCCCAGTGTTCAATTATTTCTGCTTAGTGTTAATATAACCTAACTCAAAATTTTAAAAGTTACACTAAAGCAGTGTTGAAGCTGATGAGATAATGAAGTGCTTAATTAAATCATGATTGGGAAATAAGAATTGAACACTTGCTGTCAATATATTATAATAATGTCATTTTTATTTTTGTGGACCTTCATATCCCATCTGTGATTTAAATACATTTATTTCAAAATAAATGTATAATAGTTTGATATAATACACACTTTAGTCGTGTCCCCAGGGTTTCACTCAGTCCTGTTACATGAACACATTCCCCCTCTAAAAAACTGAGAAAATTCCACAAAACACATTTTCAACTGGATAGTGCAACATCTGGATATTCTGAAGGCAATGGTGACAGGAAGTGTCAGTCCTGTTATCTAAATGATTTCTTAAATGTTACTTGTTTATTTTAAAAATACAAATCTTTGATGAATCACTATAATTTATAAGTATGCTTATATATAATATTACTATGTACTTCATGTGGCTATATTTTATGTATTTGCTAATTTTATCCTAAAATCTCAGTCCTGTTACTTTCAGACATGTTACTGATATATACTGTACCCATCTATAGTAACTGAGTAATAGTAAAAGAAATCTGTGTTTTCTTTATATATATTAGGCTGCATCCATATTAATCTAGATACATTAGAATTGTTTTTATCCTGTGCCAAGTATGTATTAGACCCAAATATGGAATGGCATTTGAGCGTGACCTGTGCTGTAAGAAAACATTATCATCCAAGATGGCTGCCGCAGCATGTGGAGCTGCTACAGGCAGGAGCAAAATTCGAACAAAACCTGAAATCTACCGCACAGATACAGGGCAAGTGATTGTGGAAGATGAGTTTTTGAACTTTCTGTTTGTCAAACTTAAAACTGTGAAGCAGGATGAGATTGTTTTGATGGCTGAGGACCATTTTGGATCAGAATGGATTGCAAACTCCACCAAACTGCTTTTTGAACTGTGTCCAGGTTCTACTCGCAAGCTTGTGGCTCACACCGGGCCTCAAAAAGACTCAAAGAACATCAGGAGTTGCCTTAAGCTCCTTAATAAAGCTGGTGAAAATGTTCCTCGGTTTGTTTCTCACCATCTTGATGAACTTCCACCTGTGACTTTCAACAGCCTTGATGTGTCCTGTTTGCTTGGTAAGATTGAACAACTAAGTGTGGATATTACAACTACACTTACAACTCTGCTATAAAAATGAAGATGAATATATGAATAGATTGGCCTTTTTGAACTCTTATATTAGGGAATGTACATATGCAAATATATTTGTGATGGGTGATTTGAATGCAGACATCTCTGATGACAAATCTCTCTTTGGTCAGCATTTGTTACAGTTCTGTTATGATAGTAAACTGGTTCTTTCCAGTATGAATTTCCTACCTGCCGGTAAGAATTCCACTATTCATGGATGAAGAGGAGGATAGCGCTAGACGGCATATGACTGATAAGGATGAAAATCCACCATCTCTGTAGAAAGTCATCAAGCCCCTACCAACAGTGTTTAGGAACCAACCAGGTAGAAGCACAGTTGATGAGCTGGAGTCTGAACAGAGAAAATATTTCAGCTTGAGATAAAGCTAGAGTACTCCACAGCAGAGATGGGGTTTCTCAAAGACAAAGTTACTCTCGAGAAAGGTATTTTGCCTCTCAGCTGAGGAAAACTGTTCTTCAGATGGAGACAGGATTGCCAGGTAAAGAAACCTTCAGTACTGTTTGTGAATGTGTTGTCGCTTTAAGAATTCAATTACATACCATTGTTGTTGGATATCCATAGAAATCGTTCTTGAAGACCACATTTTCATGACCCTCGTGAAACTGTCAAACTGTTCAAACCTGCACCTGGTTGCACTGTTCCGCTGCAGTTCAAAAACTGTCAGGAATGTGCTAAAAACTTCAAGATCCTTTTTAAGGACATAATGAGCTCAGAATAGGATTCATGTTAAGAGGGCTATTGCCCCTTTAAAAGTATTACAAATCCTGAAATGTATCCCATCTCATCTGTGGCACTTTGCAGATAAACTAGTTCAGGTATGCTGTGCTCTAGTGAATCTCCAAAGTGCTCTGATAAAAGAAGTAGCAGCAGAATAGTTAACAAAACGCAAGAAACACTGGTTTAGATGTTCTGTCCTCTAGTAAACCTACAAAATCCTTTCAGAAAAGAAGTGGCAGCAAAGAATAGTTAAAAAAACGTCTCCCATTTTTCCACCAGGCTCATCTTCTCCAAACACCAGGGTCTCTTCTTCCAGCTACTTAAATGCAAAGATCAGTAGGAGTAATAAACATAATATGATTGTTTTATTGGTGCAAATTGTCCCCATTGTGTGTGTACTTTTTAATACTATAGCATAATATAATTAAATTTACCATACTTTCAGGCACTGGCAAAGGGAGTAGGGATTAGTGATGCGCGGGTCGTCTCATAACCCGCGGGCCCCGCGGGTAACCCGCGGGTCGGGTTGGGGCGGGTAAAGAAACTGTCACTTTATTTGCGGGGCGGGTTGGGGCGGGTCATTAAAAACAAAATAAAATTTAAAAAAATCAATGTATGTTGCGTGCAATCCCCTATAGCCTATATTACATATTTGGGAATATCTATTTTCATATTTTATTAAGTTCTTTAATAAGGTTATCAACACGTCACGTCACGAAAGCGCCAAGCAGCTCCCGCTGCCAAGCCACAAGCGCATCAAGCGAACTCACATTCAGCTCTGCAGGCCTGGTGCTATGCGTATTTAAATCTCCTCTGATGCGCATTATCCTGCATTAGCCAAAATCATGACAGTCAACCACATCCAGTCATATGTGAATGAATGTAAATATTCGCTAAAAACACACAATAAAGACAGCAATGATGTAGTCAGGACTGTGGCGCCGGCTTGCTTTGAAATGTATTGCGCCCGCTGCATCCTGCACCCTAGTCATTTTAAACAGTACATAATAACGAACACAATATCTTACAAATAAAAAGAAGCAGATTTTCATGATCAGAACTTCCTTAAACCAGTGAACCTTTAAACCTTTCAGTCCAAGGATCCAGTAAACGAATGCGTTCAAATAGAAAGTTCAAACCGATATTCATAAATGAAGCATATACCCACATTTCTTCCGGCACCACTAACGTTACACCACTGATTATCTTGTTATTAATATGATTTGATTTATGGTTCATATTCATAATCGTACAGTATTGTTGCCAGTTTAAAGGGCGAAAAGCACTTTCGGTTTTCATTTGCATTACAATGCATAGTATGTCTATTTAATTGTCGCGGGTGCGGGGCGGGTTGTAAAAATAGACACAGTACTGCGGGGCGGGCTGGGGCGGGCCAAATAATTTCATAATTGCGGGACCCGCGGGTTGAAAAAAACCCCGACCCGCGCATCACTAGTAGGGATTACTTTACACTGACACACCAATGACTGTATTCCAGGTGACACGATAACAATCTCATTGTAGATATATTTTTGACTTTTTTTGTTGTTGTTTAAATGACATGCCTGCAATATTTCAGCTGTAAATTATTTATTAATATTCATTTGTCTAGTGAATCAGTGACACATGTTTATGCTGAAATCTAATTAAATAACAGTTTGACTATTGAACTGGGGAACTAATCGAGACTCATTGAGCTAAAGTCAGTTCAGCTACTTTTAAAGAGATTGACAATCATTGGCTCTTTATAATTTTCCAAATGGGTCATGGATTAAAAAATACAATTTTGACATGTAAGGGGGTCACTGTACTATAAAACATCCCATACATTTCAGAACTTAAAACTTCCTCGTTAGTCTAAAAACATTGAAACCAAGCACATTAATTTTCAGATATTGCCACTTTGGACCTGTTTACACCTGGTCACTTCAAGAGTTTTCTCTGATAGCTATCCAATCGTCAAAAAAAAAATCAGGTGTGAAACACTTTTGATACAGATTAAAATCTGATCGCTCAAACTACCTCAGGAGGTGGTCTGGGCTGCATTTCAGATTAATCTTTTGTTGATGTAAACTCTTTTATATTTGCATATAACGTGAGAATTGAAGACTGGTTAATAGCCATTTTGCGGAGACACTTTTATGTGGCCAGATGCAAATAGAACAGTTTTAACAAATCTGGGCCCATACTCACAAAACATATTAAGGCTAAAAGTACACTATATTGCCAAAAGACACCCTCTTCTAATAAACAGGGTTGACTACTTTAGTAATTTCCATGAGTACAAATGCTAATGTTTAAGCATATAATGATATTCCAGGGAATTGTGTGCTTCTAATTTTATAGCAACAGTTTAGACCACCCCTTTCTATTCTAACATGACAATGCCTGTGTATAAGGCAAGGTTCAAATACAAATGTTCGATTCAGCCAGTGTGGAAGAACTTGACTGGTCTGCAGAAAGTCAAGTCCTAATCCCAGTTGAACACCTCTGGTGTGACTTTAAATGCAGACCATGTGCCAAAAACTCATCACCAAACACCAACGACTTGTTGTTACGATCTTCGCATCTGCACGATTTGCTTTGTGTATGTGTGTGTACAGGTAGCCTATTGGCGTAGTGATGGACCACGTGGTTGGTGAACTTGGAGCCAGCTGACTATAAAAGGGCGGTGTTTTCGAAACATGGCGAGCTCATTCTGGTGTGTGCGACGTGGCGTGAGGAGCTCCGGATTCCAGCGCTACAACTGATCACCGATAGTTTTCTTTTGATTTGTTTGGTTTAGTTTCTGCATTCTGTTAACTTACGTTGTATGAGATCTATTCTGTGGTTCGAGTTACAAACCAAACGCTAGCCTGATTTGGAAGACCTTCGTCTAGTTATTTAGTTTGTTTGAGATCTTGGAGCGTTGGGGTGACCTGCCCCTTTATTTTTGAACTACTTTTGCGATGTGTTTCTGTTAAGGGAGGCAGGGAAGTTGTTTGTAATTTTACTTTCTTTATTTACAGGTTATTTGTATGACTTTATTTTTCTAGTGGGTTTTGTTTGTTATTTTGGCCTTGGGTCACCCTGAAACCATTGCTCCATTTCCTTATATGTGACCCTGGACCACAAAACCAGTCTTAAGTCGCTGGGGAATATTTGTAGCAATAGCCAAAAATACATGGTATGGGTCAAAATTTTAGTTTTTCTTTTATGCCAAAAATCATTAAGAAATTAAGTGAAGATCATGTTCCATGAAGATTTTTTTGTAAAATTCCTACTGTAAACATGTTAAAATGTAATTTTTGATTAGTAATATGCATTGTTAAGAACCTAATTTGGACAACTTTAAAGGTGATTTTCTCAGTCTTTTTGATTTTTTTGCATGCTCAGATTTCTGATTTCAAATAGATGTATCTCAGTCAAATATTGTCCTATCCTAACAAACCATACATCAAAATAAAGCTTTCATATGATGTATAAATCTCAGTTTTGCCAAATTTAACCTTATGACTGGTTTTGTGGTCCAGGGTCACATATATGTACTTTTCTTATCTATTTTTTTTATAAACTATTTAACTCTATGGTTTTGTGTCTTTGGTTATCTGTTGCAACTGGAATCCCGTCACTTACATGGACTAACCCCTAGACCAGTGGTTTTCAATCCTGGTCCTGGGGACCCACTGCTCTGCAAATTTTGTGTGTCTCTCTTATTTAACACACCTGATACAGATCATCAGCTCATTAGGAGAGAGATCCATGTACTTAACTGAGTGTGTCAGATAAGAGATACATACAAAATGTGCAGAGCAGTGGGTCCCCAGGACCAGGATTGAAAACCACTGCCCTAGACAACGGGTCGTAACACTTGTACATCTGCGTACAGTCATTTTAGACACTTCCAAAACTGTTGCAACAGAGATGGAAATACAATTTTCAACAACATGAATTATGCTTCTGTAAGATTCTATAACATCCTGTGTCTACATGTTAAAATACAAATCACATCATTCATTAGTACCTTTACTTAATCATTGTTAGATATGGATACATAATTCTATCAATGTTAAATGTGGACACACAGATACACTTCATATTCATCATTGAGTATATAGTTATATATCAACTATGACTAGACCTGTGTCTAGACTTCTTTCAGATTATGCCCTTCAGATTCTAGCGGATAAATACGATCATAATTATTGTACTCATCTTCATCTACTTGACTGAACAGTGAGCATAACTTTATAAGTTCCTCTTGTTGTGATGGATGTAATAGTATGCATAATGCAATTGCCAATACACTGCATTAGACATGGAGCGATTAGTAACACAATAAACATCAGAACAATAATTTCAACAAC
Organism: Garra rufa; assembly: GCF_049309525.1. Taxonomy (NCBI): domain Eukaryota; kingdom Metazoa; phylum Chordata; class Actinopteri; order Cypriniformes; family Cyprinidae; genus Garra; species Garra rufa. The sequence goes on along the minus strand of NC_133364.1, from coordinate 40,153,480 downwards.
AGTGGTGAAACTCCAGGTTCCCCATTCGCCCCAGAGTCTGTCCAGCCAGGAGTCGACTCTCTTCAGCTCCAGAATGGATTCCTTCGTGTGGGTGATGATATCCGTGATGTTATCTAAATTGTCTGGAAGATCCTCTCAAGAATTATTTCTTTAATTAATTCTGGTTCTTCTTCCAAGACTGCTCTTGCTAGTTCAACAACTTTATTATCAAACACTAGAATAGCTTCTAAAACAGGGCACTGAGTGAAGCCATCTAGTGGTGGATAATCCATCAATCAGAATAGGGCCCTTAGTGCATACAGGGTTGTATAAGAGTTAACACTGTTTGGCTCAATGGACCATCTATCTTCCTGCTTTGGATAACCCCCACCTCACTATAAGAGGTAGTTCCTTCCTCAGCTTAGTCAGTGTTTTTCCTCCTCCCTGTTAGGCAGTAAGGGGAATCCCCTTTACCAGGATTCTATTTTAAATTGGAGCTTGCCTGCTCTCCTGAAGAACACTTCTTCAGTCGTGAAGCATGTATCCACTGTGGCTGGTAATCCGCCAGAACTCCGGTCCTGGTTACGGCAATCACAGTGTCTGGTCTGAGGTACTTCAGTTCTCCTACCCTCGTTGGCTTTAAACTTGGGATCAGCACTCTGGCCTGGAACAAAATAGTCAGTAGGCTGTTCTGAGGGGAGAGGAAAACACAAAGAAACATCAGCACATATAGAATTGAGCTTCTCGATTAGGGAAGTCACGTAGTCCTCCTGCACCACCTCCAGGTCACCTAGGGAAGTAATGCTTGCGCGGCCTTTGACCCAAGGGGTCAGGAAAGGCCTACCCATTAGTATCTCAAACGGTGAGAGTTTAGTGGTGGAAAATGGAGTCATTCTTATTTCAGTTAATACTGCAGGTAGTAAATCTACCCATTTCTTCCCTGTCTCGATTGAGGCTTTTGTTAGCCTTTCCTTAATAGTCCTATTAAGGCGTTCCGAATTTGACAACGATTGCTGATTATACGGTATGTGGAAATGCCAATCAATGGACAATGCTTTGGCTAGGAATTGTGTTACCCTAGACGCAAAATGTGTCCCATTATCACTCTCAATGGTAGTAGGTATGCCAAATCGAGGAATTATTTCTTTGGTTAGGATCTTAACCACTGTTTTTGCATCTTCCCTTACACAAGGAAATGCTTCTGGCCACTTTGTAAATCAGTCAATTATGACCAACAGGTACTTCAAGTTACCTATAGGTGGCATGTGTGTAAAGTCAATCTGCACATTCTGGAAAGGCGCTTCTGGATGTGTTAGTACGTTATGTTTAATCGGTTTATACAGATTTACTTGTGTGCACGTCATACATGAATCCAGAATAAGCTTAGCTGTTTTGTTTACGTCTGCAATGCAGAACAAACGATTGATTACTTGTACTACCTTTGCACAGCTTGTATGCGACAGGCCATGGTAATGTCTAATAAGAATCACCAATGCCAACTTTGGGAGTGCTACCCTTCCCTTCTCATCTCTCACAATCCCGTCTTTATCCAGAGCACATCCGTGCTCACTCCAATGTTGCGAGTCAGTTTGTGTAGGTTGACTCTGCAAAATCTTAATGTCATTGTCAGGTACATTTGTTATATGGACAGCCATAGTTACTTGACTTTCGTTACTCATGTTGAATGGCGGTTTAATTTGGGCCTTGGCCGCTTCCCTTGCCGCTTCATCTGCTTTCCTGTTCCCTACAGCCTGTTCTCCCGCTGCGTGACCTTTCACCTTTACTTTGGCCACTTTGGCAGGTAGCTGTACTGCTCTAGTTAGCTGTCCTATTAGATTCGAATGCGCTATTGGTTTACCATCTGCCGTTTTAAAATCTCTTGCTTCCCATGTTTTAGCAAAATGAAGAACCACCCCCCATGCATACTTCGAAAAATGATTCGTTACTCGTTTTCCTGCCATCAACTCACATGCTCTTATTAATGCTACTAACTCAGCCGCTTGAGCTGAATTGTAGTCCAAGGCAAATGCCTCTATTATTTCCCCCATGTCTGATACCACAGCATACCCACAAAGGTAGACACCATCAGAAGGTTTCGAGCATGATCCATCAACATATATATGCTCCCCCCCATCCAGAGGCGAATCCGATAGATCGGCCCTGGAAGAACAAGAGGCAGTCAATTCAATTGTACAATCATGATTTTCATCATTATCTACCATATCGGCCATTCCCAAAACTCCTAATAAAGCAGGATTAATTGACGAAGTTGGCTGAATGGTAAGATTTTTGGTGGCCAGCAGGATTGCCTCATAGCCTGAACGTCATAGCCGTCATGTGTTGTGTCTGCATGTTATGCAAAATTGCTCCCACCTGATGTGAGGAATACAAATTCAATTGATGTGACAGGACAATTTTCTCAGCCATCTGTACAACCATAGCAGCCGCTGCTACAGCACGAAGGCATGCTGGCATACCTGAAACTTTATTATCTAGCTTCTTAGACAGGTATGCTACTGGTCTATACGTGGAACCATGCTGTTGCAAAGGACCCCCATGGCCACCCCCTCTGCCTCTCGGACATGTAGCTGAAAATCCCGTCGGAAATCTGGAAGGCCGAGTGTGGGAGCCGTTGTGATGGCTTTCTTCAGTGCATTGAAATGCAGTTAGGCCTCATCAGTCCAGTTCAAAAGCGTTCTTGGTGGGACTTTGTGATCAATCAGGCTTCTGAGGTGCTTGTCATGTATAGCACAATCAGGTATCCAAGATCTGCAGTAGTTCACCAGTCCCAGGAAACTTTGGAGCTGCTGCACAGTCTGTGGCGGCTGCATTTTCCTGATCATCCGGACCCTGTCCGTCGAGATCGCCCATAGACCTGGCATTATGATGTGTCCCAGGTAGGTCACTTTGGGTTGTACCCACTGGAGCTTTTCCTTAGAGGCTTTGAATCCGGCCTCCGCCAGCATGTTGCAAACCACGATTGATGCTCTCTCGCAGTCTTCCTTGGTCTCAGCCGAGACCAGAATATACACAGACTGTGGAAGGCAAGTCATTTTAGCGATTGTCCTCTGCACAGCTACCGAGAAGCTGGCAGGGTAGGTCACGTAGCCCTGAGCAAGGCGTGTCCAGGTGAACTGCATGTTATGTAAGGTAAAAGCTAAGATAGGCTGAGTCTCTGGATGCACAGGTACAGAGAAAAAACCTGCACACAAATCAATGACTGTAAAATATTCATGTGTACATGGAATAGAATTAATTACAATTTGGACGTCAGGTACAATTGGTGCAAGTGGTGTTATCAATTAATTTATGGCCCTCAAATCTTGAGTCAAACGCCATGTTTTCCCATCAGCCTTCACCACTGGGTTGATGGGTGTGTTATATGGTGAATGTGTTGGCACGAGGACACCCTGCTGGACAAAATTGTCAATCAAAGGTTTAATACCTAGTTCCTTGTCTTTGGACAAAGGATATTGCTTAATGTAGACTGGTTTGTCAGTCTTAAGCTTAGCTTTATAAGGTTCCATATCAATAAAACCTGTATGGTCCTTATATTGTGACCATAATGATGGATCAATCATGGTCTCTACCCTTTGTGGTAAGCCAGACTTGGGTGTGGTTACTTGTGAATCGTTGAGTTCTTCCCAGACCGGCATGGGGTTTACTGAAGCCTGTAAGCTTGATAGGAAGGAAAACATAACTCGGTTATCAGTGAACTTGATATCCATATTCAATTTGTGCATCAAATCTTGCCCTAATAAATTTAGTGGAGCTCCTGGGATGATTGTAAATGCATGAAAAAATGGCTTTAACCCCGGAGCTCTAACCTCCAAAGGAGGAGTGACAGGGCATTCAATGTCAGTTCCTGAAATTCCCACAGAGTTAACTTTTTTACCAGTAATAGGACCCTCGTAGTGCGCAAACGTCATTGAGGACCGGTCAGCCCCCGTGTCAAGGAGGAAAGTCTGAGGCTGACCGTGCACCGTTAATGTAAAATAAGGCAAATCTTCATCATTATTCAAATATGTGAGGGTCATTCTGGACAATTTGGAACTGACCTTACTCTGTAGGCCTCCCTATTGCCAAGTGGTTGGGTAATCTGAGCTTGCTGCTGTGCTTCTCTGTTGTGGGTAAAACTTCCTCTTATTTTGCTCTCTCTGCATCTGACCTTTCAATGCCCAGCAGTTTCACTTAACATGACTGAGACCCGCAGTGGTAGCATACTATTCTTGGCTTTTTTGGCTGAGCCAAGTGTAGTTTCACTTCTGTTTTCTGGTCATGTTGGTTATTCTGAGGCTTCTGCCCAGTGAACATAGCCGTCTCTGTTTTAACTACAAATCCCCCAGATGAATCTAGTTCCCTAATTCGCTTCCCCAATTTATCTGTGCTCATATTAAGCAAATTTGTGGTTGTTATTCTGATTAACTGAGCCTGCTTTGGCTGCATATTGTTTAATAAAGTGTTGGTAAACAATGGCCCCATTGCTGCATGGTTTATTGGGAGTTTAGACTCTTCAGTCCATGCTTTCTTGAACCTCAGATAAAAATCTGAGGCAGATTCTTTCGATTTCTGCTTAGTATTCGCAGCAAATGATAAATCTTGTCTACTGCCTACACGCTTATCCAAAAAAGCTCTCAATTCTTTAAAGAAAGTGTCATGATTTTCAGGCTTTTTCCAGAAAATTTCGTGAGGGCTTGCAGCAGTAGCTGAGCCCGATATCACATCATTATCACGATCAAATGTCGGACAGGCTAAAATCAAATCTGTTTCAGAAATGTCTGCCTCCAAAGTTCTTGCTAAAACTGCTCTATAATCTGCCCCTGTGAAATGTGCGTATCTTGTGTGTGTTCTCAAAATAGTGACAAATTGGCTGGGATTCTGAGGCGAAGGCAAGCTTTTGCATATTGCTTCCATATCTGCCATTTTTATCGGTCTAGTAGAAATACCGTTACCTGATCTCAACTAAATCATCGCTTTCTGATTGGCTTTAGGTGGATTTAAGTCGGACGGTTGGTCTTGTACTGTTTTAAGTTTATCCGCAGACGGAGCTGAGGGTTTAGGCATGCAATGGGGAGGGGGTTTTGCTGTCACTCTAGCCACATAAGCCGTGACCTGTTTTTTCTCTGGACCTTCATCCCAGATTCTTTTCATATTTTGCCAGACACTATAACACTTTGTCATATAGTTATAATCCCAATTTGGGTCTCCCCATCCCTCTTTTACCAGACTCCTGGCCAGTTGCATGCCATCGTCTGTAAATGAACCCTCTCGTGGATACGGTGTCTCAATTTGTGGTTTCATTTGCTCAGACCAACCCACCATATTACTAACGTACGGTTCTGTGTAAAATCCCTGATTATTTCGGTACATAAAATCGACTGGCGTTTCCCCCGGTAATGGTCTTGATACTGAACCCCCCATCTTCCACTTTTAGAAAAGGGTTAGTGGTTAGTAATTTTGTGCACAAATTTCCTGTACTGTATTGCTCAACCTCAACTGTAGTACATGTATCGTATCCGTGACCTTGGGTGGTGTACCTATGTTCTGGGCTTTCGCCAAACTTGTCCAGCTTTCGCCAAACTGCATTCGGGTCGCCCCTAAAGCACCATCTTTTACTGGTCACAAATCTTTCAACATGCAGTAACAATTGAAATAAATGTCATAAACAGACTCAATATTTTCGTACTTCCGCGAAAGAAATGACGCTGCCGTGACCAAAATATACAGTGTGATCAGTACTGTATATCCAATCACTCTGCGCCGATAATTACTTCTGTAACCACCGTTGCTAAAACAACCATGGAACGACCTAACATTCCACTAGCGACTAGTGATTCTATTAATTGCCCTCCTTCGTTAGTAATAAAATTACTGTTGTCAGTCGCAGATTCAGCAATGTAAGACATTCTGTCTTAAAGTGGCCATTGTAAGATTCTATAACATCCTGTGTCCTTTGTAATATGTGTCTTAACATTGTAACTTGTGTTCTCTATTGTATTTGGAATATAGACAATGATGTAATGACAGATCATGGGACTGTCTGGGACATCTCGTACCCTTTCCATCTTTCTGCTGACAGTCTGATTTCACTTCCCTATATTTACTAATAAATACCAACTACCTTTCACCAATAAACCAGTCTTGAATGAAATGCACTATTGCTGTGTCTGTCATTCTTGGCTCCGGGGTCCCGTACCTGTGCTGTGTGGCTCAACTCAGATCGAATCTTAATTCTCGGTGATTATAGAATATACTTTATTCTAACAGCTTCCATCATTGTTGCCACAGTTTTGGAAGTGCCTTTTTCTGTTCTAAAGAAGATGGTGTCCCAAAACCTTTGTTCATATAGTGTATGTACAAGTCATTGGTGTTTGGTGAAGAGTTTTTGGCTCAAGGTCTGCATATAAAGTCACTCCAGAGGTGTTCAGCTGGGATTAAGACCAGTCAAGTTCTTCCACACTGACTGAATCCATCAATAATATTTGAACCTTGAAAGGGTCCTGTCCAAACTGTTGCTATAAAATTAGGAACACACAATTCCCTGGAATATCATTATATGCTTAAACATAAGAATTTGTTCTCATGGTAATTACTAAAGCAGTACCATTTCATTAGAAAGGGGTGTCCCAATTCTTTTGGCCAATTAGTGTAGCTCATAACTTGCCGATTTAGGAGAAAATCTTAAAAATAATGGGCATCAATCCAAAATTTAGCTCTAAGAGTATTTCCCAAAGTGTTTTAGCACTAAAATTAGCCCCTAAATCTGCTAAACATTAGGAGTAGTGAAAAGGACCAAATGCCAAAATATGTCAGAAAACAGGCAATCTGCCTCGGAACGTAAACATTTTAGAAACACACGTTTTCCCATGGATCTTTTTTGGTATTTGAGATTATCCCTACTCCAGATTTTCACTTGATTATATCCTTGTTTTCATTAACAATTTGGGCAAGAAGTAAAAGCTGTTCTTGCATTTCTTTTCAGTTTTTAAACCTTTATTTGAATATGGCAGGTCTACAATATTTCTATGAATAAATCTCTGACAGAGACTCCTCCCCTATCAGCCAATCACAGTGTGCATAGTTAATGAGCATGCTGACATCATCCATAGTAATGAGTTCAACCCGCCCTTACTCTTAGATTAACACTTCTCTCTATTCCTGAGTAAGAGTTTGTCTCAGCAACTTTGGGAATAGCGCCACACTTTGATCTCAATCAAGAATCTGCTGGAGAGTCTCCTGATCTTCACCTCAGAGTTTCTACAGGTGCAACTGGACAGTCAAGGTATCTTCTTCTCAAAACAACATTTACTTCACTGATATCATAAATAGTTATGTTTCCTGTGATGGATCTTCCTGTGTTTCTAGTAAGCAGGTTAATGCAACTTGCATCTAGAAACTGAACACCACTCTTAATAAGTGGAAACGTAACAACTGTATATGATGTCATTTTTTAGTTGAATAAAGAAAATACACATAGAAAAATTTACCAATTAACAATTTCTTTTAAACTGCCCAAAACTGACATAAAAGTTGCTCATATGAAAGAGAATTCATCAATAAAACCAAAGACAGACCATATGTTCTTGACAGAAGATGAATTTGTTACTTTTATGCATCTTTTATTATGGAGAGTACAATTATGTTTGTAAATCAATTTTCAATGAATGAGAACCTGTTTGAGATTTTTTTAGTTTTAGTGTGTGAACAGGACTTTTATTTTGTTGAGGCAGGATGATGTCATAAGGCTGCGCCACACTCCTGCATCTGTGTTTCTGCTGAAGAAAGGTTTGTGTTCTGAATTCTTTTAAGAGTTTCAATCAGTGCAACCCGTTTAGACAGTTTTATAGAGAACTTTCAAATGCATGAATGATTTTTGAATGCAGTGTTATAATGTATCCAATAACATTAATGAACATAGTTTTTTTATAAGTAAAGCACATCCACACATGAGTAACATATAAGGTCTCACTATATAGTGAAGTTGTTCATCATAAACATGCTGTTTGTTCCTTTTCAAATACTGAGCTTTTCTAAACCAGTTCAGCCTTAACTGAATCAAATGCTTGTAAAACATGATTGACTGTTTGTAAGTGCTGGAATCACAGCAGACTGAGGACAACTGCAGTACACCAGTGTAAATGCAACAACACAAACATCTGTTATCACAAATACACTCACAATGTTGTCTTTGAAATGTAATCCTTTTAATATAATCTACAAATCAATACACGTCAAATATAAATAATATGTGCATATATACAAAATGTATGTATAATCTGTGTTTTTGGGTGTTTTTTTGTTTATTTTTTTCTTACTTAATTATTCCCATCTTAATTATGACAGAGTGTCCAAACACACAGAAAAACTCCTTGGGAAGCAAGAGAGATCCACATCAAATGCTTATATAAAGATGCCGTTTATTAAAGAGGAGAGTGAAGACGTGAAGATTGAAGAAGAATTCGGAGTCAAACATGAGGATACTGAGGAACAAACAGGTTGGTTTCATTCTCAAAGTCTTTCTTTCTCTCGTGAATCTCTTTATTTTGTTTGACATCACTATGAAGGAAAAAAAAATCCAAACAATTATCTGTTTAAATTAGGGCCGGGACTCGATTAAAAAAATTAATCTAATTAATTAGAGGCTTTGTAATTAATTAATCGAAATTAATCGCATTTTAATCGCATATAAATATTTGACCTGAGAACAGCGAGAAGTAAGTTTTTTCATATGGATTTTTAGTTACCATTGAATAATGACTGAATACATAAACTTAAGCAACAAAATATTGTTTATTTTTGTTCAACCAAGTCCAACAGACCAGTGCAATATTTCCATTAAGTGTAGCAATAGGATACAGTGTTTCCCCTAGGTTTCCATACTTTTTTTTCTCGGTACTTTACCCTACTTTGTGTAATAACGAAAACATTTATTTCAGTGAAAAAATAAGTCCAAAACTCTCTATTTTAACATTTTGAACAATAGGGCTTTACAATCTTTTGCTATTTTTATTTATTTTTTTTTTTTTAAGAAATTCTTGTTTTAATTTTTCTCATAATCAAATGAAAGCATAAACATTTATTTATTTTTAATCAAATGAAAAATAAACCTTTTTAATTTTTGGCAAACAAACAGAGGTTTGCTGTTAAAATCAATAAATAATAATAATTTACCATTTAAATAATAATCATAGTATTTTTTTCTACAATTAAGTGGTTAATCATGTTGTTTTATTTATTTTTTTATCATATATATTGTTTTTTTGTCAATTATTTAAATAGGAATATTGTTCTGTTTCATGTTAAACCGTACTTTTATTTTGACAGGTTGCGGTGAAGTTTCTGTGTGTAAAGTATGATATGATGCTAGTTTTCTCAAATGAAACGGTAAAAGTGACACTGACAGTAGCTTTGGAGATTGAGTCTATCTGTTCATGTGAGATGCAAATGCCAAAAATTAACGGGAGCATCACGCGTGCAATAAAAAAAAACGCGTCTCTGCCATTCTAACATACAGAGGCAAACGGAACATGCAGGATTCATATTTAAACGGTCTTTTTGCATTTCAGTTTTCACAGACACTAGTCCATATCGCGATTTGAATTAAGTGACAGACGAACTTTTGATTTATCAATCCAAAAATCGACGAATTCCGTGGCATTCCGCGCTGTAGTAAATTAGGTTTTTATGAATGGAGTCCGCGATCCAGTCCGTGTTTTCTTGGAGGAGACATTGTAAACGCGCCCCCCTAAGATAATGGTAGGGGAAACACTGGGATATTTAGAAATATACTAGCCTACATTTCCGAAATTCAGGTACCCTATAGGTAGGTAGACCTTCTGTAAAAGCATTGAGGTGATACTTGAGGAACGCTAGTTGGTGCTCCAGTATAATCGGTCCGCTGAAACTCATTCAGTGAGAAACGTTCCGCGGTGAAAAATTAAGTGCGATTAAAATGCGTTAAAAAAATTTAACGCGTTATTTTTGTGTAATTAATTAATCTAAATTAACGCGTTAAAGTCCCGGCCCTAGTTTAAATATATTTAAGTCTACTTAAGTAGCACATTTGGAAAAATTTAATTTGATCCATTACATTACTAATGTATTTTAAGTAAAATCGATTTAATTCTAATTTATCTGACTACACTTAAAATATATTTACCTGTTAGTGCTAATCAGTATATTTATATTAAGTCACATTTGGAAAAAATGTAATTTTAACTATTACACTACTAATATATTTTAAATAAAACCAATTTATTTAAACTTAGGATAACTATTTATAGGTGTACTAATATTGATCTATTTTTTTAAGCATTCAAAACATACTTTTATGAAATACACTAAGAAAACCCTTTGTATAATTTTGCTGTGGTACACTTTATTGCTATGTACTAAAAAGCAGTTTAAATATCAGTTGTATTTAGTATACTTTCACAGTTGCACTAAAGTACTACTAAAGTAAAAGTAAACTTTTAACTAGTGTATTCATAGTATGCAATTTTATTGAGCACAAAATATAAGATTTTACTAATGTACTTTCTTGTATTTAAGTATTTTGTTTTGCAATGCTTTTTATTGATGTTCATGAAATAACATAATTCAATGTAAAAATAAAGAATAGTTTAAATTTATTTAAAAGTTTTCATTTTCCGTTATCAAAAGCAGTCTGTGTATATATTCTGTCATGTCACAATGGCAGAATGTAAAAAAGCTTTTGTGGGAATAAGCAAAAGAAATGTGGTAGTTGGGGTTCATCCAAACATTCACTTTCCATTGACACTGTTCTACAGAGTCGACAATCTTACATACAGTCAAACCAACATTTATTAAGACACCATTTTTCATATTATCACAGTTTATTTGCTATAGTTTAAAAAATGGTTTCCCAGTTTCACCCACAGCTAAGGCAAAACCACCTGCTCCGGTCGGATTTGTGAGGGCACCTGTGGTTTTCCAATCCAGTGCTCTACTGTGGGTTTTTATAAAGGGTTTGATAACTGCCAGCTTGAAACTGTTTGGGACGTGTCCTTAAGAAAGCAAAGAATCAACAATATTGACAAGAGGTTCTGAGATCATCTTACACCTTTTTCTGTTTTTTATTGTCTACAGGATCTAGCATATGTGTTGTCAGAATTTACGTTTTAAATGTTTTCATATCTTTGTTCCATTAAACTTGTTTTTGTTTCGGTTCACCTCAGACCTGATGCCCCTAAAAGAGGAGAGTCAAGAACTGAGTGAAATGGAAGAGAAAATCCAGGATGAGAAAACTCATGACTTCATGACTGAGGAAAAATCTTCTAGTCACTTGCAGACTCATAAAACAGAAACAAGGAACCTTAAAGTCCAGATGAGGGTTCACACCAGAGAGAAGCCTTTCACCTGTGAACACTGTGGAAAGGGTTTCAGTCGAAAACAAAGCCTTCAAATCCACTTAAAAATCCACAGCGAAGAGAAACCGTTCACATGCCCTCAGTGTGGACAGAGATTTACACTGAAAAAAACACTTAGTGCCCACATGAGAGTGCACACTGGAGAGAAGCCTTACACCTGCCAACTGTGTGCCAAGAGTTTCCCACGAAAAGGAAATCTTAAAATTCACATGAGGATTCACACTGGAGAGAAGCCCTACCCCTGCCAACACTGCGGCAAGAGCTTCTCAGTAAAAGGAAATCTTAAAAATCACATTCAAGTTCACACCGGGGAGAAGCCGTTCATATGCTCTGAGTGCGGAAAGAGTTTCTTACTGAACAGACAACTTGAAGTTCACATGCGCGTTCACACCGGGGAGAGGCTGTTCATATGCTCTCAGTGCGTAAAGAGTTTTAAACAGAAAAAAGAACTTGATGCCCACATGAAGATTCACACCGGAGAGAAACCTTACTCCTGCAAACTGTGTGGGAAGAGCTACAAAATCAAAGGACACCTTACGATTCACATGAGAGTTCACACCGGAGAGAAGCCTTTTGTTTGTGACCAGTGTGGAAAGAGTTTCCGTTATAAAGAAAGCCTTAATCATCACACGAGGATTCACTCCGGAGAGAAATGTTTTATTTGTCATCTGTGTGAAATGAGTTTCCCAGATAGGAATCACCTCGAGAATCATGTGAAAATTCACGCCGGAGAGAAGCTTTTCATGTGCCATCACTGCGGAAAGAGTTTCAAACAAAGAGCGAACCTTGCGAATCACGTGAGAATTCACTCTGGAGAGAAACCTTTCTCCTGCCCTCAGTGCGGAAGGAGCTTCATGGTTAAAGGACACCTTGAGTATCACATGAGACTTCACTCTGGAGAGAAGCCTTTCACCTGCCCTAGCTGTGGAAAGAGCTTCACAAATAAAGGAAACCTTAAGACTCACTTGAGAGTTCACACTGGAGAGAAGCCTTACAAGTGTGTTCAGTGTGAAAACAGTTTCACGTATCACACAGAACTGAAGCGGCACATGCAAACTCATTTTGAAGAGAAACTGCTGATGTCCTCAGTGTGACTAGAGGTTTAGGAAAGGGAGAAAATTCAACAATTATTGTTGCATTCACTCTGGAGAAAGACAATTCAATTGTGATAGTCTAATAAAACATAAAATCTAGACATACAAATAAAAAGTTATGTAAACCCTGTTTGTGTTTGTTAAAGAATCCCTTTACAAAAAAAAGTATTTTCAAGTGTCCTGCTGGTATACTCTTTGAAACTTAAAAATGAGAAAGTATGCTTTTAGTTTACTTTATAGAAATATATTTAAAAATACACTTATTCCTAAGTGATTTATACTGACAGAATAGTCTAAGTATATTTGGCCGATAAATTAAAAAGTAATTAGTGTATTTTAAGTATATTTTGCTTGTAGTTGTGTTTACTCGTTTGATCAAGGAGCCTTTAGTTTTACATATTTTCTCAGAAACGTACGTTGTTTGAAAACTGATTTATAAAGAAAACAATCCATGTTTTCACTGTTATATGGGAGGGGGCACTATCCTATAATGTCTTCTGAACGAGTACCGAATCTCCAGATCCAAAAACCCAGCTGAAGAAGCAGAAGCAAGCAAAGTAAGCATTGTTTATGCACATGTAAAATAATGTGATCATCAGACACTAAACAGAAATCATAAGCTGCCTTACATTACCACCGAAATTGTAAAGACTGTGAAGCTTTGAGGGGGGTTGATGGACTCTATCTACTTTATCTATGCCCTAACCATCATTCTGAATACAATTTTGTATTGAATACAAAATGTTTTTTTTTTTTATGAGACATACACATTCAACTGTTGGTAAAAAAAGGAAGCTGAATAAAGTTTTTCAGTTTCAAAGCAGAGGCTGTTTTTTCTTTTAATATATTTACATATGTGCTCAGCAGGGGCCAGATTTATGAACATATTATTAAGAAATAAATTCTGAAAGTTATGAAGTGCAATTCTTAAAAAAATTGTAAGAAGTTATCAAATATGTTCTTAAGAACAAATTTTTTTCTTAAGAAAATGATACATCTTTATCTGAGTGAATACATGGCTGAAGACGCACTTTAAGGACTGGTTTCTGCAGATTATCCTAATAATCATAACAAGTATGCACACTATTTTCGTCACAACCATGACTGGTGCTCGACTTCATGTTTTTATGTTTTGCTACTGAGTTTTGACGTCAGCAAAAAGTAGGGTAACACGTAGGTTAATCTTGACTGATCATTGTTTACATTTTCAGTAATCGCTGTCACTTCAGAGAGCTTGTGCACATCCCCATTAATAGTCGTAATATGTATTATATGTAGCTAGTACTGTTGTAATGCTTGAATATAGCAACTACTTTGAAATAATTCTTACTTTTTGGAATTTATAACAAATATGTGGCTTTCCTAACTTTAAGAAGTTATTTACAATGGTTTTTAAGACGATTCTTTTCAAGAATTTGAATCCATCTTAAGAAAAAATATAAGAATATTTTTAAGAAGAATTTTTGGTATATACAAAATATTATTCTTCTTTTTTCTTAACTTAGAAAATAAGAAGAAAATGGCATTTAGGAAGAATTTTTTTCTTAAGAATGTTTTGTGAATCCGGCCCCAGATCCTTCAGCTCCTCCTCTCCTTTCACAATCACTAGATTTTGAATCATTTTAAGAAGGGATTAGTACAATGGTCTCAAATTTAATTAAGAGACGTGCATGTGAAATGAAATGTGATTGGTTGCTTTAGTTATCCATCAAATGGCTTCTTGGGCAGGCCTTGGCCATTCAAAGCGGCCAAGGTTCCCAGACCTTCTGTCATCAGTCTGAAGGTCTGGCTACACAAGACTATTTCCTACCCGACTGTCCCATGTAACCCCCCCAGCGGTGAGTGTTATCCAGTGACTATCAATTATGACTGCCCACATACTACAGTGACCAGTGCTTACACATCCTTGATGTGTCATCACAGTGGATCAGGAAAAGCAAGACATTTATAAACCTATTATTAATTGTGGTCAGTGCTGATTACCCTGTTAGCTAATATACCCAATAAACAGCACAAAGCTTAGGTTTCTTTTGTGAGGTGTCAAGGTGGTTACAGACCTCAAAATCATCCACACAAAAATGTTGTATGATTCTTGGCTTTTCCCCCGACAAGAAAATAATTCTCCTTGAGAAAGGACCCGTCTCTCGAGGACCTGTACCGATATAGTCCAGAATGTGTGTCCCCTGGTCTTTGATGACCCTCAAAAACTTTATCAATGATATCCTTTCTACTTAACAGTTGCTGTATGTCTTTAAGACTGGGACGTATTGGAAACTGTGTTTGTTTTTAGTAGCAAGAATGTATTAAACTGGCTGTACAACAATGAAGTTATCCTTGTAATACTGCTTATGCAGGTATGCTGTACATGAAGGGAGTTTCAGGGAGACATGGAAATTCCTCTTCTGCCAGCATAAACTCTTCTGGCTTATTGTCTTTTTTGAGGTAATCGTGAAAACTGTCTGTAATCAAGGCGCTCGAAGAGACTTTAACAGAAGTTTTGGTGCTGCTAATTTTACTAGCCATATTAGCATGTACAGTCTGTTTGAACTTTTTAGCCTTTTTCCAGTACTTTTCCTTTTTCCTCCACCTATTGTGGTCTATGGTAAGTCACTGCAATATCAAATTGAGTTCACTTTCAAAAATAACTTTAGCTCCTCATGGCATCACCACAAATCTCCTGACATTCTGCATTCTCTTCACGATTGGCGACATCATCATCATTGGTGATCACATCTTCAGCTTCAATTATGGCAAAATCACTGGCAAAGCACATGTTGTGAAGGATGACACAGCATGTCACAACACTGGGGAACAAAGTTGGGGTTCGCCTCCAGAGCTTTAAGAAAAATTTACCTCCAGCTTGCCTTCAGCATGCCAAAAGCCCGCTCAACAACACACCTTGCTCTGGAGTGATGTCCAAGTCACCTTGTGCTTCAGCAGGGGTAGAAACCGGCTCACGATAGGGGTCATAATGCATTCAGGGGAACCCCCCATCTCCTATGAGGCACCAGCCCTCAGGTGGCAGATTTGAGCCGACACACTCTTTCTTGTCTCGCAAATAAGCTGGTAAGCATTTGTAGAAAAAAATAGTGAGCAATGTAGGGAATGGTAAGGCTAAAAACAGATGTGTAAAGTTGTTGTGTAAAGCATCAAACAGATATAACAAAAAGTAGCTTCAGCAAGAAATATCTTTATCTCTGAGATTTATTACAGACAAGACAGCTTTGCAAGCCCTAAACTGCATGTAGCCACGGAGCTCTTTAATGCTCGTAAGGACAAGATCATAATTCCTCCACAGTGCATCGTTTGGCACCGTAATAAGTTTCCCCTCACTAAGTTTTTGCTTTATCGCAACCTCTACAGCTTACCAATGTCTCCTACGTCTGTCAGCAGCTCCCTTCAGAAATGTAGATATCTTCGAGCTTCTCATCTGTTGTAGAAGGGTTACTCCAGAAACCACAGAACAATTTTATCAATAATTGTTTACCATGAAAGATCAAATCACATATGAACAGTGTTGCCAGATTGGGCTTCTTTTGATCGGCTTGGACCGGAGCATAATGCATTGGGCGGGTTATTATTGCGTTTTTCCAAGGGTTAAAGTCATGGGTTAATTTCCACTTTGAAAAGATTTCTGGACATTTTACGCATATTTTCGGACTGTTTTGATCCATATTCCTGTGAAATTGATTTATCTTTATTTTGTCATTATTCTTTTATATTATTTATATTATTTCATTATTTTGGCAGTTAAAATTTGGGCTGGTTTTTGTTGAAGTGGGCGGGTTTTGGTGAGCTTTTGGGCTGGAAATCGTCAACCCGATCTGGCAACACTGCATATGAACTATATTCAGTTAATTAGTGCCAATTCTGCTAGAGCATTTCACAATAACATTTTGTCTCCTTTTTGATGAAAATAGAGGTTTTTGGTAAAGTTATAATTTAAAATTTAATTAATGAAATTGCATGAAGATATAGTTTTCGTTTAGTTTTGACTTTATTGTCGTCTCGTCTTTCAACTCGACAGTCATGGGAAAAAGCTGGTCAACAAACATTTTTTGTGTTAGTTTTCGTTAACGAAATTAACACTAGTCTTAGTTCTTAAAAACGAGCAGTGCCCCTAAAGCCGAGTTCAAACTGCACGATTTTCAAAGCAATCGCGTCACAGATGTTTTCACACTGCATGACTATCTGGGGTAGCATGCCGTCGCTGCTGTGTTCACGCTGCACGATGGATCGGCGACAGGAGGTTTCACACTGCGTGACTTTACAATAGGAAGAATCGCCGACAACTTTGTCCCGGTCCGCAAACTACGTCTCACAACCAAACACACACGAGAACTGACATGGAAACAACGCGAGGTCAGGCGTGCAAGTTCTCACGTGAGACTGGGATTATTATAAAAAAATGGTGGCCCGCAGGAACTTGTCATACAAATTGCATGTGCACTCATTTGCAGCGAAAAGAAAATAAGCCGAAACTATTCTTGTTGATATTGTGGTCTATACCTTCGTAACTCCTCCCCCAACTTCCCGTTGGCCTGGATGTTGCTGTCTCATTGGCTGTAGGTAATCGCCGATGTGATTTTCAGTCAGATCACTTTTCACACGGCATGATTTTGAATCGCCGACAGGTCCAGATATTTAGCATGCCAAATATCTCACTGGTGTCGGCGATTCTCTCAGATGGCGTCTTTGATAGTTCACACTGTGTGATTGTCACTCACGTGAACGAGCACCGATTTGCCTGTGATTTCGGGCATTTGTCGGCGATTTCTCAAAACCTGTCGGCGAGTCAAAATCGGGGCTAAAAACATGCAGTCTGAACTCGGCTTAACAAGCACTAAATCCGCACTGGAGCATTATCCAAGGCATAGTGTATCCCATCATGCTTCATGTTCTGGAAATAAATCATGAGACTTTTTGCTAATGTCTCCACGCTCACTTCAACACTCGGGCCAAATGCAGGAAATTTGTCTTTTCTCTTGAAGCATTGCTTCAGTGAATGTTTTCACCCACTGTTATAGTTCATCAGTTGTCTTCAGTGATAAAGGATGGCTCTCATAACCATACAGTCAGTGTAGTAAAGGATTCATACATGCAGATGCTGGAAAACAAGGGACATCTCATAAAACAAAGAAATCAGTTGTGGGTCATCAAGGTCAACAAGATAGAAACTCTTTTCCTCCACAGTTTTGTGAATTTAATGTCTTTATTGAACACACAGCATTAAACCAATTCAGAAGCATTCTCAAACTTTTGTTGCCTCTGTATATGCTGACACAAACAGTACCAACTGCCTCTGAGATTGTCTCTTTTTGTGTGGAAAGAGCTTTTAGGGAAAGTTTTTTTGTGTTTTGCAGAAAAAACTGACCAACATATATGACAATGAGCAACACTTCTACACAATCTAGATTAAAGGGTGTCTACCTCAACCGCCTAAAATTCAAAACTACAGAAAAGAAGATTTTTCTCAGTGCAGTAAACATACTCAAAAGAAAATAAAAAGGCTCAAGTATAAAAGTGATAACTAAAGATGAGGGATGCAAAAAAAAAATAAAAAAATAAAATAATAATAATGCATATAAAAAAGTAGTCATAAGGTGGACAATCTGATGAAGCTTAACCAAGTCTTGGTTTCAAACTTATGCATTTTCTATTATCTTACTACTTTAAAAAAAATACAAATAGGCATTGATCACAATTAAACTGTTCTTTTCCAGAGTGAATCCGCAGATGATTTACGAAATGATTCCTTTTTCTAAACCTCGTCACACTGAGGAAAACGAGGAATTATTTCTAGAATGAGTTTGCAAATGATTTTTCAGGCTTATGTGATATGGGAAATTCATGTCACACTGAACACACTTGTAGGGCTTCTCTCCAGTGTGAATCCGCATGTGAGTCTTAAGGTTTCCGTTATTCGTGAAACCCTTTCCACACTGATCACAAACACATGGCTTCTCTCCGGTGTGAACTCTCATATGCAGCGTGAGGCTTCCTTTCACCGCGAAGCTCCTTTTACACTGAGGGCAGGTGTAAGGCTTCTCTCCAGAGTGAATTCTTATGTGATACTCCAGGTTTGCTCTGTATGTGAAACCCTTTCCACAGTGAGGACACAAGAAAGGCGTCTCCCCGATGTGAACTTTCACATGATTCTCAAGGTGATCCCTCTCTGTGAATCTCTTTTCGCACTGATGGCACTTGTAAGGCTGCTCTCCAGAGTGAAGTCGCATGTGAATAAGAAGATCTCTTTTAATTGTGAAGCTCTTTCCACACTGAGGGCAGGTGTAAGTCTTGTCTCCAGTGTGAACTCTCATGTGATCCTCCAGGTTTGCTCTGTTTGTGAAACTCATTCCACACTGATGGCACATGTAAGGCTTCTCCCCGATGTGAACCTTTACATGATACTCAAGGTGATTCCTGTCTGTGAAACTCCTTTCGCACTGATGGCATATAAAACAGTCCTCTCCTGAGTGAATCCTCATGTGATTACTAAGGTGTGCTTTACGTTTGAAACCCTTTCCACACTGATCACAAACAAATGGCTTCTCTCCAGTGTGACACCTCATGTGGGTGGTAAGACTTATTTTTTGCTTAAATCTCTTCCCACAAAGTTCGCAGGAGTAAGGTTTCTCTCCAGTGTGATTCCTCATGTGGACATTATATTCAGTTAACTGTTTAAAACTCTTTTCACAGTAAGAGCATGTGAACGGCTTCTCTCCAGTGTGAATTCTCATGTGAATCTGAAGCTGTCTGTTTACCGAGAAACTCTGCCCACATGTTTTGCAGGGGTAAGGCTTCTCTCCAGTGTGAGCTCTCATGTGGTCTGTAAGGGGTTGTTTCTGTGTAAAACTCTTGCCGGTGTGAACTATCATGTGAATCTTCAGCTGTACGTTTAGTGCGAAA
This sequence comes from Garra rufa, assembly GCF_049309525.1. NCBI lineage: Eukaryota > Metazoa > Chordata > Actinopteri > Cypriniformes > Cyprinidae > Garra > Garra rufa. The sequence goes on along the minus strand of NC_133364.1, from coordinate 40,134,108 downwards.
CTCTTCCCACACTGTTGGCAAGAGTAAGGCTTCTCTTTAGTGTGGATTTTCAAGTGTTTTTTAAGGCTGTATTTTCGAGTGAAACTCTTTCCACATTGTTCACAGCTGAAAGGGCTCTTTCCAGTGTGAACTTTCATCTGGACTTTATGGTTTATAGTCTCTGTATTATCAGTGTTCGAGTTGGTAAAAGATTCTTCACCATTCACAAAGTTTTTCTGTTCCATTTCATTCAGTTCTTGACTCTCCTCTTTCAGCGCCATCAGCTCTAGAGTAAAAAACAAAACAAAAACATGTTAAGACAAGTTTAATGGCATAAAGCAACAGACATAAAAACATTTAGACCTGTAAACTCAGAACCTCTACTTAAAGGGGACACACACACGGTTTCTGCCAATCTCACTGTAAAGTACCTATATAGTAATATAGCATCCTTTGTCTCTGAAGAGCCTTTCATTTTATGAGATGTAGCTGTACCACTTCTTTTGAAAAAGTCAAGCTCCTGGAGGCATGCCATTGGTGGAGCTAAAGAGTTCCATAACCCGAATGAAGCATGGCATTTCACTTATCTTGAAGGGCTGCCCTCAGGTCATTGAGGTTCTGGGGTGTAGGGTTATGACCCTCTACACAAAGACTCAGCTGATCCCTTAGGTTTTCTATGGGATTCAATTCTGAAGAAAGTACAGGCCACTCCATTTGAGGTATCCCAGCCTCCAGCAGCCATCCCCTGATGATGCCTCCTCAATGAGCTGGGGCATTGTCGTCCATGAAGTTGAAATCAGGCCTGTGTTGCTCATGTAGAGGATGCTGATGTTATAGTTCCTCATCTCCGCTGCCATCTGAATTTTTCCAGATTCGAACATGGTGGTTCTGGTAGAAATTATGGTCTTCAGCCTGGTAGATTCCAGTGTCTGGCTTACTACACGGCTTTATGGCATCTTCAGCCGGAGATCCATCCTTTTCCAGAACCGTTGAAATCCTTGTTGGCGATTCTGTAGTAAGACCTTTTTTTTCATGGCTTGCTAGCCTTTTGCCCAAACCTCCTCCTTTTACCTTCGGGCTTGGGACTTGCTATGGCACAGTTTGTGTTGCTCATGCAAAGGCATAATGACTTAATCATGTTATTCAGGTAGTATTGTCTTGTCAGGTGTAGGGCAGTTCTGTAACACCACCACCTCCCTCCAAAGGCTCATCTGGTGACAACAGAGGCTGATGCATAGCTTTCTCCTTGACATCTCCAACAGCATTGGCAGCCATCATTTCTGGTCAATGTTAATCGAATTTCATCAGAGAACAGCACTGGCTCCTCGTCCAGAGCAATTGCTTCCTGGCCCATGCAAGTTTCTCTGGCCATTGCAGTCTGGGCAGGTGTGTCCTAGTCATTACAGAACTGCCCTACAACTTGTAAATGGTACTGCAACAAGCTAATACTACCTGAATAATATAATAATCAAATCATTGTGCCTCTGCATGAGCAACACAGGCCTGATTTCATCTTCATAGCCGACAATGCCCCAGCTCATCGAGGGTGCATCATCAGCAAACAACTGCTGGAGGCTGGGATACCTCAAATGGAGTGGACTGCACGTTCTCCAGACCTGAACCCCACAGAAAACCTATGGGATCAGCTGAGGCATCGTGTAGAGGATTGTTACCTCGCACCCCAGAACCTCAATGACCCTTCAAGAAGAGTGGAATGCCATGCCTCAGCAGATAATAAGTCGACTTGTAAACAGCATGAATAGTTGTTGTCAAGCTGAAATTAATGCTCAAGGACACACAAGAAGAATTTTTTGTTGTGGTATACCCACCACTGTGGTTAGCTTTTGTTTTAATAAATAGTTTGAGATGAAGAAATTACCAAAGCATGCTTCTACTAAAATGCCCTACTTTCAAGAACTTTTTCCATTTTCCAAAAATTTCACCCAAAAGTTGAATATCCCTAACTTCATGTGAGTAGTGTATATTACATTTTGTAAAAAGGGGCATAATAGTGGCCCTTTAATATATATGACAAACGACATAACGAAGAAAGATGCAACCACCGTTGGTTAACAGCGCTTTTAGGAAATTAACCCCTGAGTGTTCAGCCCAGTTTCGCCAAATCCTGTTCCTGGAGATAATTTCTACAAAGTTCAGCTTCCACCCTTATCAAACACACTTGCAGCAGCAGCTAATTAAGATCTCAACTCATTTGATTTATATTGCACTTACAAAACTATACGAATGGATCAAAAATGCTGCACATAAGTGTTTAAGTAAAAGCCTAAAGCTTACAATCTCAGCAAGCACAGATGGGGCTCCAGAAACACGGTTAAGAATCACTGAATTAGACACACCAGGGGTGCGTTTCCCAAAAGCATTGTTAGCCAACTATGGTCGTAAGTTCCGTCGTTACCAACATAGTTCAACGATTCGGTGTTTCCTGAAACCATAGTTCAAACGAACATTCGCAAACAGAGTCAAAAACTTACGTGGTTCGAACTACAGCTCTCGACCTGTGGTTAGAAGCATAGTTTCTCGTTATTAAGACATATGAGCTCAATAAATTATGCTCTTGGGCACAATTAGTAAGCTAACAGTACAATCTATATCTTCCATTGAATCTAAATATATGCATTTTAATCTATATATTTTTGTGCGTCCTCTATAAGCGTTGTTTATGAAAAGTGTCTGAGGGAACCCCGGAGTATGACGTAAGAGAGAACCCGCGCTGAATCAAACATCAAATAAAGCGAAATGACAGGGAACAAAAAATAGTAAATGAGTCATTAGGTGCCATGTTCAATATAGCTGCATTTTCAATATAGCAATATAGCTGAGATCTCTAATCAGTTAAATAGCCGAAGTTATTACTCGGTGACGTCATTAACAACGGCCCTACGTTGTTGAACTAATGTGGTTCCAACGACGGAGATGCGGCGGTGTTCGGGAAACAGTCGTGACTAGGGATGGGAATTGATACGATTTTTACGATTTCAATTCCATTTTCGATTCTGCTTAACGATTCGATTCTTTATCGATTCCCTTATCGATTCTCATACGGAAGAAAAGGGACAACAAATTGTTGATTAGCATAGTTAAACTGTCTCTGTTTGGGGCTTTGTACTTACGGTTGAGAATTTTTGTCATCTCCCTAGAAAATGTATATCGGGAATGAATGAGTCCTGCAGTTTTATTAGCCGAGGACATGCTAACGTTGTTGCTGCTGCTGCCGCTGCTGGGTTGAGAACTGTTAGTCCGGAGCAGATTGAAAACACAACATTCTTTTATTGTTATTGCATGCTGTGTACGCAAATGTTTTAGCATGTTAGTGGTATTTCCTCCCTTTGAGGAAATATCTACGCTGCAAGTATTGCAAGCTGCCCTATTTTCGTCTTTTGGTGAAATACAACCAGACTTTTGAGCGTTTGTTCCGCTTAGGCGCCAATGCTTATTGACTGAGCGTAAGCTACGCAACGTGCGTAAGTTACGCAATGCGCGTGATGATGTCATTCGTGCTCACTGGAATCGTTAAGGGAATCGTTTGAAAATTTTGCAAACGATTCGATGGAATTGAAACACTGGGAACCGGTTCCCTAGTCGTGACTAGCTAGTTCGTTTCCACAACAACGCCTCGTACTATGGAGGTTAACCAGTGAGTTACATCGTTGTACGGGAAACGCACCCCTGGTCAGCAGAAAGCAATGTGATTGACAAGGATGTAAAAAATCTTTAAAATACAAAGGAGTATGATCATGCAAATGTTTAATTCTTTCATGGAAGCCAATGAGGCTTTTTCTAGGGCGTTCATCAACAGCCTACCTGCAGCATTTTGACCATTTTGGAAACGGTCAATCAAGGACTTCTGTCTAGACATAAGGCATTACAATGGGCATGCATTACAGTTTCCATATCTTTTGGCATAAAGAATCGATTTTACTTTAGAACTTACAACAATCTTAGTTCCATCTAAGACTTAACCCCTCGCAAAATTGTGACAAGACATCATGCCTAATGGTGCGTTCACACCGGACGCGACTTGCGCGGAAAAAAACGCGTTATTCGCGCGTAGTTGAACGCTTGAACATTTGAGTTCACTCGCGTCATTCGCGCGTGACATTTTCTTCACAACAGACGCGAATTCGCGTCAAGGTAGGGGCTTCTGCCACTGGTCAGCAGGAAAGTAGTTGTAAAATAGGTGAATGAGCTCAATTTGCCAGCTTTAGCTTGCTTGTAGTCTCAATATGTATGTATATGTAGGTTAAATTGAGTAAAGAGCGTTTTTTAAAACTAACCAGATTGTCCGACCTCTTCACTCACTTTATTCCTAGCAAGATCCCTTTTATTCCTGTTTCTACAAAAGTCCAAAGATGTATCGTACAGCTCCGAGGAACCACAGACAGCAACGGTGATTTTGTCTGCCATTGTTGTTTCGGATTTCTGCCTCCGTCACTACTAGAGCAAGCTCCTGATTGGTTAACGCGGGATGGCTATTCGAGTCTTTGCATTGACTTAACATGTAAATCACTCGAGCTTGCCACTTAATTCGCGTCCGGTGTGAATGCACGTTAATAAAATTGAAGGTTTTTTCTAATTTCACATTTGTGTTCCCTACCACTAGATGGCAGACAATTGTAGTTCAATTCTAGACCAAAATTACGTCCTGTTCCTATTCAAAGTGTTGGAGGAAATAACAGAGAAAGAAAGCGATCTTTATTGATGAGGAAGCAGTACAGTTCATAGAGTCTGAGTAAATTGTCAGATTTGTGAGGAGAAAAGCACCAAAAGGCTGATAAAATGTTGTACCGTGAGGATGTGTTGCAAACGTTATTTGCCGATTCTGACTCTGAAGGGGAATCTTTGCCTTTTGGAAATAAGGATAAAAGACAAAAAATGTGCAAATAAGTTCAAACATCCATTCAATATCTATTATTTTTTTATATTATTGAATATTATGATGAACTGATCAATAATTAGGCTACTTTACATGCGTTTGACTTCTATATAGTATAGTAATAATTGAGTAAATTTTCCTGATTTATTGTTGGTTTCCGTCTTTTCTGATCATTTGGAATGAGGATAAAAAGACAACAACAAACAAAACATGAATTCAATATCTACTATTTCCTGAACATTATGAAATTCAATAATGCCGCCCCCATGATGATGTCATAATATGCAAATTAGATGCGTATATTTACATCCAGGAGAACTGATTTATTACAGACGGTCCTCAAATCTGACATTCATCTATTACATAGGGCTTGACGATATGACCAACATTTGTAGCACAATATATGCGACGTAATTCACATCACATTTAAAAAAAGCCTAAGGAAGACTGCAAATAGTGGCTGCAACAGATGTCTGTACTGACAAACCTCCGAAAGATGAACTGGCCAAGTCTATGAAACCTCCCCCATTAAAACTAGGTACTATTGCTACTACTATAACCAGACTCAACTTAATAATATTAATATCTTCAACTGCAAATTATAACATACACTACCAGTCAAAAGTTTTTGAGCTGTAAATTTAAATAAGTCTCTAAACTTGCATTTATTTAATGTAAAGTATCAGTAAAATTTCGACCTATTTTTAATATTCAAAACACCTGTTTTGTATTTGAATATATTTTAAAATCTAATTCATTCCTGTGATTTCAAAGCTATTTTTTTTGCATTATTACTGCATTCACATGATTCTTCATAAATCATTCTAATATTATAATTTGATGCTAAAAAATATTTTTTATTATTGTTATTGAGTAGAATGTATAGCAGGGTTCTTTGATGAATAGAAAGTTCATAAGTACAGCATTTATCTGAAATAGAAAACTTCATTACATTATAAATCTTTATCATCACTTCTGATTAATTTATCACATCCTTGCGAAATAAAAGGATTACTTTAAATACATTTTATTTAAGTTAAATATGGCATTAATGTTGTGGGGTGATCAGAAAAGTAACACATTTTAGTAAAATATATACCAGTTTCGTGGAATAACTCAAATACTCTTTCTCTAAAAGGTTTAAATTTGTATTTTGATTTAAAACCTTCCATGTAATTTGTAATTTTACGTAAAATGCACTTCATTTTTTTCCACATTTTGTTTTGTTGCAGCATAATGTTAAACTACTTTAAATTACTATTTTCTCCCACATCAATCTACACTCCCTACTCCATAATGGCAAAGCAAAAAATAGGTTTTTAACATTTGTGCAAATTTATTAAAAATAAAAAAACTGAACAGATCCCGCTGCATAAGTATTCATACCCAGTTCTGGGACACTCAGGAGCATCATATTGCTTCTAGATGTTCCTACACTTGGAGTGGAGTTAAACTGTGGCAAATTCATGTGAATGAGTCTGATTTAGAAAGACACACACCTCTCAGAAAAGGTCTAACAGCTGGAAATGCAGATCAGAGCAGAAACCAAGATAACTGCCTGTAGAGCTCAGTGACAGACTTGCGTTAAGGCCATGATCTAGAGAAGAGTTCAGAAACAAATCTGCTGCATTGAAGGTTGACAGAAGCATTCTCCATAATGGAAGACGACTGGAACAACTAGGACTCTAGAAAATGTCCAAGCTGACAGAGATGGAGAGGAGAAAAGGTGAGGCAAAGAATGGCAGATAATTGACAAATGCAGATGTGCAAAGATGCTCACATCAGACCCAAAAACACTTGAGGCTGTAAAGCTGCTTCAACTATGGACTGAGTTAAGGGGATGAATACTTATGCAATCTACTTATTTCAGTCTTTTATTTTTTAATACATTTAGCAAATCTGGCTTTTGCTTTGTCATTATTATGGTGTATGGAGTGTAAACTGATGTGGGGGATCACTAATTGAAAGCAGTTTAACATAATGCTGCAACAAAACTAAACATGACAAAAATGAAGGGGTGTGAATACTTTTGCAAGACACTGTATATACAGGTTATTGTTCTGTAGTGTTTTTGTGGCCCCTTTCCCTTCATTTGGTTCATGATCATGTTGATATACAAATCAACTTATTCAGTCTTAATTCCTTTTAAATGTCATTATTTCCAGGAGTCTAGGTGTTTTGGTCAGTACGCCTGGAAAAAGAACAAAGCTAATGGCTCCGTAAAAACAAAGACAAAAGAAACCAACCTGTTTGTTCCTCAGTATCTCCATGATCGAATTCCTCTTCATTCTTCACGTCTTCACTTTCCTCTTTAATAAACACCATCTCTGTTTGTTGTTCCTCAGTATCTCTGAATGTTTCTTCAATCTTCAGGTCATCTCTCTCATCTTTAATAAACGTCATCTTAATAGCGAATCACGTGGATCTCAGTCACTTCAGCAGGAGTTTTCTGTTTAAAAGACAGATAAATAAATGCACACTAAATCTCTGTGTGTGTCTCATTCAGCTCCCTAGTTCAGTAGTCAGCGCACTAGTAAGGGAGTGAGTGTTAATGCAACACAGATCATACAGACTAGGCATTAGTGATTTACATTTGGTATGTATTGATTTGTAGATTATATTTATTGTAGTATATTCTCATGAAAACAGTTTGTAGTTGTGATTTAAATGCTGTAACTCGAGTGTTTATCATTTAATAACTGAGTTGGTTTCTCTATCATTAACAGCCACTAAGACGAATTCATTCACTATATAGTAAACCATATCTCTATATAAACATTAATTAACGAGGCACCAAACAGTGTTTATGATCAACTATATAGAGATATAATGTTTTGGGTGTGCTTTACTCCTGAAAAACGGTTATTATAGACGCACTATACCGTTACATTACAAAATAATTATTTATATTTTAATTTCATACGTTCTGTATCAAACGCTATGATTTAAACACTTTAAAGTATTAAAAACACGAACCTTTCTTTCCAGCAGAATCGAGCAGCAGCCTTATGTCATCACACCAAAATAAAAGTCTTTTTATTTTAAAATTAGCAGCAGACTGAGCATCAAAGGCGTATCGCTGCCCTCCTCAGTCCGCTTGAAATGATTTATTCTCTCATACAGATAAGTGAGGTGTAAAAAAAATTATAACAACCTTTGTTGTGTCATAAGACTTGCTATTGAGAATTAATAGACTTTTGAACGAGACTTTTATTTTGGTGCGGCGGCACGATGACGTCATAAAGCGGCGGCGCGCTCCTGCATCATCTGTGAGACTCTGCTGAAGAACGGTTTGTTTTCAATCGTTTAAGTCAGTTAAACTCGTTCAAACAGTATTGTAAAAAACGTATAAATTAATTATTTATTCACAACGTAAGAATGTAGCGAAATAACCGAAAGTTATTAATAATTAAAAGTCATAAACCGTTTGTTTTATGGGTAAGCACAAATGTTTATAGGAATGAAATTGTTGTTACATCGCAAAGTTTGTTTAATATATTTGTAGAATAATGTAAAAGCACCGAATGTTGATCCAAATGGTGCAGTTCTACAAAGAAGCACAACAAACCCAGTGTTTATTTTTCCTATTGGTTTCAAAAATCGCATTTTTAGCTCATCTTTATCTCTATCTCTCACTTTTACTTGCTCCCTTACCCAAATTTCAGTATTCGGTGGCAATACCAGGGAAAAAAGTAAAACACAATAACATTAATTGAACAACACACACTATTTTGTATTAATAAATTTAAAGAAAAATAAAATGTGCAAAAACCAATGTCATTCGTTATACTTATCTAAATTTAGTTTCAGGTTTTTCCAAGTAATAAACGTATTTCAAGGATTGTTAAACATTTTAATAATTAAATAACAACTAAATAAATTACAGGCATTCAAAAAATGTACACAAGCTTCATCCAAAAATGTGTTTCTGCTGCTGAAAAACATACTATTTATATTCATTTTACATTTATACTTCCGTAAACTACATTACAATCCGACATTCAAATTAAAATATGCAATAATGTTCTTAACAGAAGCTCTAAATATGAAATTAAATTGAAACATCCCTTACTTGAACTCTTTCATTTGATCCTGCAGTCGGCCTTCACTGTGTTTTGTTCAGTTTGACGCGTTTCCTTCTTTTGAGAGAACCTAACGTTTAGACGATCTATGATGTTGGCCTTCAGCCGAAAATCGAAATTGAGACACACCCAGAGATTAGCCTGCATTTACTTTCCTGTCTGTTAATTATTCTCCTCTTCATCACAGGAAACACTCCTGGTGAAAAGATGACATTTATTAAAGTGGAGAGGGAAGACTTGAAGATCGAAGATGCTTTCAGTGTTTATGAGGAACACACAATAATGGCGATTATTAAAGATGAAAGTGAAGATGTGAAGACTGAAGAATCTTTTACAGTCAAACACGAAGATCCCGAGGAACAAACAGGTTGGTTTCAGTCTCAAGTGTTTCTGTGCCAAACAAACTATTTTGTGTAACATTAAACCCAATATCTACTTCTGAATCCACATGAAATCCATTCATTTCTATCGAGTAATTATGCAAGATTGCTTTTTTTTTTTTTTTTTTTGCCCATGATTGAATCTTAAACCTGACTTATTTTCTGTGGATACTGGTTAAAACACATTTACTCCTGGAAATAATAAGAGAATAAAACAGAAAGAAAGAAAAGAAAAGTAATTATTGACGTTTTTGTCCTTGCCATGTGTTTGTTTGATGCACACGGAAATAACCAACACTATTTAATATTCTAAAGCTGTTATAACAATGGCAAAAACTGAACATCTTTGAATCAGTACATTGTAGCGAAAACAAAATTGTAATCATATCATTTTTAAACCTGTAAACGTCCATAGATCCAGTTAGCAAATTCAAACAGTAAATTAAAGTATAATTATTAGTGGAGTTACTTGTGACCAGATGTCCGTAAATTATTCTATTTAGAGTGTGTTTGGCTCAAAAGCGAGAGTATTTTTAATGGATGCAGGTAGGGATGTGCGGTATACCGGTACTGTGAAAATACCGGTATTTATTTTTTTTAAACGGTACAATATAGGGCTGGGCGATATGGCTGAAAACTATATCACGATATCAGGGTTTCATATCGGTCGATATCGATAATTATTGATATTTTTATGACCCATTTAAAATAAGGACCAGGAGAAAAATATATTACACTCAAGCATTTTTATTTTAAACTTAACCTGCCTCTGATCATAATCCCCTCAGTTATTAAGACAGAAATGTCAACAACCATGGAAAACTCAAATAATTAAAATGTAAACATAAGTCTAAAGTCACAATATACACTTAATTATCTCTTAATCCTCAATTCAAACCCCATTCATTGTTGATGAAGTGAATGGTCAAGCTAATGTATGGCCCAGAAGTACGGCTTGACCACAGGTCAGAGGTTGTTGCAAAGTACTTGGCTGATAATATTTATTTCTGCACAGATTGCTGAAAAAATAAGTCCAAAACTTTCAACATTTTGAACAATAGGGCCTTACAATCTTTTTTTTTTTTTTTTTTTTTTTTCTTCAGAAATTCTTGTTTTAATTTTTCTGATAATCAAATGAAAGCAAAATCACTGATTTATTTTTAAAAATAAACGGAGCTTTACTGTTAAAATTAACACATAGAAGAAAAATTATATTCAGTTAAAAAAAGGTTTAATAATAATAGTATTTTTTCAACAATTAAGTGGTGACTCTTTATTTTATTTTTTTATCATATATATTGTTTTATGTAAATTATTTAAATGTGAACATATAAACACCTACATTATACTGTACAAAGTAATACAAGACTAATATTGTTCTGTTACATGTTAAACCTTACTTTTATTTTGACAGGTTGCCGTGAAGTTTCAGTGTGTAATACAGTGTGAATGATGCTAGTTTCACTAATGAAACGGTAAAATTGACAAAAAGTGACACTCACAGCAGCTTTGGAGATGTATTTATTGGAGTTTGTCTGTTCATGTGAGATGCAAAGGCCAAAAATTAGCGGGAGCGTCACGTGTGCAGTATGCGTGTAGTGAAAATAAAAACGCGTCTCCTCCATTCATACATATAGAGGCAAACGGAACATGCAGGATTCTTATTGAAACAGTCTTTTTGCATTTCAGTTTTCACAGACACTAGTCCATATCGCGATCTGAATTAATTAACAGACTGACTTTTGATTTATTGGTCCAAAAATCAACGAATTCCGCGGCATTCCGCCCTATAGTAAAGTCCGTTTTTATGAATGGAGTCCGCGATCCCGTCTGTGAGGAGACATTGTAAACGCGCGATCATGTAGAGACAGAAATCAAATGCCGTCGTGTAAATAAGATAAATAACATAAGGCTATTTAGTTTGTTTAATACAACAACATGGACCCGTTCTGTAGGAAAGATAACCTTAACTTCTATTGTGATCTGGCGCTATGAACTGAACGTTAAAGGGGGGCTGGGCGGGCCGACGAAGAATACAAAATATCGAACGTTTTATCGAACACATTTTTTATTGATATCGATCTCTTGTCTATCGCGATATGTATCGTTATCATTTTATCGCCCAGCCCTAGTACAATATCAAAAGTTTGCTCAGTTCGGTATTTCATCCGCTGTTCCGATTTTCACCACTATGCGGCAGTGTTCCGCAAACTGGCGTAAAACCGGCAAGCGTGATAACAGACAAACGGCTCACACAGATGAAACGCGCTCTGCAGCGGTCAAAGGAGCTAGCAAAAAAATAAAGACTGAAAAGATATGTATATGTGAACCCATTTTATTCAGTCCCAAAATCACAATCCAACCTGTATCCTCTACTCTGTTGGGTTTGTTGTTGTTGTTGTTGTTGTTGTTGCATTCTGGTTGCATTCACATTTTCTTTGTGATAAAGACTGAAAATATGTGACCCTGGACCACAAAACCAGTCATAAGCTTACATTTTACAAAACTGAGGTGTATATATCACATGAAAGCTGAATAAATAAGCTTTCTATTGATGTATGGTTTGTTAGGATAGGACAATATTTGACCGAGATACATCTATTTGGAAATCTGGAATCTGAGGGTGCAAAAAAAAATCAAAATACTGAGAAAATCACCTTTAAAGTTGTCCAAATTAAGTTCTTAACAATGCATATTACTAATCAAAAAATACATTTTGATATATTTATAGTAGGAATTTTACAAAAAATCTTCATGGAACATGATCTTTACTTAATTTCCTAACGATTTTTGGCATAAAATTAAATAATTTTGACCCATAAAATGTATTTTTGGCTATTGCAAATATACTCCAGCGACTTAAGACTGGTTTTGTGGTCCAGGGTCACATATATTAAGAGATTACTTTATTTTAATTAGATCTCTTCAGTTTTGTTTCTTCTAAAATCAAAATTGTAGTTTTTATTATTTTTTTGTAACAATTTCTTTGCACAGTTGTTCATAGAGTTTTCAATTCACCTATATTTGCCTGTTTCCTTTTTTTTTTTTTTTTTTTTTTTACCTATGGTATTAGATCCTAGTATCGTACCGAAGTCAAAATTGTGGTATCGAGCCATCCCTAGATGCAGGCCGAAGGTGTTTTAGATCACGCAGTGGTTTAGTGATGCTGAATTGATCCCTATACGACAGTCAGGTCAAGATAGGCGTTTTTTTGTTTTTTTAATTATTTGTCAGTTTTTTGTGGCACTATACATACATTTGCAAATTATGAAAAAGTACTTATTTATTTAATATAAAAAATAAACAAAGTGGTAAGTACTAGCCTCTTTATTTTCCCAATTCAATTATATATGATGCATACTACGGCGCAGACAGAGAAAATATAGTAAAAAAATATTGTCTTTAAATTAAGTGAGTTTTTGTGCAGAACAAGCAAAATAATCTTATTTCAAACAGAAAACTAGATTTCTTTGCTCACCCCATTGGCGTTCTTAATTTTGACTTTTTTTTTTCTGAAAACAAGACAATTTTTACTTGATTTAAGACCTGTAAGATATTTAGATTTTTTTCAGTGTAGCTTCAACTTTGCTTTTCATGCAGAAATACAAAATTGCCCTGGAAGATGCAAAAATACCAATTTCCAAATATAGATGCAAGCAGCAATTTCCGTGGTTGGAAAAGGGCATTATTTAGCAAGCCTGTAACCATCAAATTAATGATTCTGGCAAATCCAGGTTTTTTACCACAGAAATTTGTCAGATCGTTATAGGGCCAGCTGTGGTCCCATCTTCTTAAAACTTAGCAAGCTCGTTTAGAATCACCTGTCACATCTGCTAAGCAGGTTTCGTCAAGTTTTAAGTTTTCCTTTAGGTTTTGTAGAATTTTGGGTAAGTTCGGACACGCCTCTTTTCTAAATGACCCTGTTATAGCTTCCCAAAGGGTTCAAAATGTTTTGACGATTATTGACCTAGACAATCCAGAGAATTGTACCACAGTGTTTTTTTTTTCCAGATTGAGAGAAAAACCTAGGACTGGTTCACAAAAGTATTTTTTTTTTTTAATAAACATTTAACAAACAGTTTGATTGACAGCAGTGGTTTTAGAGGCAAAGTTATCCAGAATGAGAAGTTCTCTCATATGATATGAATATTGCATGCATGTACAAAAAAAACGCACAGTCGTTTAATAGAATCGATAAAACAGAACAAATATGTGAAGGCATGGATTTTTTTTGAAGGAGGCCAGTTAGATGCTCACTGAAGATTTGAGCTTTCAGTTGTTTCTTGAGGATTGTGAGGAATTCGAGTGTAGGGCAGGGCGATATGGTCAAATTTTTTTAGCACGATATATAACTGACGATATAATTGCCGCTAGACAAAATACTTCCAAACTGCACGACTTTATCGGTGCAAATAAAATAAAAGAACATTTCTTTTCAATTTAACAAGCAGCTGTTTATACGGACTGCTTGCATATTTTGCAAAATAATTTGTTCTGCCGTGTATCTGACGGGCGAAAACCAAACCAGTTCCACACCACGGATGTTGCACCTTTTTTGCAAACCAGTTCTGGTTCACATGTGTTAGTCAATGCTCCGGTTGTGCATGCCGCCTCCTCGGTCGCCGCCATGCTTCTCGTTCCATGTGCGACTGCATGAAAACACTAGTGGTGCAACGGATCACAAAACTCACGGTTCGGATCATATCACGGATTTGGAGTCATGGATCGGATCATTTTTCGGATCAACAAAAAACAAACAAAAAAAGCTTGTTTTTTTAATTATTACTGAATGCTAACTTTAAGTACTTCTAATCCACAGCAAAAACTACTAGCTCAACTAATAAAGTCAGTAACAAAACATGAACAATTACATAAATGTCAAGTGTAGATGAATACAACAAAGTTACTAATAAAATCAATAACACTAGTGTTCAGGTGCAGAAATTTAATATTTAATTGTAAAATAACTAGTGCTTCTCACTGCAGGTATTTATAGGATGCTGTCTCTTTAAGGCCAAATGCACGTCCCTAATACTGGCACGCATCTTTCTCAGCTGTTTCTGTTCACTGAAGACATAACTGACTGTGTTTACCAGAATACCAAAACGGGTATTTAAACATAACTTTGTATGTATGTTAAGAGAAGTTTTAAAGAGGAATCAATCTGTGAATCGCACGTCTCTCTCTGTCTCTATCTCTCTCTGTGCGCATTGTCGCTTCAGGTGTGCGGCAGCGGTAAAAAAAACCCCCAAAACAACAACAACAGCGCGCGTGTTCTCTTTTGCTGCAGCGGTTTAAACAGTTTGAATGGGTAAATCGTCAAGACAAAACGTGCAAATTATAAACTTTTACTCTATGATGGTTAAATTTAACAGTTAATCCGCGAACCACATGCGAAGCGTGGGGTCTGGTCCGCACAGATCATCTACGATCCGTTGTACCCCTAGAAAACACCAGCACTGCGCACGCGCGTTAAGTCCAAGATTTATCGCGATATGTCAATTTCATATCGTACCATAACATTACACCGGTATTACCTTGAAAGGTATGATATGGCCCAGCCCTATTCGAGTGTCCTAATGTAGTGCGGTACCAACAGTAATTTTGCACTTCTCTGCAATGGGACCACGAGCTACTGCTTGTTAGGGTTAGGGTTACGCCGGTTTCACACTGCACGCGTAAGCAGGGCGTAAGCAGCGCGTATTTTTTTCGGCGCCCATGTTAACAGATTAGAGCATTCACACCGCACGCAGGGACGGCGTGGCAGCGCGTAGCAGGAGCAGAGCAGAAGCGTCAGTGCTGCGATCGTTTTGGCGCCGAGTCTATTTTTGCTGCGCCGCTTACGCTGGGTTAAAGCCACATCGATCTTGATCAAAACTGGCCTGATTAACACGAAAAATAACAATTTCACCATAAAATCATGTATCACATGTAACACAATCACGGTTTAAATGGCTCACCAGTAAAAATAATGTTTTTTTTTTTTTGTAAATAATGTCTAGTTAGCCTACTTGTTCAAAACAATCACTTTAGCAAAGTTTGTACTATTTTCTGCTTGTTTTGATATATACAAGAATAAATAAATGTATATTACTGCCATTAAAATGTTAATATAAAACATATTTTAAAATACAGAAACAAAATCATTTTTAAAATTGAAGATTCTGAAAGTATTGAAGGAGATCCTATAATAATTTTATATAGATTTACAGTAGGCTAGTAACAACAAATTATATTTTTATATATGTCTTATCATGTTTTTAAATATGATGGTTTCATTATCTGAAAGTTGGACAACCACCATAAAAAAACATGATATATACCATATGAGTCAACAAATGTAAAAGTCAGTCATCTATTACTTATCTTGTAAATTATTGTGCCTTTAGCCCCAACAGCCGGGGCGATTAGTACCCCAAATATCATACTTTTTTTTACATATTCTTTTCGTTATTGAAAAACTGTTGCCTTTAATTATCTTAAATCAAACTGGTAATCATTAAGACCTTTAAGATCTTTGTCTAAAAATATATTCAATATTTTAGCGTTTCTCATTTTCTACTTAATCTACAACATACAACCATATCACAATTCAATGCACATGACAGACAGTTGTCAGAGAACACCAATGCGGGACCGAATGAACGATACTCGTCTATATTTGCAGTACACAAGCTGCGGTTCAGCTGCGCGCGACAAACGCTGCCAGTGTGAAAGCCCAATGGATGCGCGCTGCTTCTGCTCTGCTTACGCGCTGTGCACGCGCTGCTTACGTCCTGCTTACGCGTGCAGTGTGAAACCGGCGTTAGGGTTAGGTTGACCCAGGTTTCTGGAGGTGTTTGGGTTAGGTGTTTTGAAATTACAACAGCTCCCCCCTACCCAGCACCCAGCTGGGAAGGTTTGAAATAGGGAGACTGAGGCAAAATTGACCCTGGAATTATGTATCACCGCATTCAGGAAAGTTTGCTTGGCCGCCCCCAACAGCCTCTCCAAAATCTTCCTCAAGAGGGAGGGATTCCCCTGATCCCTATTATTTATTCCAAAGGATAATACCACCTGTTGGGCGTCTGCCCACACCGGGGTCCTGTGTTTAATTATGTTATATGCCTGGGATAGATTCGCCCCCGGGATTCCGCCACCTCCACCTGCCTGTTGTTGATGGGTGGGAGACGACCCACATTCGAATCCCCTAGGATCACCACTGGTCTGCTGGGCTCTAGGGTCCAGTTCTTGTATCGATCACCATGGTGATCATGTCTTTTGCCCAGGCTCTGATCCGTTAACCCGGAGGAGGCAATGTTAGGGACCTTTGGACCAAGAGGGCCCTCCCTTTCCTTTGGTTCTGGAGCACCTAAACCCCCTTGGGCTATTGGCCCGGTCTGACCCGGTTGCGACCAGGACCAGTTCATCTCCTCCAGCTCTTCTGACCCCACAGAGCCCTGATCCTGTGCCAGACCCAAGGTACCCTCTTCATTCCCATCCTGGGGAGGCCCCCCAGCTGTCTGCCGCTCTGAGGCCTTCCGATGTCCCCCAGAAGAACTTGGAGGATCCTGGGCTGTGGCCATAACTTGCCGTCCGCCCTGTCCCTGTACCACCCGCACCTTTACCGGCGCTGATGCTGGCTGAACATCCTCAGGCTGGTATGGGGCTGGGGATGCCATTGGCGGATCCCCCTCCGCTTGCTCCCCTATCTCGGAGACCTCTTCCGACATGACCCTTTTTACCTCCTCTGCTGCCAATTGGATTGTAGATTCGCGCATCGTTTTTAGGTCCTTGCGGACCAATCTTATGGCCACCTGACATGCCTCCTGCCATTGCAGCCTTGAGGAATCCCTCAATTCTGCTCTGGCCCCCTGAAGCATCTCCTGATAGTGTTTATATAGGATGTCCACCCTGGTGTGGAACCAGTTTCAATTCCCCTAAATCAGCCACTCTGTCTCCACGGAGGGGAGAGCCGGATGCTGTGATGCCCCGGGCCATACGCTCCAACCTAATGCATTATTAAATCTATAAATGATAAATAATAAATGATAAATAATAAATGGACCAGGAGACGACAGGCCTGTCTGGGCCACGCGTCTCCCCTAGGAGCCTGTCCGGGCTTTGTCCAAGGTCCTAAAACCTAGGGGACAACAGAGGGAGCCAAAAAATTGTTTTACCCCACCCTTCTATTCCAAATGAAGATGAAACAAGCCTTCTGCCTAGGGGTGGAAAAATGCAAGGCGCTTGATCGAACCTGCTCCGAAACCGGCGAACCCAGCCCGAACTGAGTAAACCCGGCCCGGCATCATATCTCCCCCTATATATACACCCAGATCAAACAAAAGGAAGAACAAGAGAGACACCCATTCTGGTAGTGTACGCTACACTGGCATGCCAGGTCCGATGGCTCTGGCTAAGGGTTAGGTGTTTTGAAATTACAACATCTCCCCCCTACCCAGCACCCGACTGGGAAGGTTTGGGATGGGAAGACTGAGGCAAATGCACGGGCCGACGCTCGTTAGACTTTACCGTTTCCCTTACCAGGGATTATGCCTGGATGGGCGTCTGGGCCATTTGAGTAAATTGAGAAACCATCCAGCAAAAGGAGAACCCACATATAAACTCCCACCCCCCAAAAAAAATTAACCCCAAAACCTTTCATGTTCAAGGTGAGAATCGAACCCGGGTCTTCCTGCTCCAAGACCAACGCTCTACCACTGTGCCACCCCATGACTGTTAGCCAGATTAGGGCTAGAGAAGATACCAGCAAACCCGACCGCAACCGTTTAGGCCACGGCCTGGTAATCCTGATCCAGCATCGCACTCCCCTCCCCAACCTAGGTCTGGCCACCAAATACATCTCTTTATACAACTCCTCCAATTGTTTTTTGAAAAAGTATATATTATTTTCTTGCCCAGGCTTCCCCAATACACTCAGATCCCATCTGGCAAACTAGAGCCTAGCCCTGGTATAAGAAGCCCCATGGGTTTGGATTTTTAACTGGTAATCCTGATCTAGCATCGCACTCCCCACCCCCACCTGGGGCCAACACAAATTTATTTTACTACTGAAAAACTTTCCAAAAGGTGGGTTAGGGTTAGGTTGACCCAGGTTTCTGGAGGGGATGTAGACACTTAGGAGACAGTGGAGGTAGAGGGTGAATAGACTGTGGTTGTTCTGTAGGCAAGCACCAATGACTTGAACTTGATGAGACATAAGTGCAAGGGAAATCGCTTGCAGGAGATGTTAGGGGATTGGTCTAGATTCTAGAGGTGCAAGTGGTAGCATGGCTGGATAGGATATGTTTAGAGACTTCATCTTTTGTAAGAAGGAGAGAGGTTGATCCGCTGGGTAAGTGTTTGCTGTGAGTTCCTGGGTAAGTGTACCTGAGAGTTGATAGATGTTGTTTAGTTAGTGTAGTAATTAGCATAATTGTCAGCAGTTTATTTATGTGTACCTGTGGTGTGGAAAGAGGCTGGTAGAGAGTCACCAGCAAATGCTCGTGTCGTGTCCACTGACAAATCACTTGATTCATATTTGTTATATGGGACGTGTCCAAGAGTTAAAGGATTAGTTCACTTTCATAACAACAATGCACAGAGAATGTACTCACCCCCTTGTCATCCAAGATGTTCATGTCTTTCTTTCCTCAGTCGTAAAGAAATAGTTTTTTTTTTTAGGAAAACATTTCAGGATTTCTCTCTTTATAATGGATATGGATTGAGCTCCGAAGTTTGATCTTCCCAAATTCAGTTTAAATGCAGCTTCAAAAGGCTCTAAATGATCCCGGTCGAGGAGGAAGGGTCTTATCTAGCGAAACGATCGGTTATTTTAGAAACAAATTGACAATTTATATACTTTTGAACCTCAAATGCTCATCTTGTCTGGTCTCTGCGCAGCTCATGTGTAGTCAGCATAATTCAGGTCAATGCAGTTAGGGTACGTCTAAAATCTCCCATCTCGTTTAAGTCTTCAATGTCCAAAATCATCCTACAATGCTGTTTTTCCCTTTTTTTTTTTTGTTAGGGGGCATTTGAGTTTCTTTGTATGTTCACTTTGTAAACACTATGTCGCTACTTTTGCAGCGATCTAAAGCGATTTTGAAGTTTGGGAAGAAAACGAGATGGGAGTTTTTAGACGTACCCTAACTGTATTTACCCCAATCACACAGACTGGGCAAAGACGAGACGCTTTTTTGAGGTTAAAAAGTATATAAATTGTAAATTTATTTCGAAAATAGCCAATTGTTTCGCTATCCTTCCACTTCGACTGGGATCGTTAAGAGTCTTTTGAAGCTGCATTTAAACTGCATTTGGGAAGTTCAAACTTCGGGGTTCCATGCATATCCATTATAAAGAGAGAAATCCTGAAATGTCTTTCTTCCAAAAAACAAGGGGGTGAGCACATTATCTGTGCATTGTTGTTATGAAAGTGTATAAAAGGCAAAGTGCAGTAACTATGCCAACACCGAAACTGAGAAAAATGTTTTTAATGTTTTTACACCATTGTTTGGATTTTGTAGTTACTGCAATTTTGACACTCTTTGGCAAAACTGAAGCAGGAGACTTTGCCACAAGACAAAACAGTTGTCACAAAGCCCATTTAAACCTTAACTTAATTTTGAGCAAATGTGTAGTTACTGCACTCTGCCTTTGGAGGACAGTATAGGATCCAGCATGCATGGATTTGATGTTTTAAATGTTTTGATGTCTTGTGCTTATAAACTGACTGTAACTGTAACTTTTTCTGTTTGTTTTCTCCCTAGACCTGATGCCACTGATAGAGCAGAGTCAAGAACTGAAGGAAACGGAGGAAAACAATGTGACAGAGACATGTCAAGATCTCACGGCTAGGGAACAACCTTCTAGTGACCCACAGACTCCTAGAATGGAACTTAGAAAGCGTCAGGTCCAGATAAGAGTTCACACTGAAGAGAAGCCTTTCCAATGCCAACAGTGCGGAAAGAGATTCAGTCAAATGCTGGGCCTTAACATTCACTCGAAAACCCACATTATCCGCAAACCCTATAGGTGCATACTGTGTAGGAAGAGCTTCATGCTAAAAGAAACTCTCAAGAATCACATGAAAGATCACAATGGTGGAAATCTGTTCACATGCTTTGAGTGTGGAAGGACTTTCAGTCAGAAAGAGCGACTTAATGGCCACTTGAGTGTTCACTCTGGAGACGGCCCTTTCTCCTGCCAGCTGTGTGGGAAACGTTTCAGTAAAAGGTACAGCTTACAGACCCACATAAGAGTTCACACCGGAGAGAAGCCGTTCACATGCTCTCACTGTGGAAAGAGTTTCAGATGGAAGGAAAGTCTTAAAGCCCACTTGAAAGTTCACACGAAGAGTTCAATGACACATCGAACTGAAGAGAAGCCTCACAGCTGCGAACAGTGCGGGAAGAGTTTCACAGCCAATAGCCATGTGATGATACACATGAGAGTCCACACCGGAGAGAAGCCTCACACCTGCGAAATCTGTGGAAAGAGCTTCAAACACAACAAAAGCCTGAACCATCACATGAGGAGTCACTCCAGCGAGGTACGTTTCACATGCCACGTGTGTGAAACCAGTTTCTCTGACAGGACTGACCTCAAGAATCATGTTCAGAATCACATCGGGGAGAAGCCTTTCATGTGCCTTCACTGTGGAAAGAGTTTAACAACCAAAGCCAATCTCAAGATCCACATGAGAGTCCACACCGGAGAGAAGCCGTTTGTTTGTGATCAGTGCGGAAAGAGCTTCACGTTGAAAGGAAACCTTAAGCTGCACATGAGAGTCCACACCGGAGAGAAGCCTTACAAGTGTGATCAGTGCGAGAAGAGCTTCTCATATTATACAAGCCTGAAACTGCATCTGAACACTCATTCTGGAAAGAGCTCCTCGTTTTCCGTCAGACAAGACGTTAATGCATAATGCATTCACTCTAGAAAGACTGTTCAGTTGTTCTTAGTGTAATAAAAACATCAGACTTTCAAATATGTGTGACGCTGGTTCCAACATGGTTTGATGATTTCGTTCTTGACCCTTTTTTGACCCCAAACGACATTTGTTAAAATAAATATGTTTAAGTGCCTTTTGTTCAAATGAAATGCGATTTTATAAATCAGTTAACCGTATCTTGTTCTACAAATAAAAAAACAAATTGCAATGATGTCTTGATTTTGTGTTAGTGTGACAAAAAAAGTTACGTTCATGGTCTTTGGTTACAAAATGCAATTTTGTAACAAATTAATAGTAAAAACAACAAAAGTTATTTTCCTGTTTATTAATGTTTTAACTCCACATTTGTGCAGTTTTCAGATATATTCGTCGTTTTACTGCTACTCACTTTGCAACAGAACTGATCAGGGATGTGATTTTTCCGGATTAATCCGGAATTCCGTTTTTTTCGACCTGAAAATGTGACCTGTGTCACGTATTTGCGACCGTTCGCAAATGGCGGATGGCGAAGTATTCCGGACCGCAAGATGCGTCCATGCGGACCGTGAAAGCTTTTGTCATAATAATAATTAAAAAAAATGCCAAACGCTATTTCTAATAAATACATCTATATCAAGCACACTAGGGTCAGCGTTTGGGTGCAATCTTCCGTGCAGTGAGGAGAGCAGAGATCGGCAGACAGATGTAGCTTTCAGAGAGTGAAAAACGTTGATGGAAAATGCATTATTTTGGGGTTACGTCGCAAAATATTGTAAATATATCTTTTTATACTGTACCACGACGGTGAGCCAATGGATATCACACAAGCAACGTGAAAACTGCATATGTTAAAGTGCAAGTAAAAACAGCGCTTTCAGCATCTAATGTGCACATTCTCTAAGAGACAATGATAGACGAATATACTTCATATGCCGATATTAATTTACTTCCCTAATATTTCTCTTCTGCAAAATAAAAAGAAACGTATTTTGTGTAGGCTAAGGGTTTTTGAAAGTCAGTTCTTGAAATAAAGCTCTTCATATTTATTGATGATTGTAGTGTTATTAGGGGTTAAGAAAGACTTAATTATTTCAGGTGGTCTTAAACTGAAAGGCAAGAATTACGATGGAACTTTATAAGGCTATCCATTGAATAAATATGAGCGCTGCGCGTTTCAAAGTCATCTGTGGCGCTGCTTTGTGTATCATTCTGATAGCACCTCCTGCTGGAAGAGAATGATCTGACATTTTCAATCAGCTCGTATGTCTACTGTTGTCAAAAAGACCAATGTAAACAAATCAGTCCATGGTTTTAAGCACCAAACACGTAGAGTTGTAAATGTTATCTGATGGATCGACAAGATCATGTGTTATACAAATTTAAACAATTAAGGCAATAAAATATATGTTAATTAATATAATACTTGATTGACAATAAATTAATTGTTTAATTTAATAATAAGTTTCATTTAATAATCTTTAATTTAATAATCTTATATAAATTAATATAAGAATTGATACTTTTGACTCTTGAAGGCTGGAATGTGAATTTTATAATTTAAGAAATCTTTTTTTGTTTTGGGAAATCTGCATCTCAATTGTAAATCATGCTTTTTACAGTCATTTTAATAATTTATTTATGTATTAATTAAATTTTGTTCAGGTCTTTAAAAAGTATTTAAATGTGTAGAATTTAAGATATGCAGCAGATACCCTAGTCTCCTGAGAGAAAAAAAAAAAAAAAAAAAAAAAAAAGTTATTTTTTGTATATAATTGTCCGGACCTCGGCGAGGGGGGGGGGGGGGGGTTGTCTTAGTATATTTTCCTGCTTTTTTGTCCTTAACCAATCACATGCCTGCTGATTTTGTTTCAGTACAAACAAATGCTGAACTTTTGATAAAAAAAAGTATTTTTTATTGTTGTAATTTTGATTTCATAATATGTAGATATGAACTCAACTGAAAAGAACTTGTGAAAGATATCTTTCAGGTGGTCAAATACCAAATAGTGGGGCTCTGCAGACACCTACTTTTTTCATTTTAAAAACTGGATTTTCCAAAAGATGGGCAATAATCGTAAACTAAACCATGTGAGATTATTTATGTTATCTCCATGAAATAAAGGTAGAAATGTGAGTGCTTTATAAAGTGAATTTTGTAGAAAAACCTATTTAAAAAATATCTATTTATTAATTTATGTATATTTAAAAATATCATAAACCCTCTGAAAACTCAATTTTGTAACAAAATAATAGTAAAAAAAAGAGAAGAAAAAACATATACATATGAAAAATGACCCCAAGGTATAATTACAGAAGAAAATAAACTCTCAAGCAAACACAATGTTTGAAATAAGACTTTTTTTTTTTGAGATTTGACCAATGGTGTACGAATGTGGTCAGTGATTTCTAAACAAACAAACCATTTTTTAACTAATTTCCTCAGTTATTCATTAATATTAATAGAAGCTAAATACTAAATGGAGACTATTTATTAGAATTATTTATTTAATACTACAGTATCTAACATTAACTGAATTTAATAAATGCTTTAGAAGAATTGTTTATAGTTTGCTTATGAATTTCAACATTTGCATATGTGTTAAATGAAGTTAATTTTCATTTTATCTGTTAAGTTAATGCACTAAATAAATGAGGTACAGTTGTATTGCTCAAATATTAATACATGCTGTAAAATGCATAATGCATATAGTTCATGTAAGCTAGCTAATACACTCTTGTGAAAAAAAGTGTTACCTATGAAACTTACACAAGTTTCTAGGTTAAAGAACAATAAACACATTTGACCGTCAATATTTCCGTGTTTAAATTATTTTCCGATGGCAAAGGCTTTAAAGAAAGTGCCAGAGTGGGATGATTTTACTGAGGTATCAGCAGAGAACACACAATGTAATATCTGTGACAAAATAATCAGCATGGGGGCATCAACATCTACAGTCAAAACTACATTTATCCAGATACAACATTTCAAACAATTATAACAGTTTATTCACTGTAGTTTGGTAATAAAATGGTAATAAATTGATACAGATCCAAGGTCTCTCAAAATTGATGCAGCTATCATTAATGTGATTGCCATTGACAGCCAACCATTTTCATTGCCCCCCATTTGTTTCAATGTTTTTGTGCTTTTGCGATTTGCACATCATAATAAATGGTCCTGTTTTACAAAACTTAAAAGGGGTCCTAAACTAAGTAACCAAACTTCACTTGATCCTCTGACATGCAAGAGGTCATTTTATAAAAACAATTCTGTAAGTTTCTGAACTGAAACATTTCTCAAAAGCCTGAACACAGCTTATATTGAAGCCAGTCAAAAAGATCAACGCCTGCTGCTACAGCGCTGCCTGTTTAGCTCCGCCCACCGATTCTCCCGAGGAAGTGGATGAAGAGTATACAGTAGGTAAATAGTGACTTTCTCGCATCTTCTCAGTGAGATGTGGAGACTCAGAAGATCAAAGTGTAAGGTTCTGTAAATCTTACATGCGATTATATTGGATTACTGCAGCGTCTATTTATTTTTCCTTTCAATATTCATCATTTCCATATTAGGTTCTACTTGTGCACGTCTATGAAGATAAGAAAAAAAATTGAGTGCTGTGTCAGAGCACAACCGATTTCGTAGACACAAGTTGGGTGGTGAGAAAAGGAAAACAACTAAAAATAAAGAAGGATTTCAGAAGCCACTGCAAGGATAGATGGATACATTTATCAGAACTATCGGTTGTGTCAATGCCAATATTGCAGTATAAGTGCAAACAGAGATAGAAGTTATTTACACTATATGAAAATTGCAGGGTTTTCTGCTATTTATAATACTTTTTTGCAAATAAAGGCAATTTAACTGCACCTCAGTATTCTTGTACTTTATAAAACTGTATGCAATAATAACTTAACCAGTGCAAATTATAGTTTTAATTCAAAACTTTAAATGGATGCTGCTTTATTGGGACAATAAAGCCCTCCCTACACCCACTCTAGACCTACTCAACACTTTCAGTATTTTCACCTTTTTGATTATTTCCTTCATTTCTAATGAAATTAAATGTTGAGATGCTCCAATACCCTTTTTCCCTTCCCGATATTGATTCTGATACCTAAGCTCAGGGTATCGACTGTATCTGTATGTACAGCTGTAGATACTACTAGCTGAAGATACAAAGAGGCTGAACAAGGAAATGACCAAATCTGGGTCAGATGTTGCACTTAGCTGTGGGGTAGGCTGCGCTGATGCATTCTCCAAAACCAGTGTGTCCTCCATCCAGGTAGGATTTGCATTTAGCATTTCTTTTTCACAATAGTTATTATAATATTGAATAATAGTCTGTTTTGGCTTTGTAGCAAGCCAATCAGAGCAAATGCTAAATAAAGGTGAAGTATTAAGGGTCATTTATCAAGCTTGTAGTTGTTTAACTGTAAAAAAATAAACTAAAGAGAAATGAAGATGTCACAGACACCAGTGTTATAAATTTATATTTGCTAAAATGGAATTGCACTCTGCATTTATAACAATATTTATTTTATTTTCTCTCTCTCTTTCAGATATCTTGCCGCTGGAGACTCCTTCAGCTTCCATGTTGGTGTCTCTGCGCAGTCTGCAAGGTTGTTCCAGACATGGTGACTGCTAAGTGGAGGAGTTCAACTTTTTTGTTCCAGTTTAGATTGTTCTAGTTTTTTTGTTTTCAAATGATAAATGGAGCCAAAAGGAATAAATAAATAAATTCCTCCAAAAGGAATCCCTGTCTCGTTGCTGCATTCTCATTACACTATACCACAATACTGGTCCAATCACAAATAACTACTTTTTACTATACTATTGTGAGTGTATTTGCAATGAGATATAATTAGAATCTGTAAGTATTCTAGTCTTACCATAGAATTAATATTTATATGTAACAAATATACATTTTGATTTACTATGTTGTGCACAAAGTAACATACCAAACCTTTGGTCATTGTGTAGAACATTTTACTATTTACATGCAGGGATAAAACAGATCTGACTTGGAAGAGGGAAGATGGAAGAGTAAGGGCCAAAGTGAAGGAGAGGAGAAAGTGTGGTTCATTCCCTGCAGAGATTGCTGCCTCTTTTTTAAAACTACTCTGAAGGCTCCAATTGTTCCAAATTAAGCAGAACTGCTTTCATAAATTAATTTGTGTATTTGAAACTTGACGAATTCTTTCGTCTGAGGCGGCAACCTCTGCAGGGAAGGGACCAGACTTAAGAGGAAGAGCTCATCCTCTGAGCGTGGAGGCGGCGCTGGAGCTGCAGGACGGGTCCGGAGTGCTTCTAGGAGCTGCGGCTTGATCTCCAACAGCTGCTTCCTAGGCCTTCTCTGAGCTCTTCTTCTTGGTGGCGCTGTATCAAATGATAACACATTTTGTACAATGAGAAGGCAGAAAAGGATTAAACTGATTCACAAACTGCCAGTGTTGTGTGAGGCTATGAGTGCTCACTGTAAACATGCATTTTTTATCATTATTGCCTGTACACACCTGTGGGTCCAGCAGCAGATGTTGAAGGGCTGGCGGAGGAAGCAGAAGCAGCGGCAGGTTCTGGCTCACTGCCATCAAAAAAACCAGTCGGCTCTGTCATGACAATATTAAATATAAATACATCATTTCACACATTGCACATTACACCATTCAGTGAGAGATTTTAGACTTTTCATCATAGAAAAAAAACAACATTTTGTGTCTGATTGCCCTGCTGCTAATGCTTCTGTATCGCCCTGATTCTCCTCAAACGCCTTCTCTATATTCCCGCTTGTTTTCCGTGGGACTCTGGTTGCCCCTCGTCTGGACTATAATTTGTCTATATGGATTATCCGAACGTAATCCAGGGGGTGAGACAAACAGGTAATCCAAACAGACAAACTCTGGGCAACCAGAGTCCGAAGCAGAAAGACAAAGACTAATCCAAAATAGACAAGAGATCCAAGGCAGGCAGAGAAACAGACAGGACGAGATAAACCAGGCAGGAATAAAGACACGGATGACTAGATCCATCCATGCCCTAAGGTCGCAAAACTCTGGAAAACTTTGGAAAACTCTGGACTTTTAGTAGTACCTAGGATAGCAAAGTCCACTAAAGGAGGGAGAGCTTTTTCGCATTTGGCTCTCAAACTCTGGAATAGCCTTCCTGATAACGTTCGGGGTTCAGACACACTCTCTATGTTTAAATCTAGATTAAAGACTCATCTCTTTAGCCAAGCATTCACATAATGAGTCTCATAACGTTGTACTTCAGTTACATCTGATCAAATGCGCTAAATGGGCTAAACACCTAATGTTACACTAATTGTTTCTCTGTTTGTTTCTCTGTTTCTGCCACAGGATGAACATCCCGTGGTAACTAGGATTTACACAAGATTCAGTCTGGATTCAGACCCGAGAAGAGATGATGCCAACCCTGAAACAACATACAGCACTACGCAATTTTGCAAAAGGTTTGATTTCAACATATAATCATTACTATTAGTGTTCATCACCTGTTTGATTACACTATTAACTGATTTTAACATACATCTATACCATATGTAAATCGTCTTGACATACAGTAGTGACCACTAGTAAGCTACTAAATATATTGTAGAAACCTACATTTCTGTACAGCTGCTTTGCAATGATTTGTATCTTGAAAAGCGCTATACAAATAAACTTGAATTGAATTGAACTAGACTAAAAACACTTAACTAGACTCAGGAAATACGTGTTAGGGCTCCATAAATGTGGCTAACACTAGGAGAGGACAATTGATTGGTTGCAGCTGTGTGTGTGCATTCAGTGCAATTGATAATGGGAAATGTAGTCCGGGGTGACATACAACAATCTGTGTAGTGTGAGAAGCCATGGACCGGATTCGGGACACATTACATGAAACATTCACTGCTTACCCGGCAATTGAAAACAGTCCTCTGGAGTCTGGGGGAGTAGTGTCCCCTGTCTTTCCTCCCCTTCTTCAGGATCATCCAGATGAGACACCATCGGAACCGGAGGGTTCTGTGCTCTTAGTTTTTTGAGCTGGTCTACACTGACCATCAGCTGTAGCTCCCTAATGTGGGTTTTCACCCGTTTTGCCTAAAAAAAAACAGATTTTCTTTACAGATTTATCTAAAAATAAATCCACAAAAACACGTATGCTAGTTTGAGATAAGACTTGCTGTCAGTTCTGGATGGCCCGATTCGAAGTGCTTTATAACGTTGTTGTAAACGATGCTGCACTCGGGACATCTGACATCACGTAGCTTAACCCGCCCCCTGGCCAAGCGCAGCACGATTTGCCTCTCCTCACTGTTGTTCATGCGGTGTATAAACCTCAGGTGGTGCCTCAAGTGGGAAACCTTTGCCGGACAGAGTGGGCAGTTTACCCGCATCTTTAAGATAGAACAGAAATGTAAAAATAGCCTTGAAATATAAGTTAGTTAGAACTTCTACAAGCATGCACAACTCTTAAACATAGGGATGTTTGACTTACCTTATAACTTTTAAAATAAAGATAAATATTAAGGTCAAAAAGTTGCCAAAAGTTACAGTGTCAAAAGTTATAAAAAAGAGGGATTATTATTTTTTACACTGTCAAAAATAACTTTTTAAAACATAAAAATATTTTGAAGAATAAAATATTTTTAAAACTTGACACTTGACCACCTTTAACTTATTTGATGGGACCTATTCCTGCTTTCTGTGGACAATGCATTTTTGAACTATGTTTAGCAGAGTACACAGATAGCAGAGCCTAACACTGTGATGTGAATTACAGTTTGTAAATAATCACTGTTAGCTTGAAAAATTATCTGTCCATGAAAAAACTGTGAAGGTCCTGTCAAATAAGTTACACTCACAGGTTTATAGTCTTTTTAGGTAAAATTCAGAAATGCATACTCAGAAAACACAATCAAGCATATACATTAAAACTTTTTATATACATACTTACCTTAATAGCAGGGCATCCGAGGGTAGCCTCTTACAACTGGGATGCTAAGAGTGAAAATGTAAAACAGTGCACATGACTCACTTTAAATTGCACTCCATTTTCAGGTAAGAATACATGACTTACTTTAAATTGCACTCCATTTTCAGGTAAGTATACAAGACTTACTTTAAATTGCACTCCATTTTCAGGTAAGAATACATGACTTACTTTAAATTGCACTCCATTTTCAGGTAAGAATACATGACTTACTTTGAATTGCACTCCATTTTCAGGTAAGTATACATGACTTACTTTAAATTGCACTCCATTTTCAGGTAAGTATAAATGACTTTAAATTGAACCCCATTTTCAGTTAACCCTTATGTGTTGTTAGGGACGTTTTCGTCCACTGAGGGGTACTGTTGGGTCTTAATTTGGCCACAACTTTTTCTCTGTTAAAGCAAATGGAATGATTTTTGGTGATTAATCTTATTTTGATACATATTTTGGGGAAATGCTTTGAAATTTTTCAAAAACTCAACAGTACACTGTGGGCAAATTTACTACCCTTTCGTTATGTTTCGTGGCTGAAAACAGCCACTACTTTAAAATGCTGTAAAATGTATCAGATAAATATTTTTTTCAATTTTTTTTTGCATAAATCTATTAATCAACCTCAGCTCTGCTCAAAAATACTAAATGTTTTAAAAAAAATCTGGATTTTAACTATTTAATTGCCAAATTCCTAAATGATGTCACCGATTTTGGAAAAAAAAAACCCCACCAAATTACTGATTTTCAATATAAAAGGTAATTGTGGCCTGGATTTTTTTTAACCTTTTTAACAGTCCTGGACATGTGAAAGATTAGTAAGAAGATTGGCTTTCATGCATTGTTAGTTTTGGCGCAGCATCAGATTTTCTTTTTTCTCATTTATTGTTTGTGGCTGTTTTTGCCCCATTGACTTCCATTATAACCACATTTTTTGATTGCAAAGCCATGACACCATATAATGCTGAATTCTTGATTGTTTGTGGTTTTCCCTGTTGGGAAGGGGTCAAATTTGTAAATTGTACTGTTGATTATCAGTTGGCCCCATTAACCCTTTAGATAGGACTTTGCAAAAAAAAGCTTAGTTTTACATAGAGTTCTATGGAGTTTAACGGCATATTATAGTGTGTGTGTGTGTGTGTGTGTGTGCGTGTGTGTGTGTGTGTGCGTGTGTGTGTGTGTGTGTGTGTGTGTGTGTGTGAAAGTGTGAGAGAGACCTTTGTGCACCTTGATACCCCTGATAAAATCTAAATAAGCACCTCAGCTCTCAGAACGACATGGAGTAAACAAAAATAAAGAAAGTATATTTATGTATTTGTTGACAATATAGTTCTGAGAGCTGAAGTGCTTTTTTTATTTTCTGAGATGTATCAATGTGCACAGAGGTCTCTCTCACACTCACAGACACTCACACACACTCTCATACACTCGCACACACTTTCACACACTCACACACTCACACACACACACACACGCACACACGCACACGCGCACACGCGCACACGCGCACACGCACACACGCACGCACACACGCACACACACACGCACACACGCACACACACACACACGCACACACACACACTATAATATGCCGTTATACTCCATAGAACTCTATGTAAAACTAAGCTTTTTTTTTTGCAAAGTCCTATCTAAAGGGTTAATGGGGCCAACTGATAATCAACAGCACAATTTACAAATTTGACCCCTTCCCAACAGGGAAAACCACAAACAATCAAGAATTCAGCATTATATGGCGTCATGGCTTTGCAATCAAAAAATGTGGTTATAATGGAAGTCAATGGGGCAAAAACAGCCACAAACAATAAATGAGGGAGAAAAAATGAAAATCTGATGCTGCGCCAAAACTAACAATGCATGAAAGCCAATCTTCTTACTAATCTTTCATATATCCAAGACTGTTAAAAAGGTAAAAAAAATCCAGGCCACAATTACCTTTTATATTGAAAATTAGTAATTTTGTGTTGTTTTTTTTTTTTTTTTTTTCAAAATCAGTGACATCATTTAGGAATTTGGCAATTAAAGAGTTAAAATCCTGAATTTTTTATAAACATTTAGTATTTTTGAGCAGGACTGAGGTTGATTAATAGATTTATGCAAAAAAAAAAAATGAAAAAAATATTTATCTGATACATTTTTACAGCAGTTTAAAGTAGTGGCTGTTTTCATAACGAAAGGTTGTAAATTGAAACAATGCACAAGGGTTAAGTATACATGACTTTGAATTGCACTCCATTTTCAGTTAAGTATACATAACTTACTTATAATGACACGCCGTCAAAATAAAGCATAGTTTTGTCAATGTAATGCCTTTATTGAACAGACAGCATTAAATCAATTCAGTGATGTAAGCATTTTTGTGTGAAAAGTACCTTCGGAAACAGTCCCAGTTTTTAGTTTAGTTTTTGTCTCCTGACTGGATATGTCCCCCCTTTTTTTTTTCAACTAAAAAAACATAAAAAAGTGGTCATAAGTGCTGACTGTAAAGTGGTCACAATCTAATTAAGCTCACATTCAACTGCAGTGTCTTGGTTATACACAGATATGCTTTTTGTATTGTCATACTATTTAAAAAATAACACAAGTAGGGTCTAATATTGTTTAATATTGTAAGGCTTCTCTCCAGAGTGAATCCACAAGTGAGATTTAAGGCTACCAATAATAGCGAAACCCTTTCCACACTGATCACAAACAAATGGCTTCTCTCCAGTGTGAACTCTCATATGCAGCGTAAGGCCTCCTTTAACCGCGAAGGTCTTTTTACACTGAGGGCAGGTGTAAGGCTTCTCTCCAGAGTGAAGCCGCATGTGAGTTTTAAGGTTTCCGTTGCTCGCAAAACCCTTTCCACACTGATCACAAACAAAGGGCCTCTCTCCGGTGTGAACTCTCATGTGGAGCGTGAGGCCTCCTTTCACCGTGAAGCTCCTTTTACACTGAGGGCAGGTGTAAGGCTTCTCTCCAGAGTGAATTCTTATGTGATCCTCCAGGTTTGCTCTGTATGTGAAACCCTTTCCACAGTGAGGACACAAGAAAGGTGTCTCCCCGATGTGAACTTTCACATGATTCTCAAGGTACTTCCTGTCTGTGAATCTCTTTTCGCACTGACGACATGAAAAACAGTCCTCTCCTGAGTGAATCCTCATGTGATAATTAAGGTATTCTCTACATCGGAAGCTCTTTCCACACTGATCACAAACAAACGGCTTCTCTCCGGTGTGAACTCTCATGTGGTCTGTAAGGGTTTGTTTCTGTGTAAAACTCTTCCCACACTGAGAGCATGAGTGCATCTCTCTAGTGTGGATTTTCAAGTGTTTTTTAAGGCTGTGTTTTAAAGTGAAACTCTTTCCACATTGTTCACAGCTGAAAGGACTCTTTCCAGTGTGAACTCTCTTCTGGACTTTATGGTTTCTAGTCTGTGTTTTATGGGTATGTGAGTTACTTAAGAGTTCTTCACCAGTCATTACGTTTATCTCTTCCATTTCATTGAGTTCTTGACTCTCCTCTTTCAGCACCATCAGCTCTAGGGTAAAAAGAAACACAAACATGTTACGACCAGTTAAATGCCATAAAGCAACAAACATTCAGGCCTGTAATCTCCGGACCTCTTTTAAAGAGGACACACACAGTTTCTGCCAATCTCATGGCAATCTTGAGAACCTAAAGAGTAGCATGGCATCCTTCATCTCCAAAAAAATCTCAGCTTCTTTCCAAAGAAAGTTGAGCTACCTTCTGTGAGACTTGTATTACATACTGTAAAAAGGAACATAATAGGGCCCCTATATTTTATATAAAAATTGACAAAAAAAAAAAGAAAGGTACAACTATCGTTGGTTATCAATTCTTTTGGGAAATTAACACTTGAGTGTTCAGCCCAGTTTTGCCAAATCCTGTTCCTGGAGATCATTTCTACAAAGTTCAGCTTCAACCCAAATCAAGCACACTTGGAGCAGCTAACTAAGATCTTAACTCATTATCACTTACAAAACATCACTAAATGGATCACCACAGACTGCAGGCCCATCAACACAGTTGAGGACTGGGGGCCTCCAGACATAATTCACAACACTACAGGCAAACTATCATACAAGTTACCTGTAAGGGGAACTATTGTTACGAGAATACATGAACTCTATGACTCTGAAAAAGCTATAAAAGAGAGGCAGAAGGTACTTCGACTGCACTTACTGGAGACCCCTGGAAAACAGTAAGTAACCATAAATACCTCGGTGTACAAAACATACCTAATCAATGACAACGGGGCGTCACTTCCTGTTTTGCTGCGCTGCGGTCTGGTTTGTGTTTTTAGCTCTCTGTATTTGTAGCTTTCTAGAGCTTGTTTTTCTTTAGAAATCTCTATCTAATTATTACTCTCTGCTGTTTAAAGTATTTAAAAACAACTTGAGCGAGCTCTTATCATATTATAGTCCCTCACGTCCGCTGCGTTCTCAAAACTCCAGCAATTTGATAGTACCTAGAATA
Organism: Garra rufa; assembly: GCF_049309525.1. Lineage (NCBI taxonomy): Eukaryota > Metazoa > Chordata > Actinopteri > Cypriniformes > Cyprinidae > Garra > Garra rufa. The sequence continues at coordinate 40,100,381 of NC_133364.1, read as the reverse complement.
TCAAAATCAACTGCGGGCGGCAGATCTTTTTCACATTTAGCGCCCAAACTCTGGAACAATTTACCTAACACTGTTCGGGAGGCAGACACAATCTGTCAGTTTAAATCTAGATTAAAGACCCATCTCTTTAACCTGGCCTACACTTAATACATTTCACAATCCAAATCCGTTTGAGAATGGATGCGATATTAAGCTCAATATGGCATAGCTTGTCAGAGATTTACGTCTCTGTGTATCAATTGCCGCTCCAACGGAACCTGAGCGGAACGCACGTGATGGAGATTTACTACTAATCAAAGCACCGGCTTCATTGACTAAACGCGCCTTACAATAACGTTCGATATATTGCACAGCCCTACCCTGGGTACTGACTTTTATGGCTTAATATAGTGGTTCTCAATTCGGAACCTTGCATAACCCCGCTCTGCATATCTTGCATGTCTCTCTTTGTTAACACACCTGATTCAGATTACCAGCTCATTAGAAGAGAGCTCCGTGCATGAACTGTGTTGCGATTGGCATTGTCCCGACACAGTGTCCATTGCTCCCTACTTCCTGAGCATGGGAAATGAAGTTTACTTCACTTCGGAACATTAATTCGTGGATTTGCGATGCGCCGTGGCCTGCGGCAACCTCACACACAGATGAAACTTACTAGAGAAGCATGAAGTGTGACATACATTGACCAAAATTATACACGCAACACAACACAAATATTGTTCACAAATCTGTCTAAATCTGTGTAAGTGAGCACTTCTCCTTTGCCGAGATAATCTATCCACCTCACAGGTGTGGCATATCAAGATGCTCATTAGACAGTATGATTATTGCACAGGTGTGCCTTAGGCTGGCCAATCTAAAGGACAATGTGCAGTTTCATCACACAGCACAATGCCATAGATGTCGCAAGTTTTGAGCAAGCGTTTAATTGGCATGCTGACTGCAGGAATGTCCACCAGAGCTGTTGCCCATGAATTGAATGTTCATGTCTCCAAAGGCATTTCAGAGAATTTGGCAGTACATCCAACCGGTCTCACAACCACAGTCCACGTGTAACCTCACCAGCCCAGGACCTCCACATCCAGCATCTTCACCTCCAAGAACATCTGAGACCAGCCACCCGGATAGCTGCTGGAACAATCGGTTTGCATAACCAAAGAATGTCTGCACAAATTGTCAGAAACTGTCTCAGGGAAGATCATCTGCTTACTACTCTTCGGGGTCTTTACCTGACTGCAGTTCGTCGTTGTAACCGACTTAAATGCTCACGTCTGCCACTTTGGAGAGGTGTTCTCTTCACGGATGAATCCCGGTTCTCACTGTGCAGGGCAGATGGCAGACAGCGTGTATGGCATCGTTGTGGATGGAGTGGCCCATGGTGGCGGTGGGGTTATGGTATAGGCAGTAGGGGTGGGCGGTACACCGGTGTCATAGTCATCACCGGTGTGAGATAGCGCCACGACATGGATTTTCTAATACCGTCAATACCGGTATATTTAAAACATTAAATTTTCTTCAAACGTCCAGTTGTGGTCTGAATACCTGTCCTTATACTATATATCTTGTTGTAAATAAAAAAGTAAAACATATTCGTATCAGCTTTGCAGGTGGTAGGTAAAAGGGGAGTGGCCATTAAACGGCTGGTGAAACATCGTGAAGAAAGGTCGGCCCTGTAGCCTATACCAGGGGCGGAGTGGCAATCGGGACGACCGGGACTTTTCCCGGTCGGCCGGCCAAAGGATTTACACAGCGGATCACAAATTGAGCAGGCGCGAGGCGAACGCGACCGGCCTGTTTACGTTTACTTTCGATTTTGTAAAGGGAGCAGCACATCTTATAATAGATATTTGTCAGTGAGTCCAAGATTGCAACAAATCCTCCAGTCTATTTTTTTCATCTCTCTTTACTTTCGACCCGTGATCGTTCAAATCTAAAGGTCATTGTACACTGAGTCCGGTTTTCGTATATGTTTTTTTTTTTAGTTTTCTCATATTCGCCATCCTTATCAAAATGCTTACTATGGATGTGAAAATGCAGAACATCAATCATGATCCAAATTTTTTTATGACGGATGAAAGTTTCAGAGGCAGTGTGTAAACTCGATTAACATAACCTGTATTTTTTTTAACGTGCAAAAATGTCGGACGAAAATTTCGTACTCACGTGTGCAAAGACATTAACTCCAGCAGCTCATGTTGGATGCAGGGTTGCCAAGTCCGCGTTTTTCCACACAGAATTGGTCTACTTTTAAACTGTTGCCATGGGTTGATTTCCCCCAGTTATTTAAAGGTTTTAAATATTGCAGAAATTAAATTTAAAAAAATAATTTTTGTTTTGTTGTACACTGTTAAGTAAGATCTTTAGGTTTTTTGCAAAATAAATATGTTGAGAATGCATAATACTCTCCCATGTCTCTTTTTGATAAGGATACCTACCATATACTTATTATATTATGAAAAGATTAACTTTATTCACATACTAAATGGACAGGACAGGCTACTTCTCCGAAAATGTACCAAAAAAAGTAATACCGTGATATTATACCGGCACCGTTCAAAAGATGAAAAATACCGTGATATTAATTTTAGGTCATATCGCCCACCCCTAATAGGCAGGCATATGTTATGGACAGTGAACACAGGTGCATGTTATTGATGGCATTCTGAATGCACAGAGATACCATGACCAGATCCTGAGGCCCAATGTTGTGCCATTCATCCACAACCATCACCTCATGTTGCAGCATGATAATGCACAGCCCCAAGGATCTGTACACAATTGCTGGAAGATGAAAACATCCCAGTTCTTGCATGGCCAGCATACTCACCGGACATGCCACCCATTGAGCATGTTTGGGATGCTCTGGATTGGCGTATATGAGCATGTTCCAGCCCTGATGAAAAAAACAGCTAAAACCAGCCTAGGCTGATTGGCTGGTCTTAGCTGGTTTAAGCTGGAGGTAGCTGATTTTAGCTGGTCTAAAACGCCTTCTTTTAGTGGCCAAAACCCCTCTAAAATGAGCCTGCTGACCAGCCATGACCAGTAAAACCAGCCTTGTTGAACAGCTAAAACCAGCCAACCAGCCTAGGCTGGTTTTAACAATTTTTTTTTTCAGCAGGAAGTTCCTGCCAATATCCAGCAACTTCACACAGCCTTTGAAGAGGAGTGGACCAACATTCCACAGGCCACCATTAACAACCTGATCAACTCTTCGCAAAGGAGATGTGTTGCACTGCAAGAGGCAAATGGTGGACACACCAGATACTGACTGGTTTTTGAAAGCCCACCTGTGCAATAATCATGCTGTCTAATCAGCATCTTGATATGCCACACCTGTGAGGTGGATGTATTATCTCGGCAAAGGAGAAGTGCTCACTAATACAGATTTAGGCAGATTTGTGAACAATATTTGACAGAAATAGGCCTTTGTGTACATAGAGAAAGTCTTAGATCTTTGAGTTCAGCTCATGGACAATTGGGGTAAAAACAAAAGTGTTGCGTTGCCATTTTGGTCAGTGTAATATACCTCTGAAAATATATACAATTTAAATTCACATCTCGCACACTTCAGTGCCCTTTGAATGGAACATGTACATTCGCTTTGAGCTGGAATCATGGCAGAATATCCTGTGATATTCAAATGTCTGAGAACAAATGTCTAAAGCGACAAGAGAAACATACAAAATGTGCAGAGTGGGGGTTCGCCGGGACTAGAATTGAGAATCATTTAAGAATCTATGTAGTAAAAAAAAATCCCATGGAAGACTTGCATTACTTAAAAAAATCCACATTGTTATATACATATTTTGTACTATAGAGGGCACCATTATTTTCATTACTTAGACCTGTTGTACCTGATTTTAAAAAGGGGATATTACTTTTAAAGATGAAAAAAAATACCACTGGGTTTATTTTCATCATTGTAGGGTGGTTGTGTACACAAACTGCCAACACACATTAATGTTCAAACAACATGGAAAAGTGAGTTTTGCACCCGATGACCCCTTTAATTGGTATTCGGCTTCTATCCATCTTCTCCAATAAGCTCTTTCAGTAGCTGTGGTCATCGTATCAGTATTTTATTTTCCAAGTTGTGTTGCAGTAGAAACAGTGTAGCTCAGTACCAGTAGCTCACAGAGTACAACCGTTCTACGCAATCAAAATAATGGCACCCCCCATAATCCAAAATATGAATATAACAATGTGGATTATTTAATAATAGTAATCTTTCATGGGTTTTATCCCCTTTTTTTTTATTTGTACTGTATACCTGACTATAAGCACACTCAGACCTCTTGCGGTTTTCAAAAGATTTCTGATGATACTGCCCTTGTGGGTCTAATCACTCAAAATAATGATTTGGACTATAGAAGTGAGGTTGAGCTTTTTGTTACATCATGTGTGGAAACTTCCCTAAAATTGAATGTCGAGAAGACTAAGGAGTTGATCAATGATTTTAGAAGAAATTAAAGCTGCAAGCAGCGATGAAAGGGCTCTCGCACCCGGGCTCACCGCCGACCGGCTTTAGGACAACAGCTAACTGTGGGCAGTATTCCTTTAATACAGCAAATATAGGAGAAATATGTCAACGTCATTTAAATGTGCCAAATCTCCTGCTGCCAGCTGGTGGCGCTATGCCTATAACTGATTATTGGCATGTAGATGTGTTCAGGCCAGCACTTTCATCAAACATATGAAGTTTGGTGCAAATTGACCTTGGTATGTTTGAGTTAGTGAAAGATATGATATATCCTGCTGCCAACAGGTGGCGCTATGATAATATCTGAATATTGGCCTTTAGGTGTCTTCAGGCCAGGACTCTTACCAAACCTGGGAAGTTTGAGGCAGATCAGACATTTTATAACAACTTCTATGTCCATGGCGAAACAGACACGTCCTTTACCGAAATGTCAAGATCTTCGCAATTTAACATCACTGAGGCCTTTAGATTAGACTGACTGATTTTGGTGTTTGGTGTATAAATCTCTAGGAGCAATTTGTTGCAACGTAAAGCATGTCAATTCCTGTTGCCAGTAGGTGGCGCTATGACTATAACTGAATATGGACATGTAGATGTCTTCAGGTCAGGAGTGTTATCACACATGTGAAGTTCGGGGCAGATTGGACATTGTATGCCTGAGTTATAGCAACTTCCTTTTTCATGGCGAAACATCGAAATTTGTGAGTCCGCCACGGACACGCCCTCCGATGAAAACTCTAGATCTTCGCAATTTAACATCACAAAGGGCTTTAGATTAGACTCAACAAATTTGGCATTGATCGGAATAAATCTCTAGGAGGAGTTTGTTCAAGTACGAGGCCTAAAAATGGCAAAAATGACAAAATTTGCAGAGAAAATTAAAAATAACCGACTTCCTGTTGGGAATTAATTTCATCAGTCACTGACTACGTTTACATGGGCACGAATAATGCGATTATTTTCCAATAATCAGAGTAAGGACTTAACCGCATTATGATGTTTACATGTCAAGAGCACAGTTCTTCACTCCGGTTTACATGGAATTTCCATTATTCCTATTGTCCGTGAATTGCATTGTGTTCATATCGCGCAAAGTCCACAACATAAACTCAGTTTCCTGAGCTCCCTAAAAGTGTCGCCTTCTTCGCCCGTCGTCGTTTCTAATCTGCTGATAGGCACCAGAACATTTTCTCGGGGGGCTAGTCCAATATGTGGGGGTGCTAAGAAAATAATCGATATTCGTGACGTAAAAGTTACTTAATGAAGAAAATGTGTCTTTTTTTTTTTTTTAAGAAAAGCAGCTCCTCTGGTAGCCTACACACCACATTTAACAGAAGTATAATTTACATTTTATTTAAAGGAACTGTATGTAAGAAATTTATGTCAGTTAATCATAAAATGGCCCTGACATGTCACTAGACATTAAGAAATCATGTTCATTTCAAATATTTATATCACTGTCAACAGTGGTCCGGCCAGGATATTGTCATTTAAAAGTGAGAGTTGCAGCCCACAACTGATGTTATTGTTGTCATTTTGTGTTTTGGTCTGAGGCTCCACCCTCCAGCTATCGACCAATCACGAAGTCAGTAGAGTTTTGTGATCTGGGTTGCCAGCTCTGTTACAGCTGCGGCTATACGAACGTGTCGGATAAAACATGTATAACGTTACGAAATGTAAAAGACCTCATTATGAATCCGAAATACGTCGTGAAAAAGTCCGAAATAAAACAAGGATTTGTACAGGTGATGCCTTTGAAAGATGGAGACGGCTGAAAACGGAGAAGAATTTGAAGACAGACGCCATCGTCATTTTCTCCTGGACAGGTTAAGATTCATCTATGTTTGGCTAACTTTGCTTCCGTACACAGTGGATTTCCCGCGGTCGGCCGTGCTAAATGCGTTCATAAAAAGCTTTATATCGCACCACTAGCAGGGTATGAAAACAACCTATGTTCCGACTGAAATGTGGTACGTTATTACAGTAGCCTACATCTTTACGAAATATTTGGCTAATCGCCATCTGTAAATTTCTGCGATACATAACTTAATTACTTCGCAAAACATCTCTCGTGAAGCATAAGCATGATTAACAGAAGAAAAACAAATTACTGTGTAGGACTCACTTCCACTTGCCGTTGGAAGCTCCTAGCAAGCCTACTCCTGCAGCTTAGCTGGCAACCTCGAGTCAGGGGGGGAGCGGGAGGGGATACATCGTTCTACAGTATTTTGAAAGTGATTGCAGTACCAGTTTTGGCCACAATCCTACATACGGTTCCTTTAAAACGGCCTTTTAAATTACATCTAAAACTGACACGAACGAAAAAAATAGACACAAACTTAAAACAAGCCCTGCATTCCAGCCCGAGCCCGACGGGCAGCAGTGAGTGCGCCTTCAGCGCATTTTTTTAGGAGTTTCACAAATCCGCAATCAAGAGCACATGAAAGGCTAACGCATTTGCCTCACGGTTGCCTAAAGATTCCTGTTCCTGAACAAGAGAGCCCATTCCATTATTTTTTTTAATAGAAAAAGCACATCAATGAACTCACGGTCTGCCGCTGATCGCTTCTTTAAAAAAAACAACTTAGGCTGCGTTCACACTTGGCGTCTTTTTTGACAAGAAAAAGTTGACTAGGGCGTTTTTTTAGTAAAAAAAAAAAAAAAAACGCTGGCAGCGTTCTGTTTGTGATGTATATTATAATAGAGTTGTTTACTCATATCATACAACTCCTTGTGCTCCGAAACTAGTACGATAAGTTTATCTACCGGCAACTTCTCCAGTTTTTTTTTCTTGTTGTTTTTGTTGTTATGGAAACGATAGGTCCCGCTACTCGCTTGTCATTGGTCAGCTGTCAAAAAAGCGCTTGACGTAGGGCGTTTTCTTCAAAAAAGTTAAACTTTTTTCAACTTAAAAAGACGCTCTGAGCTGCAGAAAAAGACGCTGGCGGTGGCGTTTAAAAAAGCGCTCAGGGCTTTTTTGAAAAGACGGTTTACTCCATAGGATTAGAATGTAAAACAGACGCTGGCAGTTTGGAAAAGGACGCCAAGTGTGAACATGGCCTTAGGCTATTTAACGAAAAAAAAAAACGTTAACTTAAAAAAAACTGAAATGAAATATAATTACATTGTCATTGGGCCTATATACAAAACTGAACTATTTTAATAGCTAAAAAAAATAGCTGTTTTTGGGAGAAGTGGCCAAAAAGACGATCTTGGGTCGGAGTCTGGCCTTGAGTCAAGAATTCTGCCAAGAGCTGGGCTAGATTTTAGGCCTATTCAGGGCTCTATACACAAAACAACGAAAAAACCTGTTACATGCAAAGGAAAGACTTCAAAGCTGGACAGCCCCAATGCGCTCCGTGAGACTGGGTTGTGTGCTCAACATTAACACAATTCCTATGAATGCGTTATTCAACTGTGTATACTTTACACTTATATTAAAAATTAAATGAACGGCACGTCTCAATCTTGGTGATGATGTAATGGATTAAATGTAGCCTAATGCACGAAACTGCGCTCACATGACGCTTGCTGTGATTATAAGCTAAATCGCATTATTGTAATCGAAGTATTGCGTTTACATGGGGAAAAGTTTAATGGCAATATTGCCAAAATCTCATTATAATGGCATTAAGAGGGTCCATGTAAACGCACTCACTTTTAAAGCAAAACTGGATTAAATCACCCTGATCCAGATACAGTTTTTCAGATTTCCAAAATCTAGATTATAAGTGCTCTACGGAGATAGGGGGGGGAAACAATGTTTTGCATTCTAGTTGTGCATTGCATTTACACAAATAACTACTTATGACTGGTCCATCTCTGATGAATGTGCCAATGTAGTTTACAATCAGTGATTTAAGAAAAATGCTGTATTTTTGGACCTAAGTTTTGTAGTGGTAAGTTTTGTTCCTGAAATGCACTCTTCTGCTGAGATCAGAGAAATCCTTTTTTTTTTTTTATCAAAAAAGCGTCCCAATCTAAAACACTTTAAACAACGTAAACTGAAGATTTAATCCAGATCAAAACCAAAACTGGATTTTGTGATCTAATCCGAATTCAGAATCCTGTTTTTCTTTCAAACAACACTTTTCAAGGTTTGATCTGATGGCCAAAATCTGATCAGATTACTTTTGAAAAACTGCTACTGCTATATAGACGTATTAAAAAAAACCTATTTATTTGTATTTTGATTAATATAATTATTTATCATTTTGATTGCAATTAATCTTTAGTCTGTTTATTTTTCTTCAGTAAGCTTTAGATTGTTTTACTTACATTACACTGTGTGCATAATTATCAGGCACGTTGATATTCTGGTCATACTTTTTTTCCAAGCACATTTGACCAATTCCGAACCACATCAATCGTAATAACTACTATTTTCTTTGTTTTTAATCATTTTTAAGTGATATATAATTGTCCACGAAGGCTGGAAATAAAAAACTTAAGCACTTAAGCAATGCACAGTTCAAATTAACCAAAAAAAGAGATTTAACTCTGACTGAAAAGTCTAAGTTTTTTGCAGGCCCATGAGAAGAATGCAATGCTAGAATTTTCAAAAGTTAAGGCATGACCATTGGGCAGTGAAATGCTCATTGGGTCTGCATAGTTAGATAAAAACAGGTGGAGAAGAAAAGACACATGGTAACCGCAAAAGAATTAGGAATTAAGGTGAAGAATTACAGTGCCTTGCAAAAGTATTCATACCCCTTCATCTTTTTCACATTTTGTTTTGTTGGAGCATTATGTTAAACTGCTGTTTTTCCCCACATCAAGTTACACTCCACACACCATAATAATGACAAAGCAAAAACCAGATGTGCACATTTTACAAATTTATTAAGAATAAAACACTGAAATAAGTAGATTGCATAAGTATTCATACCCTTTGCAAGGCACTGTAGGTGTGAAACCATTCCAGCGAAACAACAAAAAAAATCCTCACTTAATAAGAATAACATGCTGAAGTGTTGTAAAATACAGGAAGACTGTTTTCTATATGTTTTATAGACAGATAAGTTGAGGCAGACTCTTGAAGGACCAGCATCACATCACTCTTTCAAGAATTTATCTTCCAGAATCTGGCAGTACGTTTGGGGACTTGCTTTTAAATGCTTTTAAACCTCATTTGTTGTAGTTTTTAAACGTGCTATCCGAACAAACTGAAAAAAAAAAACACATTAAAAGGTGACAAACATAAAAACTGCATTTCTTTCTCAAAAGAAAATTCCTTTTAAATGTCATTATTTCCAGGAGTAAAGGTGTTTGGTTAGTACCCCTGTAAAGAAAGCAATGCTAACAGCTCTGTAAGATAGAGATGAAGAAACAAACGACTAATGAAACCAACCTGTTTGTTCCTCAGTGTCTCCATGTTTGAATGTTTCTTCAGTCTTTACATCTGTACTCTCCTCTTTAATAAACATCTCTGTTTGTTGTTCCTCAGTATCTCTGAATGTTTCTTCAATCTTCAAGTCTTCACTCTCCACTTTAATAAACGTCATCTTTATATCAGTGTGTCACGTGGATCTCAGTCACTTCAGCAGGAGTTTTCTGGGTTTAAGATGAGAATAATTAACAGACAGAAGAAGAAATGCACACTAAATCTCATACTAGTCCCTTTGTAGTCAGCACACTAGTAAGGGGGTCAGTCAGAGTGAGAGTTAATGGACTTAAATGACCAGATTTAACAGAAAAAAAAACAAACACTCAACAAATTAATAATAAAAGCACAGATCATACAGACAATAATATTTAGGCATTTGTTTACATTTGGTATGTATTGACTAGTAGATTATATTTTCATGAAAACACTGTCAGTTGATTTACAGAAGCTTTTACAGATGTTTTAGTTGTTCTTGCGTTGGTTTTAAAAAGATCAGTCTATCATCACTTGCTGGTGAGCAAACAGTGTGTATAACGATCTGCTTCACTATATAGTGATGTTTCATGTGCTTTACTCATTAAAACAATGTTATAGACACATTGTAACGTTATATTCAAAAACGTCATTTAATTGTAATTGCATACGTTCTGTATCAAACGCTAGGAGCAGGTTGTACTGATTTAAACACTTAAATGATTAAAAACACGAACCTTTTTTTCCATCTGAATCGAGCGGCGCACTGTTATGACGCCACACCAAAACAAAAGTCTAGACGCGTCAAAGGCGTATTGCTGCCCTCCTCAGTCCGCTCGAACAACTGCCCTTCTATTATCTTCTAAGTTTTAGTTCATTTTTTCAGCACTTCTTTATAGTAAAAGTTACAATTAGGGCTGGGTGATATGTCCAAAAATAATTATAACAATGTTTTTTTTTTCCATACCATATCAGTATATGGGTCATTCTTCAATTTGGGTGGCAAATGAAAGGCAGAAATTGTAAAAAAGATTTTTTGTTTTCTTTTAATAAAATGTATTGTTATGCATTTAAAATTAGTTTAATTTGCCATATCTATCAAAATTGAAGCTTAATAACATTTTTAATTTTAAATAATTTTAATCAAACACTGGTGAAACATTCACTTATGTCTGTGGTGTTACCAATATTTGAAGTTAAATTTTGGTTTGTTCTTAAATTAGCAGAGTTATGCAACTTTAGGCAATAATTAATTAATAAATAAATCACTTTAAAAACTAATTTTCATTGATTATTCAAATTGATTTTTTTAAAGAAACATTTAATTGTTCTTCTCTGCCTCTATTTTTGCCAAAGAAGAATTGTTTCTTTTTTTTTTTTTTTTTTGGATGTACATCAAAAAGGCAGAAAAATGGTCTGTGCTACTTTAATAGACTTTATTCCAAAAAAAATAAAACCACTTTACAGTCTAAAAACATTAAATTATAAGATTAAATGGCTCTGAAGGAAGAAAATTGTAGATACATATTGAAGTAACACCACAGACTTCTTGTTGCATAAAAGGTTTAACAATTAAAAGTTTATTGAGCAAAAAGTAAAAAAGTATCGACTCTGATATAAGAAAAATTAGAGTAAGCTGTAAAAACTGCATTAATATATATATATATATATAATTAAAACAATTTATTTAACACAAAACTTTTTAAAAAATCCATAACATCTTCAATTAAAAAATTATTTAGCCACAAACATTTTTTTTTACAAAACATTTTAAAAATTCAGAACACCTTCAATTAATAAATCATGTAGCCTATTCCTAAACATATTTAACACGAAACAAAATCAGAACATCAGAACAAAACATTCAAAATATCTTATGAGATGGGCCTATTTAATGCAGTGTGCCTATATATGTTTTGGTTGGCATGCCCTTTTTCGTTTCAGATTTCAAAGTGTTCTTATAGCCTTATATATTCTCCAGTTCTTCCTTGCTGTTCTCTTTCCCCTCTCTGTGAGATCTCCTATTCTCAGTCTTTTTTTGCACTGAATATCTTTCACATAGGTCTGTTGTTTCTTTTGAAGGTACTCTGCTCTTCGAACTGGGTCTGCATCTCTGCGCTGTCTATAAAGACGCTGCTTTTCAGCAGCAGTTAATCTTGCCATACCTGACAAGAGATTTACAGTTATATGATTATTAATGTCCTGTGTTTCATTAAAAAATACAACATTTATAATTGTATATTGTCTGTGGTGTTACCTGTAAAGACAGTAACACCACAGACGGTAACACCACAGACAAATTAGCCTAAATCCAGTCTTTTCTAAAATGGAGGATCCCGTCATGATGATTTTAAGGTCAGGGGACATTTATAAAATATTAATAAGCATGTATTTATCAAAATTTGGATTAAAACATGTAAAATCTGCAAGTTATAAACATAACACCACAGACACTAATAAAGTGCGACGCATGAAATTGTCAAAAGTTTTGCTAACTTTAAGAAAATTAATAAGGAAGAATGAACTCACCATGCACCCCTCAGATCAACCAGCACCTGCAATGACCTTTACACACAGGAAGTAGTCTAAATAGATTTCCCCCTTTTCTTAAAGGGGCGACGTCCATTGTTGTAACACCACAGACATGAATTTGGGGGACAGTACTTTTTTCTTAAATATTACAAAATATATATTTTAAAACAATTTAATAAAATTGTACATGTTAAATAAAATCTATATTTACAATATAACCTCTTAATTTGTGTTAAAAAAAATTATATTATTGCAATTACAATCCATGATACCTCTCTGATGTATGGCAGGAACATGCATTCATTTTTCATAGTGCATGAATTGTGTTTATCCTACAGAATACAAACATGAAAACATTTTATAATTTATTGGTATTTAAAGTGTATTTTAACTATTGTAAATGAAAGGGACACCACTTGCCACCACAAATAAAGAATGACCCATTTATCAGAATATTCATTTACCATTATTATGGAAGGAAATGCTTTGAGAATGCATGCAAACACACATTTTTATTCTTTAATTATATTATTTTAAATTATAATTTTTTTCCCCATATTTTCTTTAAAGCCAACTTTAAATTTAGGGCACCATGAAATTCATGAAAATATATATATGTGACCCTGGACCACAAAACCAGTCATAAGGTTAAATTTCACAAAACTGAGATTTATACATAATATGAATGCTCAATAAATAAGCTTTCTATTGGTGTATGGTTTGTTAGGATAGGACAATATTTGGCCGAGATACATCTATTTGAAAATCTGGAATCTGAGGATGCAAAAAAATCAAAATACTGAGAAAATCACCTTTAAAGTTGTCCAAATTAAGCTCTTAACAATGCATATTACTAATCAAAAATTACATTTTGATAGGTTTACAGTAGGCATTTTACAAAAAATCTTAATGTAACATGCTCTTTACTTAATTTCCTAATGATTTTTGACATAAAAGAAAAATCAATAATTTTGACCCATACAATGTATTTTTGGCTATTGCTACAAATATACCCCAGCGACTTAAGACTGGTTTAGTGCTCCAGGGTCACATATATATATATATATATATATATATATATATATATATATATATATATATTACTTTTCAGCTCAAGAATTAAGTAAATGAATGCATTCAAATAGTAAGTTCAAAATGGCCCTACAGAAAAAAACCCCGGCCGATTTCAGAGATTGCGGAGAATCACGTCCAGATGTCACTGAGTTATTCTTTTCAGCGTGTATTTTGGTTTAGAGCAAGTGGCGACAGTGGATATATCTGCGCTGCTGAAGCAAGGCTCACACAGCCTCTCCAGGAGAAATCAAAATGCGCAAATCAAAGAAACTCGGCATGATGAGGTAAAAATTCAGACGACGGAAAGTGTTTCTATTTAAAATACAGTTAAGCAACATCACACGTTTTCACCATCACACCTGTTCAATAGTTCAATAAGCAAGCACAGTCATATTGGGCCACTTACATTTTAGGCGCAGTAGCCTACAGACTGCTTTTGTTCTATTTCAGCAGCAAAACCACAGCGCATTTCACCAGCCGATTCATTGCTGAATAATTTGTTTTGAACAAATCAGTTGAGTCAAAGTTTCATTATCCCATGCACAAACATCTGATAAATCCGTCGTTTGAACAAATTGTTGAATGACTCATTCATTAGACACTTGCCATCACCTACGGGGCTTTTAATTTTGCTTTTAATCATTTCTTGTGTATATATATATATATATATATATATATATATATATATATATATATATAAAACAATTCTACCATTATTTAATTCAGTTGTATTTTTCAGTGTAAATTATTTAATGTGATAAAGCCTGCCACCATAGAGCCCCTCCACATAACAAATCCCAATTTAACCCCTGTATATATTACAGATGCTCCTGATATTAACATGCTCACAGATGTTTTGCTTCTGTTGTATGTTTTTTGTGAGTGATCTGAATCCTGCTCAATAGATGAATCTAGTGTTGTTTTGGCGGCCGGTTTTAATTTTAGTTTTAGTCTAGTCTTTGTGCGATGCTGTCATTTTAGTTTTTATTAGTTTTAGTCATACTCTTTTTAGTCTAGTCAAGTTTTAGTCGACTAAAAGTCTGGGCATTTTAGTCTTATTTTAGTCAGAATTACCCATGACTATTTTCGTCTAGTTTTAGTCAATGAAAATTGTATTTTATTCTTTTTTTTTTTTAATAAGTTTATTATTACAAAATTAATTAATGTAGTCTATACCTTGTATAAGTAAAATGACTTATTGCAGTATACATTTAATTATAGTCATCGTCATTTTTTTTGTTTCCTCTCGTTTTCGTCACGTGATAAAGGTACGTTGACGACGATATTTAGTCATGATTTCCGATGACGAAAGCAACACTAGATGAATCCTGCTGACATTTACTTGAGTCTCTTCAAACTGTTTTCCTCTGAGAGTGCTGTACCAACTTCAGAAGTTCAACTACATTGATATTCTAGTCTAAAACAAGTTCCTTGACTACTGACGATGAGGTTTCCAAGCACTTAAATACCAGGTATGATTCACTTGTTGAACAGAATTCAGAAAATAGTTTTCAGAAACGACACCAATTCTTTTCACATTTCTGTTGTTAGATCACATAACGTGTATTTGACTGTTATTAGGTATATTTTGATGTTTTTATGTAGATTTTAAAAGTTAACAGTCAGCAGCAGCATTTTTGGTAATTTTCAGAAAAAGCTGAGAATTAGTGGAGATAGACGAGATATCCTAACGTTGTGCATATTATTTTTCCCAATCATTACATTTTATTAAAAAAAAAAAAACTTTTTTCAGTTTATCAAATATTATGTCCGGATTGATAATCAAAACATAGATGGAGTAGATGGACTCTATCAACACTCAGTAGTTTTCTCTTCATTGGTTCAACAGCTCATTAAGTTTTGATTTATATGCTGTTCAATTACATGCGCATATGCAGTGCTTCTAACCCTTGTCTCTGCTGCTTTGTTACTTGTGCAGACTATATAATTAGTGTAATTCCTTATTTTTAGTTTAATAGAAACATACTAATCACACTTGAACAAACTTGTTTGTAATAGTACTCTTTAAAAAAGAACACAAACAGGGTCTGAAATTTAAAATTGGGTCTGAAACTTTAATATGTAAATGACCTTTATACGCATGTTTAAGTGTGGTGTTTTTATTAGACTGATCAATTGTTTTTCAAGTAAATGCACAGAAATTGTTCCTTTTTCTAAACCTCTTGTGTGGACAAAGGCAGTTTATTTCCAGAATGGGTTTGCATGTGTCGTCTCAGACTTGTGTTGTTTTTGAAGCTCTTTTCACACTGAACACACTTGTAAGGCCTCTCTCCAGTGTGACGTCTCATGTGAATACTAATCATCATGCACCTGCACTCAATCACTAACCCTAACACTACAAGAGCACCTCACACACAGCCATCATGGTCCGGGCTCGTTTGCACGAAGCGGACTCATTGAGCTTCACTCCAAGTGGTCTCAAATCTCTACGAAACTTACCGTGATCCATACCTTCTGATTACTTACCTGTCTTCTCGTCTGTTCTAGTCCAAGTCCTGTCCTTGTCTCCACTTAGCGGAGTGCCAGCCGTAAGTCCGTCGACGGAACGCCAACGCTGTGTGTGTGAGTGTGGTCATCTTCTTCGGTCCTCCTCCCGTAGTTCCTGGAAAGGAAAAGCAGCAACTCATCCACGATCCAGCTACATTTCAAGAATATCACCCTGAGCTGTTATACTCACCCGGTTTTGCACGCTATCACCATCATCCTGTTCTGCTGAAAATAAACCTGTTAATACTCACTCTGTCCTCTCTCTCGTTTGGTCTGCTTCCGTAACACTAAGGAGTTTGATCAATGATTTTAGAAGAAATAAAGAAACAGTTAAAATTAATGCCAGTGTTCTGTTGGGGAGGTAGTAAATATATTCTTGATTATCTAACAAAAATATTCTTGATTTGTGCCAAAAATGGGCACGCTGCCACCACTGCTCTCAAAAAAAACAACAACACTTAATTAAAAATCATCACTCATTATTAATTTCATCATTCATTTTTAAAGCAAAACTGTATTGGATCACCCTGATCCAGATGCACAGTTTCCATAAGTGCTCTACGGAGATATAGGGGAGCAACAATGTTTTGCATTCTAGTTTTGAATCGCATTTACACAAAATAACTAGTAATGACTGGTCCATCTCTGATGATTGTGCCAATGTAGTTTACAATCAGTGATTTAAGAAAAAATGCTGTATTTTTGGACCAGTTTTAAAGTTTTGTTCCTGAAATTCACTCTTCTGCTGAGATCAGATTAATCCAGTTTTTTTTTTTTTTTTTTAAATCAAAAGCATCCCAATCTTACTAAAACATTTTAAACAACACAAACTGAAGATTTAATCCAGATCAAAACCAATAATGGATTTTGTGATCTAATCCGATTTCAGAATCCTGTTTTTCTTTTGAGCAACACTTTTCAAGATCCAGTCTGATGGCCAAAATCTAATCAGTTTATTAATCAACAATTCTTTTTGTTTTAAATCATTTTTAATTGATATATAATTGTCCACGAAGGCTGGAAATGAACAACTTAAGCACTTAAACAATGCACAGTTAAAATTAACCAAAAAAAAAAGAGATTTAACTCTGACTGAAAAGTCAAAGTTTTTTACAGGCCCATGAGAAGAATGCAATACTAATGCAATACTAGAATTTGCTAAGTTAAGGCATGATCAATGGGCAGTGAAATGTTCATTGTGTCTGTATAGTTAGAAAAAAAACAGGTGGAGAAGAATAGACACATGGTAACTGCAAAAGAATTAAGGTGAAGAATTACAGTGTCTTGCAAAAGTATTCACACCCCTTTATTTTTGTCACGTTTTGTTGCAGCATTATGTCAAACTGCTTTCAATTAGTTTTCCCCCACATTAGTTTACACTCCGTACACCATAATAATGACGAAGCAAAAACTAGATTTGCAAATTTTACAAATGGTTTAAAAAACAAACACTGAAATAAGTAGGTTGCATAAGTATTCATCCCCTTAACTCAGTCCATAGTTGAAGCAGCTTTACAGCCTCAAGTGTTTTTGGGTCTGATGTGAGCATCTTTGCACATCTGCATTTGGCAATTATCTGCCATTCTTTGCCTCACCTTTTCACCTCTCCATCTCTGTCAGCTTGGACATTTTCTAGAGTCCTAGTTGTTCCAGTCGTCTTCCATTATGGAGAATGCTTCTGTCAACCTTCAATGCAGCAGATTTGTTTCTGAACTCTTCTCTAGATCATCGCCTTAACGCAAGTCTGTCACTGAGCTCTACAGGCAGTTATCTTGGTTTTTGCTCTGATCTGCATTTTCAGCTGTTAGACCTTTTCTGAGAGGTGTGTGTCTTTCTAAATCAGACTCATTCAAATGAATTTGCCACAGTTTAACTCCACTCCAAGTGTAGGAACATCTAGAAGCAATATGAGAAAAAGTAATTTAAAGCAGTTTAACATAAGGCTGCAACATTCAGGCTTCAACGCAGCAGTCCTGGCGAAAGACTAGTCAAACCATCTAGTAGCTGGTTCCCTCCGAAGTTGCCCAAACACGCCGGAGATAGTGGGGACAGGGCAAGTCACCACGGGTACAGCACCATGGGAAGGATGCTGGGTGACTGATGGTTCACGTGTAGACAGTCTCTGACATGTCAATTTAGGACATCTGATATCGGCGATCAGGGAAAGGCAGGCCAGACTCATAGGCCTGGGATGTTGATTGGGTATGGCGTTATACGGTATCACAAGATCGATGGGGCCTCGTTTACTGGCCTGGAGCTAACTGCTGGCCGGATCCGGGTGTTGCGCGCTTCTGGTTCCTGCAATGGGACACCAGCTGTTGCATCGCCTGGCCCAGTTTTGGCAACACTCTCACCCTTTGTGAAACCAGATGCTTGTTCTCTGGAATTCTACCTATTGGAAAATAAAAACAAATATGGGAGACAAAAATATAGAAAATTCACCCCGGCAGGCAGGTCGCCCGGTTAAACAAGCTGCCAAAGAGGTACCTCGGGGTTGGGTTCCCTCAATTATAGCAAGGCCTCCCCATTGCTCTAGGGCCGAGAGTCATGGTGCCGGTAGTAGCTTATTGAATGGCACGGAATTTGGCATACGAGAATGTTCATTGGTTTTGCGCCACTTGGACGATAAAAAAGGCGCTGGTAATGGCTAATTTTGAAAACCTCGGTGCCACGAGTTCTGCCGAGGAGCCCCTGGGTGCCGGGCAACTGGACGCTGCCTCAAGGACTGACTTGGTCCAAGTCAACCCTATTGCGGGCCCAAGCGAGTTCGTCAAACCCCCCAGACCAACCCGACTTGCCAGAGGGCTTTTGGTTATACTCCAAAGGAAAGCCTACCTGCGCTGGTCAAGGCAACAACGCAAAGGATGCTCCAGGGGCTTGAACCTGGAGGGAGAATGGACCGGGCTCTGAAGAGTGTGAGGACACTCCGGAGCCTAAATAACAATAATTGGCAAAAATTCCTTGTCAAACGCCATGCCTATCATAATTTTCTTTTTAAGAAGGACCTGGCCCACCTTGCTGAGGAGGTATTGGATGGAAAGAGTATTGAACATTGTCCGATATCTAAGGGAACTGTTTATGAATTTTACAAGAGCAAGTGGCAACTACCACTTTTAGCGGGCCGGGTCGATTCACTGCTGGCAGAGTGGGCACCCAACTTTCCGGGTCCATCTTCACTGACGAGATCCATCGTAGCCTCAAACATGCTTTGAACGCATCAGCACTAGGCCCAGATAGAATTGAGAAGCAGGATATTCTCAAATAGGACCCCAAGAGCGAGACTCTCATACAACTGCTTAACATGTGGTGGTTCACATTTGTCATTCCTACCCGTCTGAAGAAAAGTCGTACAGTGCAAATTCCTAAGACATCGGACCAAGGTGCGATGATGGATATTGGGAACTGGAGACCAATAACCATCGGTTCGATTATCAGCTCATAGGCAGATTAAAGTGGACCCCCACGTGGTAGGCCTTATCCAGGGGGTCTACATGGACAGTTGCACCAGTGTCGCAATCAGGGTGGGACCGGATGTGAGAGTTGGTGTTAAGGAGGGAGACCCCATGTTCCCTTGGATCCCCTTATCCATGACCTCGAACGCTTCCGTAAGGGGTACACCATGGGAGTTCATACAGTGACGTCCTTGGCAGAACACTGGCCAAGTTCAAGCTAAGAAGTGTTACAGCTTCTTGGTCAGGCCATGCAGCGGCTCTTTCACAGTCAATAACTGCCCCAGATGGGTTCTGGGGGGTAAGATTACAAGCATTGATGAGGCGATCAAATATCTGGGAGTGAAAATCAATCCCTGGATTGTTAAGTCTGACCTGGCAGTGTCTCTGAATAATTGGAGCAAGAATATCAAGAAAAGCCCCTGGAAACCTTCCACTCCTCAATCAATATGCCATTCCACGACATTATTACCAAGCTGACCTCTGCTGGGTCAGTGACTGTGTACTCTGAAACCTGGATGGGATGATCAGGAGGGCGGTGAAGGAGTGGCTGCACCTTCCGCCTTTGGTAAGGGAAGGCACATCAATATATTTGTAAATCACAGGACCATCATAAACCATCTTAGGTCCAGCATGAACCAGCTAAAGACCAGCATAAACCATCTGAGGTCCAGCATGAACCAGCTAAAGACCAGCATAAATCATCTTAGGTCCAGCATGAATCATTTTAGGACTATCATAAACCAGCTTAGGACAAGCATTAACCATTTTAGGACCATCATAAACCAGCTTAGGACCAGCATAAACCAGTTTAGTACCAGCATAAACAATTTTTGGACCAGCATAGATCATCTTAGTTCCAGCATAAACCAACCTAGGTCCAGCATAAACCATTTTAGGACCAGCTAAAACCAGCATCCCAGCATCAAAACCTACCTTTAGCCTGGTTTTCATAAGCAGGGTCACACATGCTAAAATAAAAGAAATGACAATTTGTGTAATTGATGAATTTATTGTCCAGATAAATGACATGAAGGGCTTCAGGGAGATGCTACGGGTGAACTGTCCATGGTTGAGCCTTTTATCACCAAAACGAACACAGTCATGAGGAAGAGCATCAGTGCCAAAGAAAGACTATCCGTCTTTCTTAATATAACACTACACTTACGTATGACCAGATTAACTGTAGTTAATTACTTGTTAATTAACTGTAATATTACTTAACATGAACTAAGAATGAAAAATACTTTAACTTAACATTTATTTATTTTTGTAATTGTTCCTTTTAACATTGACTGTTACTTCATGCATTAAGTAGTGTTCACATACCATTACATTAGGTATTTACATTGATGTTACATTGAGCAGGACATGCTTCTAGGGATCATAATGATTACGCCATTTTCTAGCAGCATTTCAAATGAGCTGTGCATTTTTAATTTTATATTGTGTTGTTAACAGACTCCAACTTCTGAAGGACAGTGGCACCAAATTGCTGAACAGTTTCACATAAAGTGCCAATTCCCTCATTGCCTTGGTGCAATAGATGAATTACAGATTTATCTACACAAATGTGGGAGTTCAAGGCAGAGTTTCAGATGCAGGTTTATTGCGAGCTGCCTTGGATGACAGAAAATTAAACATTCCCCCTTGGTAGAGGCTCTACCAAACACCAACATCATCATCGTTGGAGATGAGGCTAACCCATTGAGAAATGACCTGCTGAAGCCGTACCCTCACAGACAACTACAGCCTGAGCAACGCATTTTCAATTAAAGACTATCCTGTGAAAGACGTGTTGTGGAAAATGCAAGTACAATGACGGATCAGTGTAATTTTCCATTTCACTGCATGCTCCTCCTTGAACAGTGATGACCTTTTCAAGCTGTAAAAGATGCAATAATTAAAATGTAAACCAGGACAATGACAATGCCTTCAAGGTTCCCACTATCTTCTTAACTTGTCCTATTCTGTATTCCTGTTACATTCACATACTGTATCTTTATCCCTTTATTTCTCTCTCCCTAGTAATCTACTTACTTCCAAACTAGACAAGTGGCGAATAGTGGACATAGTTGCTTCTCCATGAGAAATCAAAACGTGCAACACAAAGAAACTTGGCATGATGAGGTAAAAATTCAGACGACGGAAAGTTTTTCTATTTAAAATACAGTTAAGCAACATCGCACGTTTTCACCATCACACCTGTTCAATAGTTCAATAAGCAAGTACAATAATATTAGGCCACTTACATTTTAGGAGCAGTAGCCTACAGACTGCTTTTGTTTCAGCAGCAAAAATAATTTCAAAGACAGCAAAACCACAGCATTTCACAGCACCTAACTCAGTCAAAGTTCATTATCCCATGCACAAACATCTGATACATCCATCGTTTGAACGATTGTCGAATGACTCATTCATTAGACACTTGCCATCACCTACTGGTGTTTTAATTTGGTTTAAAAGTATAATTTCTTGTGTATGTAAAAAAAAAAAAAACTTAAAACAATCCTAATATTATTTAATTCAGTTGTATTTTTCAGTGTAAATTATTTAATTTGATTTGATTTAATTTTTGCCACCATAGAGCCCCTCCACATTACAAATCCTAATTTAACCCCTGTATATATTACAGATGCTCCTGATATTAACATGCTCACAGATGTTTTGCTTCTGTTGTTTGTTTTTTGTGAGTGATCTGAATCCTGCTCAATAGATGAATCTAGTGTTGTTTTGGCGGCCGGTTTTAATTTTAGTTTTAGTCTAGTCTTTGTGCGATGCTGTCATTTTAGTTTTTATTAGTTTTAGTCATACTCTTTTTAGTCTAGTCAAGTTTTAGTCGACTAAAAGTCTGGGCATTTTAGTCTTATTTTAGTCAGAATTATCCATGACTATTTTCGTCTAGTTTTAGTCAATGAAAATTGTATTTTATTCTTTTTTTTTTAATAAGTTTATTTACAAAATTAATTAATGTAGTCTATACCTTGTATAAGTAAAATGACATTTTTTTTTTTTTTTTTTTTTTTTTTAATTTCTTATGGTTTTCGTAGCACAAGTTGATTTATGTTATGAAAATGTCCAAAAATCGCTTGGACATCTTTTTCCACCTTTGACCACAAGATGTCATTAGTGTGCAACGTGTTGAAAACATTTTAACGATACAGTTGAGGGGAAAGCCTCGGTGCTTCGAAAGCTTATTTTTTTCTCATCACTACTAAAAAGTGCAAATAAAACGTGTGTCGTTTCTTCTTTTTCTCCCAAAGATGAACCCCAGCTGGCTGGCCATTGGTCCCTTCATCTGTGTCAGACTTAACTTTGTAGTCATCTTCTAGATAATGCAGCGAGTGTGGCTTGAGGGAGTGACGTCGCCTGCATCTGCACCATAGATATATTTATTTAGATGCCTCTATGGTCTGCACGTTTAGAAGGGGTACAGCTCTGGCTATTGGGCAAGAGCATCAATCTAACGTTATAACTTTTAGTTTCATCTCGTTTTCGTCAACAAAAATAAAGAGACATTTTAGCAAACCACATTTAGTGAAATTTTTATTCGTCAACGATATTGCAGTATACATTTAATTATAGTCATCGTCATTTTTTTTGTTTCCTCTCGTTTTCGTCACGTGATAAAGGTTCTTTGACGACGATATTTAGTCGTAATTTTCATTGATGAAAGCAACACTCGATGAATCCTGCTGACATTTACTTGAGTCTCTTCAAACTGTTTTCCTCTGAGAGCACTGTACAAACTTCAGATGGTCAACTACACTGATATTCTAGTCTAAAACAAGTTCCTTGACTAATGATGAGTATTGCAAGCACTTTAATACCAGGTATGATTTACTTGTTTCACTTGTTGAACAGAATAAAAAAAAAAAAAGTTTTCAGAAACGACTCCAATTCTGTTCACATCTCTGGTTAGATCACATAATTTGTATTTGACCATTAGTACGTATATTTTGATCTTTTTATGTCGATTTTAAAAGTTTACAGCCAGCAGCAGCATTTTTGATAATTTTCACAAAAAAAGTGAGAATTAGTGGAGATAGACGAGATATCTAACTTTGTGCTTTTTCAAATCATTACATTTTAATTAAAAACAATAAAAAAAAATTAAGTTTATCAAATCTGGATTGATAATCAAAACATAGATGGAGTAGATGGACTCTATCAACACTCAGTAGTTTTCTCTTCATTGGTTCAACAGCTCATTAAGTTTTGATTTATATGCTGCATAAGCAGTGCTTCTAACCCTTGTCTCTGCTGCTTCTTTACTTGTGCAGACTATATTTTTTTTTTCAGATATACTAATCACACTTGATCAAACTTGTTTGTAATAGTACTCTTCAAAAAACAAAAAGGAACACAAACAGGTCTGAAATTTACATTACTTTAATATGTAAATGACCTTTATACGTATGTTTAAGTGTGACATTTTTATTAGACTGATCAAAGCTGATTCACAGTTGAACTGCTTTTCAAGTAAATGCACAGAAGATTGCTGAAATTGTTCTTTTTTTTTCTAAACCTCTTGTGTGGACAAAGGCAGTTTATTTCCAGAATGGGTTTGCATGTGTCGCTTCAGACTCGTGTTGTTTTTGAAGCTCTTTTCACACTGAGCACACTTGTAAGGCCTCTCTCCAGTGTGACGTCTCATGTGAGTTTTGAGGTTTCCTTTAACTCTGAAACTCTTCCCACACTGAGGGCAGGAGAAAGGCTTCTCTCCGGTGTGAACTCTCATGTGATTGTCAAAGTTACCCCTGTGTGAGAAACTCTTTCCACACTGCTGACATATAAAACAGTTCTCTCCGGAGTGAATCCTCATGTGTTTGTTAAGGTGCGACTTATACCCAAAGCTCCTTCCACACTGATCACAATCGAAAGGTTTCTCTCCAGTGTGGACTCTGCTGTGGCCATCAAGTTCTTTCTTCTGCTTGAAACTCTTTCCACACTGAGCGCATGTGAACGGCTTCTCTCCGGTGTGAATCCTCATGTGAATTTTGAGACTTCCTTTCACTGAGAAACTCTGGCCACACAGTTTACAGGCGTGAGGCTTCTCTCCAGTGTGCACTCTCATGTGGATGGTAAGGGTTGTTTTCTGTGTGAAGCTCTTTCCACACTGAGGGCATGTGAACGGCTTCTCTCCAGCGTGGATGCTCAAGTGGACTTTAAGGCTTTGTTTTCGATTAAAACCCTTTCCACACTGTAGACAGGAGAAAGCGCTCTCTCCGGTGTGAACTCTCATGTGGGTCTTAAAACCTTCTTTTCGTGTGAAGCTCATGTCACACAGTTGGCAGGAGTAAGGCTTCTCTCCGGTGTGAATCCTCATGTGGGCATTAAGAGTTTTTCTCTGGGTAAAGCTCTTTCCACACTGAGGACACATGAACAGATTCTCTCCACTGTGGATTTTCAAGTGGCTTTTAAGGCTCTGTTTTTGACCGAAACTCCTTTCACAGTGTGGACAGGCGAAACCGCTTTCTCCAGTGTGAACACTCATCTGGACTTGAAGGTTTGTGGTTTCTGTTTTATAAGTCTGTGAGAAACAAAACGATTTCCCTCCAGCCACGAGATTATTTTTCGTGTCCATTTCATTCAGTTCTTGACTCTCCTCTTTCGGCGCCATCAGGTCTAGAGCGAACAGAAACAGATGAACGTCATCATAAACTCAAAACGTACAGCAATGTGCAGAGATGGAGTTTGAGACGCTAAATCAACACATGTAAATTATGACTCTTTATACAACAGTTCGTTCTGGTTCTCAAATCTGATTGGCTGAGAACCGTCAGATATTCTACTGGTATCGCTACAGGAACGCCCTTTCACAATTTTGTATCACTCCGCTTGACCGTTTTTTCCGAGTGCCATGGCTGACGTCCCAATCTCGTATCATTTTATAAATTACTCTTTTTGTGTCATGGAATGTAGTTTTAAGAGGTTTTCAGGCGAGAATGCACTTGTTTATAGTTCAAATATGCAGTTTGTTAATAAAGATAACGTCTGTTTGAAAATTTGCTTCGTCGTTTTCGGACTTTCGAGACCCATATTGTCAGGGGGCGTTCTGCACTCATTAATCCGCTCAGAGCGCTCTCACCACGGCCAGATCTTCAGGAATTTACCGCTGTCTCTGATGTCTCTGTAGTGGTTACACATGACATGTAATTCATTATGGGTAAATCTAACGGGCAGTCTTTGATCTCATTAATCTATTATTTGTTCCAGAGAAGAAGATAGTTCATGTAGCATGTTTATGTAAATTCAATGCTGAATGCTGGCTTTACTCTTGACTGAATTGCCTAGCAACTTTTTGATGCCTGCTTTTGTTGTTGTTGTTTATTAAATATTACTACTCAATAAATAAAAATGTATATAAATTATATTTTAAATAATGTATTTAATAATAGTACTTAGTATTGAGTAACGTGCGTGTATTCTTGATGGTGAATTTAGTTAACATTACATTGTTCCGCCTTTAGATGGCGACAAGAGACCGTGTTATGAGTGAGCAGTTAATGGTGACTTTGGGACTTTTAAACTGAAGTTAAGCGAAGTTATTTTTAGCCTCAACACAGAGGTTGCGTTAGACTTTTTCATTGTCTGTCATTTTGACGGACAGGGTCGTAAAAATTCCGTCATAATCTATTATTACCCGTCATTTGAATTTTCATATTATAATAATACATTTAATTGCTTTTATTTTTGTTCAAATTTCCATTTTTAATAATGAACCTACAATGCAAGCATACTGTATAGGTTTTTGCATTTATTCGTGAAGAGAACAGATGAACAGAAACTGCGTTACTTTTCGTGTTCAATTCCACACTCAAGAGTGACAAAAACAACAAAACATGCTAGGGCTGGGTAAAAAAAATCGATTTCTCGATTTGAATAGATTCTTATTTTTATAGACTAATATTTCTTAAATCCCAATCGATCTTTCGGTATATGCTGTTTGTGAAGAGTAGGCTACATAGTGTGCCTCACTTGTTACTTTCAATATGAAAAAGCCTCAGATTTCAAATTCTGTCCATTTCGTTAGAAAATTCAAGTAATAAATACCGTTTTGGCGCTCTTTAATGTGGCATAATAGATCACTGTAGCCTTAACTGGGTACTGGTGTAATCAAACGCACAGCAAAGGATTCGTAAGAGTTTCTTTTTTGTTCTGGATAACGTGCTCTGAGCGAACACTGAAGCGCATTTGCCACCAACTGGACAGGGGTGGGAACTACAGTTACAAATTACAATAGATCACCCTCTGTGTGGTGTATTCAAGGGGCAACCTCCCGCTCTCTCTATTGAAACCAACACGGAAGTGTCTTAAAATGCAATTCATCGACTGGCCGCTAAAGACTGGCTGCAAAAGAGAGTCAGTCCCATTGACTCCCCATGTTAAAATGCCCAACTTTACAGCAGAAAAAAGTATGTTTACAGCCTGGTTCAAAAAATGGTTTTGGTCTATATAGCTAGTTTTGCCCTTCATGTCAACTGTGAGGGGGGTTAATTTTTTTATAACTCATCCGTTTAAGTTATATTAAGCCTTAAAGTTCAGCATAATTAAGGGCGTGGCCACTTGAGTGACAGGGGGATTGCCGCTGCTGTCACCACTGTCGCGCTAGGAGGGCGTGGTTTCTGCAACCAGCTCCACCCACGTCCCGCCTTTTTGCCCATTTTTGATTATCTGGGAGTGACGCGCGATGACGCGATTCCAAGATGGCGACGGCCGAATCCCGCCCACAACAGGCTTCAAAATAGCGCTTCAGAATCCTACGGGTGACGTCACGGACACTACGTCCATATTTTTTACAGTCTATGGGTGTATTCCGTCAAAGTGACGGACAGCCTTCAGATTTTTCCGTCACTGATTAAAACATTCCGTCAATGACGGAAAATTTTCGGTTAACGCGACCTCTGCTTCAACAACAGCTTGCTACGGCGAATAAATGCACTGAGCAGCAAAATCAACCTTAATAGATGAACAGATATTAACGCTTTCATCAGTAAACATTCAAACTAATGTCATATCATGGTGAATATGAATAATGAATTAGATGCAGGTACGATAATCACTCGCTCAGTCCATCTCTCTCATAATACTCATACATTATACAGTGAGGTTTTAATACAGTAATACAACAGGCTTTCAATGAAGCAAATCAGCATTCATTCGTTACTAGTTCTAGTTCTAAAATGACGTTTTGGAATTAGTAACAGAGGCTTATTCTCAGCTGATCAACCTTCAATCTTTGATTTGAATTTGTGGAGGAAGGAATAGTTCGCACAAAACAGGTTTTTAAAGACACCCCGTTGTTATTTTATGTATTTACACACTTGTGCCGTCAAACTGTTGTATAAACGCATTATCACACTCGTAGACATGAGATATGGCTGTATATCGACACTCCATGGTGAATCACAACCGTGCCGATATACAGCCATATGTCAAGTCTACTCGTGTGATATTGCTCATTTAATGTTACACAAAATTATTTTTCTTAATTCGCATCAAGTCGTTCATTTTGTTAGGAGTTACCAACTTGTTTGTTCCTCAGTGTCTTCATGTTTGACTCTGAATTCTTCTTCGATCTTCACGTCTTCACTCTCCTCTTTAATAAACGTCATCTTTATAGCGGTGTGTTTTTCTGTGCGTTTGAGGGGAGAATAATTAACAGACAGAAATAGACATGCAAACTAAATCTATGGGTGCGTCTCAATCAGCTCCCTAGTTCAGTAGTCAGCGCACTAGTAAGGGAGTCAGTCAGAGTGAGAGTTAATGGACATAAATGACTTTATTAGACGAAAAACAGTCAGAACTAGCACTACAAATTATTAAAAGAGCACAGCCACAGATAATATAAATATGTAATAATTAGGCATTTATGATTTACATTTAGCATGTATAGATTTGTAGATTATATTTAATGGATTAGCTGTTCATGAAAACATTGTTAGTGTATTTGTGTACACCTGACTCTCCCAGGTAAAAAAAAGTGCACTAAAATACACTTTATTTAAGTATACTTAGTGCACTTTTCAGTACTGTACTAAAAGTGCTCTATTTTCGCACACTAACTTTGTACTCAATACTATTTTTTAGTACAATGAGTATATGTTAAAGATAAACGTGATACCATCTAAGTGTACTCAACTGTGCTATTTTGAGACACCCTGAAATTGAACTAAAAAAAAATATATGTAGTTACAGCTGGAAATACACTTGAACCCTACTTTTAAACATTTATAAATATATTTAAAGCATAATAGTAATATATTAAAATTATACACAAATTGTGAAAAAAGTGTGCTAAATACTGTATTAAAAGTGCTCTATTTTCCCAAACTAATTTTGTATTTAAATGTACTAAAAATCACTATTAAGTGCATTTTAAGATAAACTTAAGATCATCTAAGTGTACTCAACTGTGCTGTTTTGAGACACCATGAAATTGAACTAAAATGTGCTTTTAACATACTATATCTGTATTTTAAAAAACTATATATAGTTACAAATACACTTAAACCCTACTTTTAAATGTACTTCTACTACGATACATTACTAATAGATTTTTAATGAAATCAATGTAATGTAAACTTAAAATGACCACACTCAAAATCAGTTTAAGTGTTAATAGTGCATTCATATTAAGTGTACTTGAGAAAATGTACTTCTACTACAATACATTACTAATATATTTTTTATATATTAACTTATTTTAAATTTAGGATTAGTAGTGTGTAAACAGTCTACTAAAAATCAACTAATGTTTAAAGCATGTACACTAATAAAACTCTTTTGTATGTTTTTCTCTGTAGTATACTTTATTTTAGTACACTAAACATTTATTTAAGTATTACTGGTGTTTAGTATACTTTTTCAAGTGTACTAAAGTCCTACTTTAATTAGTATATTTATAGTGTATAACCATCACACTTTTATTTAACACAAAAAATAACAATGTACTGCAGGTATTTAAGTGTATTTTCATTGCATTTAAGTGTATTTTTTTCACCTGGGTTGTTAAACATTAAGCCATTCCCCCAGATCCCCTAATTAATATAAATATGTACAGATAAGGTGCAATATAAATAAGCTTTCAGAATCAATAGACTGCATATGAGTCTCTGTAAATATAGTTTAATAACAAGTGTTTTTGATGAACTGGAGAGAAATGAGACGCACCTTTCTGTGCTTTACAAATTAATGTTATTAGATACATCGCAATGTTACACTCGAAAATAAATAATTAAAAAGTTGAGTAAGAAACAAACGGGCTGCGTTGATTTAAAGACTGTGTGGATGATAAAAGACGAACCTGCCTTCAGCCGAATAAACAGATGCAGGAGCGACGCAGACACGTGACGTCACGGCGACACACCAAAATAAAAGTCCCGCCCAGAATAATGCCTTCACATACGAAAACATGTCAAGTGAGAAGAATACATAAAATAAATCGTCTCTGTGTACCCTTTCGGGTAATAAGGCTATTACACTAGCTAATTTTTTTCACTGAGTTTAGTGATTTATAATATTTTTTTTATAACTAACTCCTTTGCAAAGTCATATAAATGTATTTTATTTCCTACTATTTATTTTATGTTTTATTTATTTTCATTATTTATTTTATTGTAATGTTATTTAATATAGATTTTGTAATTCAAATTTAGTTAATACTATGTATATACTTGCAGTTGTGTCTGCCTTATGTACTTGCAATTGTATATTTTAAAATTTCTATTTTGGTTCATTTAAAGTCTGTTTGATTTGTATTTATTTATTTTTTTCAATAAAATAAATAAATAAATAAAATCGCCGATTAACATTTTCTTACTTTGATTTTTTGTCTTGTTTCCAGCCAAAATATCTAAAAATTCTTAAATCAGGAAGGATTTTCTAGACTAATATAAATTATTGTCATGTTTTCAGAAAAAATTCTCAAAATTAAATGTGTTTTTACTTGAAACAGGCAAAATGTGCCTACGGGGTAAGAAAAATAATCTTGTTTTCTGTTTAAAATAAGATTAGGCGGATTATTTTTGCTTGTTTTAAGCAAACACTCACTTCATTTTGAGTAGTTATTTTTATGAAAACAAGAAAATTATTTTTGCTTGTCTAGAAAATATTTCTTGATTTAATGTTTTTTAGATTTTATGGCTAGAAATAAGACAAAAAATCTAAGTAAAAAAAGCATTTTTTGCAGTGCATTGTTTTTAGTAACAAATGCATCTTCTAATCTATAAGGAATGTATGGGCTGTCTTTGATCTTATTGATTTTGGCAGTGATACTGTTTTTATGAGCAATTTTGTTCAAATTAAAAGGAATGTAGTTCACTGATTAAATACGTACCTGTCGATAGTCTTTACTTAGCAAACATATAATAGTATTTTTTATTTATTAGTCCTCATCTACACTTATTAAGGATGCTGGTTAGGTAGGTTTTGATGCTGGTCCTTAGCTGGTCAAAATCCAGCATAAACCAGCAAAGGTCCAGCTTAAAAAATTAAATGCTTGGAAGGAAAAGGGTTTAAGTACAGTTCAAGGTATATTTCAAGTGTAAAATCAAACACTTCAATCAGAACCTGACACTTAACGTGCAAAAATAATATAAAAATATTAACCTAAGTGTAATGTTAAATTTACTTCAAGAAAACGTACACGTTTATTTGCTTTATAAATCTACTTAACTAGTAGTTTAATGAGAATGATTTATTAAATTATAAATATTAAAAAATTATTATTATTAAATTAAATATTCCAATTGAAAATTATTATTTTTTTAAATATAGAAAATCTAGAGTCTTAATGTCTAAAAATATTTTCAATACACAAACATCAGTGTATCTGCATTTTTAAATATAAATTTAAGGCAATTTATGACCCCTTTTAAGAGCTGCACAAGTAAAACAAACAGTATGAGTGGGTTGGACAATGTACGGTAGCATATTAAGCCACAAAATGACATGATTTATAATTCAGATACAGGTTCACACAAAAACAAAATATCTTGTACAATGGCATTTCAGCCTTTATTAGCCATTAAAAGGAATAAATCAAGCATATCATTTATTATATTTATTCAAAACATTCTTCATTGTTTAGGTTTTTAGAAGGCACATTAACTTCTTTCACATCTACAACTCTATGTGTTTGCCTCATAAAAACATGGGTCAATATTTGCAATAATCTGACCATAAATATTTCCAAAATTATTAGAAATGCAAATTCATTGTCTGTCACCAGGTGGCGCTTTAGGAGCGCTGGAAAGTTATGTTTTCCCAAGTTCCCTTCAGATACATTCATATAAAGACATCCGTGCCGCGTTTTGACTTTGAAACGTGCATCGTGCATATTTATTCAACAACATCATTGTCTTTTGAAGTGTTATCCAGCCCTTTCCGTCCCCAACTGTAAGACCTCTTAAAATTATAATTAAGACTTTTCTTTGTCACCCAACGACTCTTTCCATTCCCAAACCACATTTTGTCACAAGAAGTGGAACAGGAGTAATTTATTTGAAAATGGACATCGGGAGGAAAATTACTGCTTAATGCTGTTTGCTTAATGATCTGTTCTGAAAAATTGAGCTCCATTTCTTGTGGCCAAACTTTGATTAAAGCCGTTTTGCTGCTGTTGTTTTTCTTCCGGTGACCTCAACCCATGCCTTTCACACTCATTGCCTGTAGCACATCACATCACCTGACGCTACGTAATGTCGAGTTGGCCGATCAGTCCAGAAAATTTTGCATGCTAGATATTTGTTTGGCATCAGCAAGCCTCTTTGATGCATCTTTAAGTAGTTCAGACATAAAGACTGTAGCGCTGATTTTCCCCTGATCACAGCCTGACCTGTCGGCGAGCTCGTGTCGGGACACACACCTTCCAAAAAGTTCAACTTTTGTCTCATCAGTCCAGAGAGTTTTTTCTCAAAAGTTTTTTCTTCATCAATATGTGTTCTGGCCAAACTGAGACGAGCCTTTATGTTCTTTTTGCTCAGCAGCGGTTTTCGTCTTAGAGTTCTGCCATGCAGGCCATTTTTGCCCAGTCTCTTTCTTATGGTGGAGTCATGAACACTGACCTCAACTGAGGCAAGAGAGGTAAAATAAAAAAATAAGTCTAAGAGAAAAATTAGACTGCTTCAGGTGCACCAGAAGAAAGTTGAGAGCGGAGCAAAAGGAGTCAGGAAGATTGAAGTCTCCGATCTCCCCTAAATAAAATTGCAAGACCTTTTATAACCTAAAACCAGACAAATCAGGAAACCAACCAGACCGGTCAAAATTTCACTGTCAGCTTAAAAATATATCAGTGCATCAATTCATGATACAGTTTCAGTTCCTTATTTCAATTAAGTATACCTCTAGGGACCTAGCCAACAATGTACGTTGGTCAGTCACAGATGGTAATAATAACTGTTTAGCCAATTCAGCAGAATCACACTTCATTTATCGCACACATACATGCAAAATTGAAAAGAAAGAACAGAACATTCTGCACTTTGTACAGAGCACATACACATAGGATATGCAGATGAATGGAAAAGTACAAGGCTCTAGAAAGAGAATATAGTCATCAGCATTCTTTTAAAAAGATTAATAAGTCACAAACTTCTCACTTCTAATATTAATAAAAAATATTCTTTCAGTTAATATGTCAATAATAAAATATTAGGAATAAGGAAAAATATTGATGTTGCTCCTTTAATAAGTAAAAGTACATCTTTTTTTTTTTTTTTAATACACACACCAATAATCTAACACATTAAAGTGTGATAAACATGCAAAAAAACCTGAAGTATTGTGGAGCACACTTCAGGGAGGTGGAAGCTACGCTTCATGATGACCAACCAAGACATGTTCAATACATGGTTGGGTTTTGTGCATGCCAGCAAGTCATTGGCACATTTTTTGAGCTCATCTTTTATTTTTCCTGTCTTTAAAGCACACTAGCCGTTTCCCTGTTAAATACAACATGTGTACTCTCGTTTTTGCAAAATTTTGTTTACTGGATACTTAAAGGATAACTATTGCCAAAATGCAACCTGGGCTGTTTGTTTTACTGTAAACGAGACAAACTTATATCTAAAAGCATAATTACGACAAATGAGCCGTTTTTGAGATTGACCGTGATTTCGTTTTGTGGTCAGTGGCCGGTGAATAGGAATACTAGGGGCATAACTTTGAGCGCATCAAAATGGATATTTTTACAACACTAAGACGCTCAACACACGCCTGGGTATGGCCTGGGTCTCTACACATGAACTCCAGCAATAAGAACATTGTTTGTTAACACAGAGTTTACTAAAAAGAACTTCACTTTCACTGTTTGGGTTTCCGCTCGTCTTGCCAGTCAAGAAGTGTCCATCTCCGAATGCGAATGAATGGACTCCATAGGACCAAATATTAGGCTTATATGAGGCTCTTTTTACAACTAGAAGGTTAATATTGTTGTTCACTTGCGACAAAACAACAAATTAGCCGTGCATTTATATGGAAATATGCTTTAGGAGCTATCCATCCTCGCATTCGGAGATGGACACTTCTTGACTGGCAAGACGAGCGGAAACCCAAACAGTGAAAGTGAGTTGTTCAAAACCTTTCTTTTTAGTAAACTCTGTGTACACAAACAATGTTCTCAATGCTGGAGTTCATGTGTAGAAACCCAGGCCATACTTCCAGCAAAGTTTCATGGTGTGTCGAGCCTTCTTAGTGTCGTAAAAATATGGATTTTGATGCGCTCAAAGTTATGCCCCTAGTACTCCCATTCACCAGCCACTGAACACAAAACGAAATCACGCTCATTCTCAAAAACGACTCGTTTATCGTAATTATGCTTTTAGATATAAGTTTGTCTCGTTTACAGTAAAAAAAACAGCCCAGGTTGCATTTTGGCAATAGATATCCTTTAATGTTAATGGTATTGTTTATACTGGACACATGGGCACCGCTATGGTTTCTGGTCCCCCTGAATATTATATTGACTGACTATTATATTAAGTCATTTATTCGTTCAAACGGCTGATTCATTCAGGAATTCAATAAACAGCACTCTTACGAATGGACCTTTGAATCATTGGTTCACATGATTCGTTCAAAACGCGGATTCATTCAGAAACTAAACACCGCTGTGTTGCTCTGACTTGTGCTATGGCTTCGAAGATAATATGTTCTCTGCAAAATTGAGCAAAAACACCTAATATTGTGTTAAACACATAACACAATATCAACTTCTTATTTACAGAACTGTTGATATTTGGGACGAAATCTGCACTGGTCTGATATAGTTTATCCTGTGGTATAAATACAAGGCAACAATGCATAGCCAACAGGGGCATTTTTGCACCAATATCTTGAATCTTAGGGCATAACTGCATTACTGGAATTGTTGCCCTGAATCACATTTGTCAACGGCTAACTATATGACATGTAAGTAATCTTCCATCCACACTTGCCCCTCTAACACTAGCATTCTCTATTCTATTTCTATTCTTGTTTTATTAATTGATCCTCTAACATTAGCTTTCTTCATTCTTTTTCTAATAGCTTTCTATTCTATGTTCTATTACTGTGTTAGACTAAGACTTGTCACAGGACTTACGTATTATTGCTCTTTTGTTGGTTTTGATTGCAAAAAGCAATTCCTCAGCCCAGTTCCTCATATCTGTATGGGTCCGGTCTTCTGTCACAGTTGAGGATTCACTGGAGAACGCAGGAGTTAATATAAACAAGAACACTCTTTAAATTTAACTCCGGAGTATACAGAGGTTGAACTTAAACACACAGGATAATTAAGTGGCATGGAAATCAAATCAACTTAAACAAGAAGCGGAAACAGACTATAAAAGGAAACACAGGAACTAAGGTAAGGGGGAATACACGGATGTCCATCACCCTAACGCACATAACACCTTGTCTCATTTTTTATTAAAACTGTGAAATGTCTTTAAGGTCATTTAAAACATCGTAAAGAACAGTCTTTGCCATCTCTCCAGTTCTACCGTCTAAATAAAAAGAAAAAAATAAGAAAAAAATATTTTTGGGAGTCTCACTGTAATAATATTTTTATTTGTTACATAGTACACACACACAACATCTCCTCTATTCATGTGTATGTCTTACTAGCAATACACCTCAACCTCACACACATATAGATATGGGTTACTGCCTACGATGTTGACATATCGTCCAAAAATCGGTGCAAACTCAAACGTTTCTGTGCCTGCGTTTGGAATGTCTCCAATGACTGCAGCCCTGTGGAGAAACACAGAGAAAATATCTTTCAGATACTTCTAACAGAGGAATGCTTTTATACAAACACGAAGCATCATATTCAATACCAGTGAACGAATGTGAGATGCCTCTACTTGACAGGACTGAAAACTACAAACTCATGAAAACGCCTAAGAAAGCTAGAGATAGAGAGAGAATGAACCCGTCTAACTTACAGCTTATTGTAGTTGCCGTTGTTTTCCAGGCTGTTGCCGATACGAATCACAGAGCCCTGTAAGTCAGCATTCCCCTCATTATAAGGATGCCTGAGAGCAGTGATGGTAACCTTTCTTATTTTGTAGACTCTCTTCAAGTCAACCCTCCACCAGGATGGACTTCCAGCTTCGGTCAAACTACATGACCTGTGACTGGCGTCTGGATCTCTATTCCCATCTACAGCATATCGGGCGTAATACTGACGAAATACGGAAGACTGGACAGCGTTGGCACCAAGAGCAAGATTCCCTGTTTCCCATTGAAAAACAGAACATGCAAACATTTAAACTAAATCTTACTAAGTGCTTGAATACATAAGTCCCATTGTTAAGAGCATAACTATGGATTATTGGTTTTGGGGCTGCTTTGACATCTCTGGAACATTCGTAAGAGTAAGTGTGTGTTTATTACGGAAAGACATTTCAAAGTTTCAAAGTAACACTCACCCGGGACACAAGTGGGATTGTATTCTGTTGATAAAGTAGAGTAATAAGAGTTAATCACACATGAATGTGCACAGAAACAAATGAAATCACAGACACGTCTTCTCTGTCTTTAAACCTGCTGAAACCTCAACCTCACACAAACTGAGAAATGTTGACATAATGGACTAACTTAAGGGTATAAAGGAAACCAAATGGCACAACCCCAACGAAACAATACAAAACATAAAGCAAAAAACAACAAGTGGGGGACATTTAACAAAGCATAACTGTAAAATTCGTAACAATAAAATATTACATCAACTGGTAAATATCATCAATAGAATATTTCATGATATATTGCATTAATATAATTCAATTACATTTAAATACTCGGCTCAAAATGCTGATACAGATAGAATATTCCCACTCTCAGAATAAATATATGAATTAACATGGTATTAGTGACAAATCTATTACTCTAGACGTACCTGTGGAAACAGCACCACAGAGCCCAGGCAGCAGTGAGAGCAACAGCATCACGATTATCTCCATCCTGACCTGTCTGTGCTCAGTTGAAGTGTGGCTGAACCTCAGATCAATACAGCATATATGCAGTACGTGCGGCAGATGTAGTGCATTAAAAATAAACTTCTCTTCCAAAGAAGAGCGTCAGTAACTCCCACTTCTGTTTCAACATATTAGAAAAAAAGTTTTGTAAGCAATTTTTTTTTTACTTATCTGCAAATGCAGCTTCCTCTATTTCCACAAACACTGGTGACGTGCAAAGAAATGGAAGTACTGTCAAATGAGGTTTTATTTCTCCTGCATTCCTCATATCTTGATCCATGCCTCAACTCTACTGTCTTTACATCGATGTATGGTTTGTTAGGACAGGACAATATTTGTCCAAATATTTACAACTATTTGAAAATTTGGAATCTGAGGGTGCAAAAAAAAAACAAAAAAAAAACTAAATATGTAAAACCTTTTTGTTCAAAGGCATTTCTTAGCAATGCAAATCATTAATCCAAAATTTATTTTTGGTAGGAAATGTACAAAATATGTTAATAGTACATGATCTTTACTTAATATCCTATGGATTTTTAGCATAAAATCGACCATTTTGACCCATTCAGTGTATTGTTGGATATTGCTCAAAATATACCCATGCTACTTCAGACTGGTTTTGTGCTCCAGGTACACATATCTGCTCATACAGTGTAAAAACATAAGTGTACATATGCACAGCCATATATGAACCTTAAACTTAAACGGAGGACTTAAACAATGGTTAAAAACAAAACAACAGTGCTTACATAAATAGTCTACTAGGTTAGTGTTTGATCATGTTGCTATATATATATATATATATATATATATATATATATATATATATTATATTAACATAAATTTGCACTGTATATATTTATGTACGTGTATAAATAAGTTGACACATATATATGGCGTGATAAAACAATGCAAGTTAAGAAAAGAATTCCTTTTGCAATAACAAATTGTACTTTCTTATCTGCACATGCAGCTTTTGTTTACTTTTCCACACATTGGTGACATGCACAAAAATTAAAATATTGCTAAATATTTATAACCTCTTTCTAAATGGCATTTTCAGGAAATGACATCTATTACTATTTCAAGATTCCAGCTAACTTGAAGTTATAAATTTGAAGATAATAAATGATTATCATGTTAGTAACAAATGTCAAAGTTCAGAGAGAAATATGGCACAATGAGTCAAAGTTTGCATAATGACAACTGTATATGCATCTATAAAATTTCCCACCACCCATCTAGACCCCTGTTTATCCTCCGCTCACAATGATAGGTTTTACAGCCCAGTGATTGGAAATGTGTTTTGGAGGTAAAATGTTGAAATGGTTAAAAACCTTGTACTTTCAAACATGAAACAAGGTTTTAGATGGTGCTGTATTTTTATGCATTGTTTAACATCAAAAACATGTTATTCCATGGAATGTCTGCTGGATTCTGATTGGCTGGCAGGTGTGCAGTAAAACCGTTTAATGCACAGGTAGTTCCAAGTCAGTTTAATCACCGTTCTATATTAATGCGCTGCTTTAATTGATGCACGCAAACACACACACAGAGAGAGAGAGAGAGAGAGAGAGAGAGAGGTCGGAGATCGCCTTGTGCTGCGCACATACATAAACTTCTTGTCAGCGTTTGCCTGCGATCCTTATTAAAATATCCTAGATACTATGTCGCTACATTATATTCATCAGCAACGGGGCGGTAAAGATGCTGTTTTTGAATGAATTGTTGTTTGTAGAGAGAGACGCACAGCATGCAGGCAGGTACGCACGCACATTAACACACACACACACACACACACACACACACACACACACACACACACACACACACACACACTCACACACACAACTGTCATCTCTCTTGCCTTCACACTCACTCTTGGTCGATCGATAATCTACTGAAACAAATGCTATTTTTCATTCAAATAAATGTGATTTTACCGGACTATTTAATCTCTGAGTCTGATTTGAAGCGGCCAGAATGCTAGAGCTGCGTGTCACAACTGACGAAAATAACCGTCTTTTTTATCCATTCAGTCAAATTTTGCACCGGTTATTAGCCTCCACGTCGTGCATTTACGCACGGCAAACCGTTGATTATCCCTTACATGATTAGCATGTTGCTAGAATGTTGATAACATGTTATTAACATATTTAACAAGTTACTAGCATGTTGTTAGCAAATTTATATCATGATTAGTATGTTACTAGCATGATTAGCAAGTTACAAGCTTGTTGTTAACATGATTAGAAAGTTACCAGCATGTTGTTAGCATTATTAGCAAGTTGATAGCATGTTTCTAACATGATTAGAATGTCACTAGCATGTTGTTAACATGATTAACAAGTTACTAACAGTTGCTAGCATGATTAGAATGTCGTTAACATGTTTACAGCGTAATTAACATGTTACTAGCATGTAGCATGTTTCTTGT
Organism: Garra rufa; assembly: GCF_049309525.1. Classification (NCBI taxonomy): domain Eukaryota; kingdom Metazoa; phylum Chordata; class Actinopteri; order Cypriniformes; family Cyprinidae; genus Garra; species Garra rufa. The sequence continues at coordinate 40,061,077 of NC_133364.1, read as the reverse complement.
ATGTTTAACATGTTACTAGCACACTGTTAGCATCATTTGATCATGATTAGCAAAACTGCCAGTTGCTAGCATTATTAGCATGATTGCGGTTACTAACATGTTGTTAGCATGTTACTAGCATGATTAACAATTTACTAGCATGTTGTTAGCATGTTTCTAGCATGATTAGTAAGTTAATCGCATGATTAGAATGTTACTAGCATATTGCTAGAATGATTAGTGAGTTAATAGCAGGTTTCTAGCATGATTATCATGTCACTAGGATGTTGCTAGCATGATTAGTATGTTAATAACATGTTTCTAGCATGATTAGCATCTTACTAGCATATTGCTAGCATGATTAGTGAGTTAATAGCATGTTTCTAACATGATTAGCATGTTACTAGCATGTTATCATGATTAGCAAGTTAGTTTGAATGAGTTTAAATGGATTAGAAATAGTAGACAGAAGAGATTGTGGGAGTTTTGTCAGTGTGAGTTTGAATAGTCTTGGCTCCTTTGAACATTCCGTCAATGTAAGTCTATGGGATTTTTCCCAGTTTTCATCATTTTTAGGAAGAGCGTCAGTCTGATCAGTTAGAGATCCAGCAGCTGGAGTCAGATCAGTCTGAAGATCTGGCCTGAGTTTGGAGTTTGCAGAGTTAAAGCTCTAGGAGGAATAGTGCTTGGAAAGTTTAGTCTCAGAAGAAGTTTCAGCATTTCAGTAAGTTGGCTTTCTCAAGACTACTCACTAAAGAGAAACGGATGTCGGTAGAGCGAGTCATTTCTTCACCTACATTTATTTGTGTGCACTCGCAATAACAACTAAACATTGTGCTTTTGTAAAATAATTAAAGCAAACAGGATACGTTTCTGCCGTCTCTGTGAACTTGAGCGTCAAACTTCAAAACTCTGTGTATACTTGCCTCACAGACATGAAAATATAGGCTATACTTTTTAATTAACCAATTCATAGCTCCTTCAAAATTATTATATCTGTTGGTGCTCTGTGGAAAGCTTCTATTGTGTGTGCTTTAGGCAATTAAAGGCTCATTGCTATGAATTACATGGTTTAATAATAAATGTGCGACTAATAGTCGATCAGAAAAATCTTCAGTCGAGGGCAGCCCTAATGTTTTTTTTTCTAGGTTTCTCGTTGATGGTGTTATAAGGAAAATCCATTATTATTGCTAAATTTCTCCTCTTTTATCTCAGATTAACTAGAGAGTAAAATAAAAATAAATAGATAGACAATAGATAGACTCTACAAGAGATGACTAAGCATTAGTGATAACACCTGCAGTTAACAAGCAAAATCACTGAGGATAAAAGCGACAGCAAGGACTGAAATTCTGACATTTATTCATGATTTTTCATATCCATGGTTTTATTAGACTGAATAGTCTTTCTCCAGAGGTTTCTAAACCTGATCACACTCTGGAAAACAGCATTTTCTTTTCACAATGAGATTGCAGATGCCGTTTCAGTGTTTTGTTTTGTGTGAAGCTCTTTCCACACTGAGGGCAAATGAATGGCCTCTCTCCGGAATGTTTTTTTAAGTGGACTTTAAGGCTTTCTGTTCGACGGAAACCTTTTCCACACTGCTGACAGGTGTAAGGCTTCTCTCCAGTGTGAATTCTCATGTGGACATTTAGGCTCATCTTTCGAGTGAAACTCTTTCCACACTGTTGGCAGGTGAAGGGGCTCTCTCCAGTGTGAACTCTCATGTGAATTTTAAGATTTCCTTTTAGAGTGAAACTCTTCCCACACTGTTGGCAGGAGTAAGGCTTCTCTCCAGTGTGCACTCTCAAATGGACTTTAAGGCTTATCTTTTGAGTGAAACTCTTTCCACACTGTTGGCAGGTGAAGGGGCTCTCTCCAGTGTGAATTCTCATGTGAATTTTAAGACTTCCTTTTAGAGTGAAACTCTTCCCACATTGTTGGCAGGAGTATGGCTTCTCTCTAGTGTGAACACTCATCTGACACTCCTCTTTCAGTGGCATCCAGTCTAGGGTGAAAAGAAACAAGAAGTTAACACCAGTTTAATGGCACAAAGCAACAATCATGAATAGAGATGTAAAACATCAAATCCGACAACATGTATGCTAGATCCTATATCCTCTAACCAACTACAAATGGTGTAAGACAGATGGCCAGTTTATATTTGTATTTGTTTTTCAAGATGTTGCCGTCTGGATGTTTAATGTTTTATTTGACTAAGTGTACTTCATTGGTATTGACTTATGACTATATCTCTTCTAAACCTTCAAGTCATCTCACACAAACTGCTCAAACAAGTACAAAACAGCTCTCATCACAGTCCCCCTCCCTGACTGATGTCCATTGTCTAAACCATTGGCCGCGCAATGGCCATTTCGGCTAGAAAGCTCAGAAGAGTAGTATACGGGTTAAGGCCTACCAATGAACTGTAAGGAAGGAAAAGAGGTATGGTGTGGCCAAGTATGGTGACCCATACCCAGAATTTGTGCCCTGCATTTAACCTAACACAGCAGTGAAGTGGGCAACAGAGTATGTGAGCGCAGTGGAGAGGCAAAGATTTCCCCTCCGCGTGTTACGGTATGGTGCTGGACGGATGAGACGGGAGACGAGATACAAACAAACGATTACTTTAATATAAATCTTCAGGAAAATCACACTGGAACAAGCAGGAACACAGAGTACATCCACACACGTCAAAACAACATTACAAACCGACAGAGAACTAAAGAAGAGGGCGAGGAGGCTTCGGCAGAGGCGGAGATCTGGAGGTCCGCAGGGGAGCCGGAGCGTCAGAGGATGGAGGCTGTGCCGGAGGGAGGAGTCCTTAGGAGCCGGTGGAACGGAGTGACAAGGCGCAGCCGGAGATGCAGAGTCCTGAGGTGACGAAGGGGTGACGACTGACCAGGGCGAAGCCAGAGAGACCAGGAAGCCCGGTGGAGCTGGTGGACCGACGGGCGATGATGGAGAGGAGGGCGCTGGGAGCCGTGGTGGAGCCCCAGGGTTGGAGGGCCTAGGTGGAGTTCTGAACTCTGAGACTTCAGGCGGAGACGAAAGGTCCTCCATGACACCGATGGAAGCTGCTAGACCCGCGGCGAGCCAAAAGTGTATACTTGCCTCACAGACATGAAAATATAGGCTATACTTTTTAATTAACCAATTCATAGCTCCTTCAAAATTATTATATCTGTTGGTGCTCTGTGGAAAGCTTCTATTGTGTGTGCTTTAGGCAATTAAAGGCTCATTGCTATGAATTACATGGTTTAATAATAAATGTGCGACTAATAGTCGATCAGAAAAATCTTCAGTCGAGGGCAGCCCTAATGTTTTTTTTTCTAGGTTTCTCGTTGATGGTGTTATAAGGAAAATCCATTATTATTGCTAAATTTCTCCTCTTTTATCTCAGATTAACTAGAGAGTAAAATAAAAATAAATAGATAGACAATAGATAGACTCTACAAGAGATGACTAAGCATTAGTGATAACACCTGCAGTTAACAAGCAGAATCACTGAGGATAAAAGCGACAGCAAGGACTGAAATTCTGACATTTATTCATGATTTTTCATATGCATGGTTTTATTAGACTGAATAGTCTTTCTCCAGAGGTTTCTAAACCTGATCACACTCTGGAAAACAGCATTTTCTTTTCACAATGAGTTTGCAGATGCCGTTTCAGTGTTTTGTTTTGTGTGAAGCTCTTTCCACACTGAGGGCAAATGAATGGCCTCTCTCCGGAATGTTTTTTTAAGTGGACTTTAAGGCTTTCTGTTCGACGGAAACCTTTTCCACACTGCTGACAGGTGTAAGGCTTCTCTCCAGTGTGAATTCTCATGTGGACATTTAGGCTCATCTTTCGAGTGAAACTCTTTCCACACTGTTGGCAGGTGAAGGGGCTCTCTCCAGTGTGAACTCTCATGTGAATTTTAAGATTTCCTTTTAGAGTGAAACTCTTCCCACACTGTTGGCAGGAGTAAGGCTTCTCTCCAGTGTGTACTCTCAAATGGACTTTAAGGGTTTTTTTCAGTTTAAATCCCATTCCACACTGAGGACAAATTAATAGCTTGTCTCTGGAATGTTTTTTTAAGTGGACTTTAAGGCTTTGTTTTCGACTGAAACCTTTTCCACACTGCTGACAGGTGTAAGGCTTCTCTCCAGTGTGAATTCTCATGTGGACATTTAGGCTCATCTTTCGAGTAAAACTCTTTCCACACTGTTGGCAGGTGAAGGGGCTCTCTCCAGTGTGAACTCTCATGTGAATTTTAAGATTTCCTTTTAGAGTGAAACTCTTCCCACACTGTTGGCAGGAGTAAGGCTTCTCTCCAGTGTGCACTCTCAAATGGACTTTAAGGCTTATCTTTTGAGTGAAACTCTTTCCACACTGTTGGCAGGTGAAGGGGCTCTCTCCAGTGTGAATTCTCATGTGAATTTTAAGACTTCCTTTTAGAGTGAAACTCTTCCCACATTGTTGGCAGGAGTATGGCTTCTCTCTAGTGTGAACACTCATCTGACACTCCTCTTTCAGTGGCATCCAGTCTAGGGTGAAAAGAAACAAGAAGTTAACACCAATTTAATGGCACAAAGCAACAATCATGAATAGAGATGTAAAACATCAAATCCGACAACATGTATGCTAGATCCTATATCCTCTAACCAACTACAAATGGTGTAAGACAGATGGCCAGTTTATATTTGTATTTGTTTTTCAAGATGTTGCCGTCTGGATGTTTAATGTTTTATTTGAGTGTACTTCATTGGTATTGACTTATGACTATATCTCTTCTAAACCTTCAAGTCATCTCACACAAACTGCTCAAACAAGTACAAAACAGCTCTCATCACAGTCCCCCTCCCTTACTGATGTCCATTGTCTAAACCATTGGCCGCACAATGGCCATTTCGGCTAGAAAGCACAGAAGAGTAGTATACGGGTTAAGGCCTACCAATGAACTGTAAGGAAGGAAAAGAGGTATGGTGTGGCCAAGTATGGTGACCCATACTCAGAATTTGTGCCCTGCATTTAACCCAACACAGCAATGAAGTGGGCAACAGAGTATGTGAGCGCAGTGGAGCGGCAAAAATTTCCCCTCCGCGTGTTACGGTATGGTGCTGGACAGATGAGACGGGAGACGAGATACAAACAAACGATTACTTTAATATCAATCTTCAGGAAAATCACACTGGAACAAGCAGGAACACAGAGTACATCCACACATGTCAAAACAACATTACAGACCGACAGAGAACTAAAGAGGAGGGCGAGGAGGCTTTGGCAGAGGCGGAGATCCGGAGGTCCGCAGGGGAGCCGAAGCGACAGAGGATGGAGTCTGTGCCGGAGGGAGGAGTCCTTAGGAGCCTGTGGAACGGAGTGACGAGGCGCAGCCGGAGATGCAGAGTCCTGAGGTGACGAAGGGGTGACGACTGACCAGGGCGAAGCCAGAGAGACCAGGAAGCCCGGTGGAGCTGGTGGACCGACGGGCGATGATGGAGAGGAGGGCGCTGGGAGCCGTGGTGGAGCCCCAGGGTCGGAGGGCCTAGGTGGAGTTCTGAACTGTGAGACTTCAGGCGGAGATGAAGGGTCCTCCATGACACCGATGGAAGCTGCTAGACCCGCGGCGAGCCAACTGCACAGGTGGAAGACTGAGGGTGAGCAGAGGGGATGTCAGGGGACAACGGTGACCAGACAGATGTTGACATAGGCAGAAGAGGGAGGGTGGGTGGGAATTCCATACCGACAGGCAGATCATGACAGGTAGATATTTCCATAAAAATGTCTATTAAATCCCCTGGTGGCGATGTTAAAATTCGGCACTGTAGAACGTGCAAAGGCAGCTGACCGGGTAGTGCGTGTGTGGTACGAGGTGCACAAAGTCTCTGGTGTGGTCCTCAAGAGCGATTTCCCTGCTCCAGTAGAAGGAGGAGGACAGCGGGGTTATCCATAATAAAAATAAAAAACAGAAAACAAACACTGAGAAAAACCGGAAAATAAAGCAGGGAAAAAAAATGTCGGTCGATCTTTTCTGTTACGGTTTGGTGCTGGACGGATGAGACGGGAGACGAGATACAAACAAAGAGTACTTTTTGTGAAGTTTGAGATATTTTCTTCTTATAAATAATGATTTCAAATTATTTTTTGCATTATGATTATAGTCAATCCTAAACTGCACTGTACTGACAAACCCAAGAGGCAGTTTATAGATATGTTTGTGTGTGTTTATTTTACAGTCTTGATGTTTTAGAGTGTCACCACTTCACTGCTGTGAGCTTTTTCTGCATTATGACTGAATTATTGAATGGATTTCACATATTCTCAAACGTTTGCTCTATTACAGACACAGTAGTTTTATTGATGTGTGTGTGTGTATAAGTGTGTGTGTGTGTGTGCGTGTCTGTGTGTGACTGGATGTGTCTAAATCACACTCCTGATGTTTTATAATATCATCCCTTCACTGCAGTGTACTTTTTTATAGTTTTGTGTCTGATTTGTCGATTGTGCACACAGATAATCTCTGAATTGCTGTGTTTTCGTCTTTTTCCCATTCATTTCCTATGGTCGGTCATTTCTGACCGAAGATCATTAGTGTGACTATTTTTTTTACGCCCACTTAGCCTTTTCGAATCATGTCGTAATTTTTTTCTGTGTTCACATTCCCAGTGCCATAAAAGTCACCAAGTTTCATATAATTCCGATGAAGCTGTGATTTTTAAAAAATCAAAATGTAAAATGTTCCGGTCAGAAAAGACCGAAGAGCGCTCAAGGGACCGAAAGAGAACTAAAGACTTAGACAGATTTATAAAGGTTAACTAATCATTGCAGATGGGTGAAGGGGATGACGCTAATGAGGGTAAACCAAAGCAGACAGATCGACGGGGGGAGACAATGGGAGAAACCAAATACATAAACAGACAGAACTGTGACACAGCGCTCTGTGCATTTCATAAACATTTCGCTCCAGCTCTGCTTAGGGTTCACCATTTCCCGCTCCACTCTTCGCTCAATGATATCAGAACAGTCCTGTTCATAACATATATTAAAATAAAAAATAAAGAAATAAAATAACAGGACAGTTTGGAACACTAGTGTGCAAACTTTGTTCTTACCACATGCCAAGCTAATAACATTGTCAGCATTAAAAGTGTATAATTGCTGCTTTTTGCAGTGCAACGTTTGTAATGAAAACAACAATACGTTTTAGTTACGTCAGTTATTTTACCTACAGATCACTGCGCTTCTTACAGATTTCTGCTCATTCGAAATCGGATACCATTACGTTTGTTTTAATGCATTATTGACAGAGCGATTGTGTGTGAATAAGTGTTGTACCCATTTAAATCATGCTTTCACCTGAAAATATTCAGTATCTAGTAGGAACAAACTAATTCCTTGTGAACTATAATTTACCGCTCACGTCTATTGCCGTCAACATAGCCTTCACATTCTTTCTGATTTGAGTGATCCATCTCTATCAAGCTAGCTTAATATGTTTAACATGTGAATTCTTGCTTAATATGCAGTTATATTACGGACAGTTGGCATGAATTGTACTCATAATGGAGTGAGTGTAAACCACGACACTCCGACTTAATTCCGCTCCTCCGTCCATTCAAAATCACACCACTCCACTCCACTCCACTCCGTTCACATACTCTGGTGGGCAGCCAATGCTCTTGACACCGGGGGAGCAGTTGTGGGTTCGGTGCCTTGCTCAAGGGTCTCAACTCAGTCGTGGTATTGAGGGTGGACAGAATCCTACCGACAATTCCTGCTGGACGTGAGACTCGATCCCACAACCTTTGGTTTACAAGTCCGACTCTCTAACCATTAGGCCTCAACTACCCAAGTGAAGTACACCTGAAACCAGTACAAGAATGAATTGTTCCCTTGTTTCCAACCGCAGCAGCTCCATACTGCTCTCCCCACGTTCACCGTGGAAAAGTGCGTTCAGGACATCTCTGGGTATGGGACATGTCCTTGATCAATGCCAGGCCAGTGGTAAATAACACTGTTATTATAAATTATTTTATCTTGGATTCCAGATTTTTTACTGAAACTTGGCTTATGATATGGGACTTAAGGCTGGGACACACCAAGCCGACTTCAAATAACTAGCGGCGACGAAAGAGTTCTCACTTTCCGTGATGTTGAATCTGGGAATTCGTGCTGATTTGAGCCCTACGTGTGGAACACACCAAACAGACTAACCGAAACACATACTGCCCGACGAGAGAGTGTGTGTCCCGGCCTATAAGCCAATTTTTTGAACTGCTGCCAACAAACAGTTTGTTCTGTAATTCTTTTAGTACTATGGGTTGAGGTGGAGATCTGACCTCCATCTATAAAGACACTTTTTCTTGACTTGTCACTTTAATTTAGCAGTTTTGAATTGCCGTTATTTGCTCTGGAATTTGATGGTCCATTCTCGGGCAGTAGTTGCCTAATGGTTAGAGAGTCGAGTCTTGTAACCTGAAGGTTGTAGGTTCGAGTCTCTGGTCCAGCAGGGATTGTAGTTGGGGGGAGTAAATGTACAGCGCTCTCCACCCTCAATACCACGACTGAGGTGAGACCCTTGAACCCCCAACTGCTCCCCGGGCGCCACAGCAATAGTGGTCCGAGTGTGTGTCCACCTGGACGGGTCAAATTCAAAGCACGGATTTAGAGTATGGGTCACCATACTTGGCCACACATCATGTCCTATTGTAACAAGGGAGATCTGGAGACTGATGTGTGGATCCAAACGCAGGCTTTATTAGAAGACGTGGTCAAACAGACAGGGTCAAACACCAGCAAACAATCACAACGAGGATAATCCAGAGAGTAGTCCAGAAACCAAATGGGCAGTCAGAGTAAAAAGGAACACAAATGAAACAAACAAATAAAACAAGGCTAAACTAAGAACTAAAACTAGACTGAAACTAGAAAATAAAGACTGAAACTAGACTGAAACTAGAAAACAAAACCAGGAATAAACTAGGAAACTAAGAAAACACAGAGACTGGGAAACTGGGAAAACGCTTGGTAAAGGTACACAGGAGAAACGCAATACTTCACACTGAGTGTGTGTGCTGAGCCAGCCTTTATGGCAGACAAACAGGAAGTAACCAGCGAAGCAGCAGAGGGAGCAGCAACAGTCAGTGAGGGGCAGGGCTGGTGTGACACCTATCCTCTTCTTTAATAGCAGTGATTTATCATCCTCTGTAATTCTGGGAGATTTTAATGTTCATGTTTGTTGTACTGATGACCTTTTAGCTAAGGACCTTATCAACTTATTACATGCTTATGTTATACAGTAGTCAACATTTGAAGTGGATTAAAGTTGTCCTAAGACAAGAAATTGGCATTGTTTTGGTTTTATGACAACTTTGATGAAAGGTTTTGATCCACTTCAAATGTGGACTACTGTAGTGCTACTTACTGGTCATTGCCCATACCCATCAGCATGGACATATACTTAATTTAGTATTGCTGCATGGTTCTTCTGTCTGTGACCTTGAGCTGTGTGAAAATGTTTTTTTTTTCTGACCACGAGACTGTTATGTTTATGGTTCCTTGTGGTTTTTTTTTAATCTTTCAAATCGTACTTTATCTGCTCACCAGTCATGGTTAACTGCCTCTGCCACTCTGCCATTTTTCTTAGCTTTCTGTGAAGCCACTCTATCCCTCTGTGATTCCCAAATAGATCTGAGTGCTGAGGAGCTCCTATTCAGGTTTAATTCCATCTCTGCAAATGTCTTAGACTCAATGGCACCTTTATAGACTGGTCTGAGCCCTGGGTAAATGATACCATATGCTCACTCAAGAATGTCTGCAGAAGAGCAGAGCATAAATGGGGAAAAGACAAACTGCAGGGGTCTCATTCATATAACTCTCCGTAGTTTTCACAAAAGTTTTGAGATTCATAAAACCATGCATACACCAGAACTGCATGGATGAAGGAACACCATCTACAGCTCAATCTAGCAAAGACTGAACTCCTCATCTTTCCTGCCACTCCATCTTTACAACATGACTTCTCCATCCAGTTAGGTTCATCAACAATTACCCCATCGACTTCAGCCAGAAATCTGGGAGTGATCTTTGACGACCAATTGATCTTTAAAGATCACATTGCTAAAACTGCTAGATCCTGCAGGTTTGCATTGCACAACATCAGAAAGATCAGGCCCTTCCTAACAGAGCATGCTACACAACTCCTCGTACAGGCCCTGGTCATTTCCAGGCTGGACTACTGCACTGCTCTTTTAGCTGGTCTTCCAGCATGTACAATCAGACCTCTACAAATGATTCAGAATGCAGCAGCACGACTGGTCTTCAATGAGCCCAAAAAGGCCCATGTCACACCGCTCTTCATATCCCTGCACTGGCTACCGGTTACAGCTCGCATCAAATTCAAGACACTGATGCTGGCCTATAGGACAGCCACCGGATCATCACCTGCCTACCTCCATTCACTACTACACATCTACACTCCTTCCAGAAGACTGAGATCCTCTAGTGAAAGACGCCTCATTGTACCACCACAGAGGGGTATGAAATCACTTTCCAGAACAATTCGTTCAACGTTCCTACCTGGTGGAATGATTTTCCCACCCCTATCCGGAATTCAGTCTCCTTAACAGCTTTCAAGCGACTGCTGAAAACCCATCTTTTTCGCCACTATGTGACGCTATAAAAAAAAAAAAAAAAAAAAAAAAAATCTCTCTTTCTTGATCTTCCCCTTCTAGCCTGCACTTTTCTAACAACGCCTGATATATGGTATTTTTGAGCACTTCCTATGTTGATCTGCCTCCTTAGGATGAATCACTTGTTATATTCCCACTTGTTAGTCGCTTTGGATAAAAGCGTCTGCTAAATGAATAAATGTAAATGTAATGTAAATGTAGAACTAGGGGTGGGAATCTTCAGGCACTTAATGATCCAAATCCAATTATGAGAGATCCGATTCCAAAACGATTCTTGATCTACATTTTTTCCCCAATTAATTCTTCTGCTGTGCAAATACATCTTTACAACTTTACATTTTAAGTAAATGTAAAATTGCTGTTTATATGCTTTTTGTGTATAGTTGGAATCTCTGTATGTCAGTACTGCCATCCGAAAAGTACGGCTGTGAATCTTCACTGTTTTCACGATTCAATTTAATTACACAATTCTCAATATAATATTGAACCACTCGGTACGACATCCCCGGTTCAATACGCGCTTGTGAATTTTTCCGGTTTTACGTGTAAATAATTTATGTGCGTTTTATTTCTCTCCGAATTGACTGTTTGTGTTTGCCTGTAAGTCTACGAGCTGAGAGTAAATATTCAATCACTATGCACTAAAGTTAGGGGGCGCTTAACCATCATTCCACACTTTAACATGCGAGCGGCGGTGAAGTGAGGCAACAGTACGAGGAAGCGTCGGCGTCTTTCAAATCCGCGATGTGGGGACATTTTCAGTTTTGCCGTTGAGTATAATGCCGAGGAAGAAAAAACGGTGAACAAAAAAAAATTACTGTGTGCAAGCATTGTTTTACACGTATTATAGCCTACTCAAACGGAAACACTTCCAACATGACTGCAGCACCATCACCCAGCAATATCACTGTCTGAAGGAGGATAGCAGAGAAAGTAATACTGGAGTACTGTTAAGTTTAATTAAGATGGTTTATTTATGTTTACTGAAGTACAAATATGTTTATTTGAAATGGTCAAATTATGTTTATTTTCAAAATGTAGGAATTTATGTGTTCCCCAGTTCGGGCTAGCAGCAGCTGTGAGATTTCAGTGTTATTTTATTTATTTATTTTTATTATACAACAGCCTACACTAGGAACTAGTGTACTTTTCTTGGCTTTTAAGTAAAATAAAGGAGTACTGCAATAAATCGCTTTTATTTTTTTCTCCTTAACCTCTTACTGTTCCAATTGCCTGAGCATAGAATTAAAAAAAAACAAAAACAAAAAAAAAACACTTATGTGTCAAGCCTTCAGAACCGAACCGAACCGAAAACCGTGTTAAAAAAGAAAGGTATGTATTGAATTTTGTGTGTACGTGACGCTTATAAATGAGACCCCTGGTTGTCTCTAAACTTTCTGTATTTTTTCTTTTGATTTCTTTTTATTTTTAATTTTAAAGTAAATCAGACGTTGTTTTGGACCTTCAGATTCAATTCATGGTCCCAACATAAATCTTGGTGTTAAGATATCAGTGAAAAATGAGTGAAAGTGTTTTTGAGGAGTTTCAGTTGCAAATTCTTTCAAAAGTGAAGTCATTTCCCTCTTCCAAATATTTTGAGTTATCTATCCATTTATTTAGTGTAAACTCTTGATAACGGGACAGTGCAAGTCTGGTAATACTGCAAATAGAACAGAATACTTGATAACGTCAGTCCGCTCGCACTGGTTACTGCAATTTTCCTTACTGTACTTACAAAATTCAATGAAACGAAATGATATATCGAACAGCATTGTTTGTTAAAGTTATACATATATGAGTGTATATATACATGAATGCCTGTTATTACAGAATGACTGCAGACTGAGAATGAAACCAACCTGTTTGTTCCTCAGTATCTTCATGTTTGACTCTGATAGCTTCTTCAACCTTCACGTCTTCACTCTCCTCTTTAATAAACACCATCTCTGTTTGTTGTTCCTCAGGATCTTCATGTTTGACTCTGAATGTTTCTTCAATCTTCACGTCTTCACTCTCATCTTTAACAAACGTCATCTTTATATCAGTGTGTCACGTGTATCTCAGTCGCTTTACCAGGAGTTTTCTGTGTGTTTAAGAGGAGAATAATTAACAGACAGAAGAAGAAATGTACACTAAATCTCTGGGTGCATCTCAATCAGCTCCCTAGTTCAGTAGTCAGCACACTAGTAAGGGAGTCAGTCAGAATGAATGGACTTAAATGACCTGAATTAGATTAAATAAACACTCAAAACTAGCACTACAAATTAATAGAAGAATGCAAATTGTGCAAAATCTAAACTTGGAAACTTTTTTTTTCCTTTTTTGGGAACTTTGGAAAGATTTTCTTCACATTTGGCTGAAAACCCAGCTGTTAACAGTTTGAAAAAGCTGTATTTGTTTATCATTTCTTGCCAGTGAACAAACCATGTGTTTATGATGATCAGAGAGTCAGAGACTGAAATGAAATGCATGTTTACTCACAAAAAAGTATTGTTATTAGAAACATTACAGTGTTACATTCATCAACTATTAACTCAATTCACAGTTCTCTATATAATTATCAGAGTAAGTTATTTTAGTTTAAACACTTTAAATGATTACAACCAAACCTTTCTTCAGCAGAAACACAGATGCAGGAGTGTGGCGCAGCCTTATGACATCATCTCACCTCAACAAAATAAAAGTCCTCTTCACACAATAGAAATTCACACACAGAAAACACATTCAAATGGTCAGATAATGGATTTATTTAAAGGATAAATCAGAAATGCAGAGATTTTTTCAAAAGTTTTGGCTTATATCTAAATGTGAATTGTGAAGTTATTGCAATTATAACACCAACTACTGAGCATTTGTGATATTCTCCTCAAGTATCTTGATCTTCATATTACAAAGGATTAAATAGATCTTTGAATATTTCAAACTCATTAAGAATTTGTAGTTTATATGATATAGTTATATTTAGTTCTACTGTTTAATTTATTAAATATAACTCAATCTTTATTATAATTTGTATAAATATATATATATATATATATATATATATATATATATATATATATATATATATATATCCATCTTATTCCATCTCACTTTCTCCATAGAATATAAAGCCAAAACATAAAATCGAATTTCCTCTTTTATTAAGAGTCAGTGGTTGTAAAGCATTATACTGATGGGTTTAAAAGAATTGATTTTGACTGAAATGGAAAATCTCTACAGGTATGTCAGTCACAGGGCAACAGAAATACATGTTATAATGTTAGTAGAGTTTTGAGAAGAAAATACCTCGAATATCAGTTCCTCTCAGATGAAGATCAGGAGACTCTCCAGCAGATTCTTGATTGAGATCAAACTCTGTTCAAGCAGAGAAACGCTGTAGTTTGACTGAGATTTCAGGAGGCCGTCCTCACAGATGAAGACAAAGCAAACAAAGCACTGAAAGGATGTCAGCAGTTCTAGGAAGAGCTCAGACTCATCAGCAGATCTTCAGTACTCATTATCATAGACATCAGGGAAAGCACACCTTCAGACGCTGCTTTCACACTCAACTATGAGAACAATTAAACACATCAGACACAAACATCAACAGACAATAAGGACAAAAGATGATGATTTTACAGTCGAGTTCACACACACCTTATTTACAGTTTAAGATTTTAAGTGACATCTCTTGCTGACTTTCCAAGGCTACCATTTAGCATGGACTAAAATAATTGTCTTTTGTAGTTACATTAAATTTCTAAATAATAACTATATCCATCCCTTCCAAATTGAAATTGTGAAATTATGTTATTGAAATGACAGATCATCTTTCCATGTCCAATTGTAAATAAATTAACCAAGGTCTTTGTGTGCATTACATTTATTCATGTGCCTTTGTTAGAGATGAAACATGCAGTATTTGGAAAGATTAGGGAGAATACAAATACTGGTTATAAACGGTATGTATATTCTTGCGGAAATTCTTTACACTTAAGGATAAATTTATCAAGATCCAACCTTTCAAAACTTTATACAGATGATATAAAGTGGGTACCGCGTCTGCAAAATGCATTTGAAGCTTTGACCACTGAGTGGCGCTTTAACCACAAGTTATCAAGCCGACGCATCAAAGCTGTTATTTATATAATATGAATCATGTGTTATATTAGCAGACCACTTGGGGTCTGCTCATCAGAAAAAAACAGAATCTAGTTGCATAGTTTGTTCAATATTAAATCCTAAATCCTGAAATAAATGTTCCCAGTTTACACAATCAATTGCTTTTTCTGCATCCGAGCTAAAGTTGCATGTGAATCGTTCTTCTAATATTGTCATGTGTGGGAGACATCCCTTACGAAAAAGAAGTTTATTCAAGTTTGCTATTAGTATGCTTCTTTAAAACTAATATCGGAAAGTATACTTTCAGTCTACTTTTTATGTACTTCTCAGAAATCTCAGAAACATTTAGGTATACTTGACTTACACTTGGAAAAAAAATCTAAAAATATATTTGAGCTATACTTGAGCTCTGAGAATCTATGTTTTCATTGTTATCCGCTAGGGGCGCTATTACAGCTATTACACATCTTCTGAACAGAATTTCATGTAATCTAACACAATCATCAGACATAAAACAGTATCAAAACCATAGATATGGAAAACTGTGTATTACAAATGTCAACCCATGAAGAGGTAATTATGACTGTCATGCTCTGGATTACGTTTTGATTATCACCAATAGTCTTTTTTTTTAGCTTTTTGTTCAAAATGTTGTTTCTTTATTTACTTTTTATGAAACTTACCCACATTCAAGTGTTTTTAAAAAGGAATGCATGAAGATAGAATAAAATGTTTTTGTTTTGTTTATTCTTTTGATGTTTTGTAAGTTCAGATATTCATATAACAAAATATATACATAGCAATATACTTAA
Organism: Garra rufa; assembly: GCF_049309525.1. Classification (NCBI taxonomy): domain Eukaryota; kingdom Metazoa; phylum Chordata; class Actinopteri; order Cypriniformes; family Cyprinidae; genus Garra; species Garra rufa. The sequence continues at coordinate 40,045,506 of NC_133364.1, read as the reverse complement.
AATGTGATTTAAATTTTACTTAAAGAAAACTTACGAGTATACTTGCAGTGTAAAACTACTTAACTAGTAGATAACTGGGAGTACTAAAAATGCATTAAAAATGTAATATCAGTATAATCAGTATACCCAAGTTCACTTTTAGTATACTTGCAGTACAAACTGAAAACAGAGATGTAAAGTAGTTGCGTAATCAAAGTTTACTACTGTTATACTTAAAGCATACTATTATTTACTAGAAATTGGGCCAATTTAGTCCCAAGGAGTATTGAAATAGTACACTTAAAAGTATCAGTATCACTTAAAAGTTCACTTTCAGCTTACTCTTGAACAAAGAACACGGACAGGGTTTGACATTTACATGATATTTCATATGTTTTTATTAGACTGAATTATCTTTGTCCCGAGTAAAAATGTTCCTATTTCTAAACCTTTTTCCTTTTTCAATCACAAAGAGGCACAAAATCACTTTCAGGGACTTTCACATTACAATGCACCCTTCTGGTGGAATGACCTGCCCAAGTCAATCCGACAGCTGAGTCCTTAGCCATCTTCAAGAATGGCACATGTGTGAGGCTCCTCTATAATGTGATTCTTAAGCTGATTCCTGTCTGAGAATCTCATTGGCACTTGCAACACCTGAAACATTTCTCTCCAGAGGGAATCCTCATGTGACGATGAAAGCCTTCTTTATATATTTAGGTCTTTCCACACTGACCACAAGCAAAAGGCTTCTCTCACTCGTGAATTTTCACATCAGACCCTTTTTGTGTGGAGCTCTTCCAGGTCTCCAGCGTGATTTCTCATATGGGCCACAAGTTGTTGTTTTCGTTTAAAACTCTTTGCACACTGAGAGCAAATGTATGGCTCTTCCACAGTGTGGGTTCTCATGTGGGATGTAAGACTTCCTTTAACTGAGAAGTTCTTCCCACACAGTTTGCAGGCGTGGGGTTTCTCTCCGGTGTGAACTTTCATGTGGACATTAAGCGTTTTTTTCTGTGTAAAACACTTGCCACACTGAGAGCAAATTAACTTTTCTCCAGCATGGATTGTCAAGTGGACTTTAAGGTTTTCTTTTCGACTGAAACCCTTTCCACACTGAGGGCAGGTGTAAGGCTTCTCTCCAGTGTGAATCCTCATGTGGACATTAAGAGACCCTGTTTGAGAGAAACTCTTTCCACACTGTCGGCAGGTGAAAGGGCTCTCTCTCGTGTGAACTCTCATGTGAATTTTAAGATTTCCATTTCGTGCAAAGCTCTTCCCACACTGTCGGCAGGAGTAGGGCTTCTCTCCGGTGTGAATTCTCAAGTGGCTATAAAGATACTTTTTCCGTGTAAATCTAATTCCACACTGAGGGCATATGAACAGCTTTTCTTCGTGGGTTTTCAAGTGGACATTAAGTCTGTGTTTTCGGCTGAAACTTTTTCCACATTGTTTACAGGTGAAAGGGCTCTTTTCAGCATCTGCTAGGTTCGTAGTATCTGTTTTATGAGTCCGTGTGTAACTACAAGATTTTTCCACGGTCATTGAATCATACTGATTTTTCTTTTGCATTACATTCAGTTCTTGACTCTCCTCTTTCCGGTCTAGGGTGAAAAGAAACCAAACAAGGTTAACACCAGTTTAAAGGCACAAAGCAACAGACAGTAAAACATCAAATCCAACAACATGTATGCTAGATCCTATATCCACTAAACAACTACAGGAGGTTTAACCTGTAATCTTAAAACGAAAACACAAGGTTATGAAACAGAATGTTAGATACAAACCATTCCAGACAATGAATGAAATAAACCGAGAAACTTACACTGTTGAAAAAAACCCAGCATATGCTGGTTAGGTAGGTTATGAAGCATGGATGCTGGATGCTGAGCTAGTTTAGACTGGTCCATAGCCAGTCATGTGCTGATCCTAAGCAACTAGCTCCTGCTCAGGACCACCTTAAACCAGTTTATGAACAGCACATGATCAGCTTAAACCAGCTAAGGACCAGCTCAAACCAGCATCCATGCTTCAAAACCTACCTAAGCAGCATATGCTGTTTTTTTTTTTCAACAGGGCACATAATGATTATGAATAAAGACAGCTGTGCCTGTTAAATACACATACACAACAACATATTGGTGGTGGGAAGCTAAAGTAAAGAAAGCAGGTAACTGAAAACAAACTAAATCTCCATGAAAATGATATTACACCCCCCAACTGATGAGGAAGAGTAGGGGCTTTGGAGGAGGATGAGGGCGATGATGGTGGGAGAAACCAAGGTGGCGATGAAGGTGTGAGAAGCCGGGAGCATAAGGAGCCAGGTGGTGACTAAGGGAGGAGCCAGGTGGTGACTTGGCTGATGGCAGATGGGATTAGGGTGCAGCCACCAGATCCAGTCCATACCAAGAGCAGATGGTGGATCAGCACCTACAGCCGATTGTCAGCGGATACCATGTCAACTAGGTGAGCCCCAGAGACAGGGCGACGTCAACACACACCCAAAGCAGTGAGCTGGGGTGAGTTGTTGGGGTTTCATTATGTTCCTCAAGGGCTTCACCTCATTCGTGGTATTGAGGGTGAAAGAGAGCTCTGTACGTTTACTCCCCCCACCAATAAACTTGGAAAAATTACTAGAAAAATGATTTCCTCTCAACTATAACGTGAATTTAGAATTTAGAATATTGTCAGCTTCCATGTGCATCACAGGACAATGTGACAACAAAAACAGCACTTATTGCATTTGTTTCTCAAAAGGAGAAAGTGTTTTTCAGTCTCATTTCCTTCTAAAATTTTTGATTTTGAGTTGTTCATGTCTGGAGAGAAAGTGATGTTTACAAGACGCTGACTTAAAAATGTGATTGTGTGTGAGGATGACAAAAAACTGATTATAGCCAACAAATCTCACTCACATTCATAGTTTACTTTTTGCAGGTGGATTTGTAGATACAGTTGCAAACCTAAGTGATTTTTTTTACATTGTTTTTGTTACACAAATATATATATATATATATATTTTTTTTTTTGCTATTTACTGTTTATCATCATTTAATGTGTGATAAAATAACGAGACAAATAACGGAGATAAAGAGATTCGTGAACTAGAATGACTGAAGTAAGAATAAACGAAACCAACCTGTTTGTTCCTCAGTATCTTCATGTTTGACTCTAAAAGCTTCTTCAGTCTTTACATCTTCAGTCTCCTCTTTAATAAACGCCATCTCTGTTTGCTGTTCCTCAGTATCTTCATGTTTGATCCTGAAAGCTTCTTCAATCTTCATGTCTTTACTCTCCTTTTTAATAAACACCATCTTTATAAAAAGTGTGTCACGTGGATCTCGGTCACTTCACCAAGTGTTTTCCTGTGTGTTCAAGATGAGAATAATTAACAGACAAAAAAATCTATGCAAACTAAATCTCTGTGAGCATCTCAATCAGCTCCCTAGTTCAGTAGTCATCGCACCAGTAAGGGAGTTAGTCAGAGTAACAGCTAATGGACCTGATTAGGCAAAAAAACACTCAAAATTAAAGTTGCAAGCAGCCTGGTGGCTTTAGGAAAGCAGGAGACCCTGAGCAATATGCATTTAAAGTGGTTAATATGGGAGAAATAAGTCAAAGTCTTTGATATTCCTGCTTTTAGCTGGTGGCGCTGTGACTGTTAACAGAATATTGGCATGTAGATGTCTTCACGTCAGAACCTTTATCAAACATATGAAGTCTGGTGCAGATTGAACATGGAACATGAACATGTTTGAGTTAAGTGTAAAGAATAAATAAATACTAAACTGAGCAATTCCAAGAGGGTCCTCGCAATATTTGTGCTTTGGCTCTTTGAAATTACCCTAAATTTATTCAGATGTGCTATTTGGCATGATTTCCAGTGTTTTGTAATCCTGTATCAAATTGCTAAGCATTTGTATTCAGATTTTTATCATTAATGTGCAAACTTTGTCAGATGATCTCAATTTTATTAAATATCATGTGGCGTGAATATCGAGAAATGATGATTTTGTGGCTTTTATGTTGAAATCCATTAAAAGATAGGACTTTGCATCATATACCGTATATCATTTGGTATGACCTCAAAAAAAAAAAAAAAAAAAAAAAGAATATTAAGTTATTTCTACAATTTTTATGTTTATTACAAATTTCAAAATGAATTAGGTGGCCAATTCTCTGCTTGTAAATTTTGACTGAATTTAAAAATGTCATGTGGTGCAACCAAATATCATATGGTGTGACCACCGCAGAGTGTTTTCCATTATTTATATACATCTCAGATTGGCAGTTTTCTGTGCTTTTATATTAAATTGATGGTGTATATACATAAAATACTTTATTTTTGTATCATTTGGGATATAGTTTTTTATGCAATCTTATTTCAACTATGAACACAGTAGATGTCAATACACACCACTTTTCAAGTTTGAGTCCACCGAAAGTAATCCACTCGTGTTTGTAGGGTCAACTGAGCAGTTAATACCATGTGGTGCGCTTTTCACACATCTCTTTAAATACATTTTTAATGATGTATGGCCTTTACGTCGTTTGGAGCGACCGCTCATCATGTGGTGCGACCAATAATAGGAATAACTATTAAATTAAAAATAAAATATCCAATTTCTGTGTTTGAAATATGAATCACTGCTACAGTGTGCTCAAGTAAATAGTATTTGTAAAACATTTTGATCAGTTTAAGGCAATTTGCAGGAAAAATAAGTATGCTAACTACATTTAAGAAAGCAACTCTGAAATTATAGAACAAAAATAAGATCAATATATACAAAAACTTGCAAATACTTTCTAAACACTTCACTGAGAACATCTAAAAAATTAAGCATGTTAGGGAAATAAATTAATTTTAATATAAATGGTCGCACCACATCGTTTTTCTTTTTACGGCTAATTAATCTAGATGAAAAAACACTAAAATAACTTAATTTAAAAATTTAACATGAATTAATGTGTACATAATATTTTTTGTATTTTAAATTTGGCCTGTCGAAAATTCTTATATGTGACCCTGGAGCACAAAACCAGTCTTAAGTCGCTGGGGTATATTTGCAGAAATAGCCAAAATACATTGTATGGGTGAAAATTATTGATTTTTTTTATGCCAAAAATCATTAGGATATAAAGTAAAGATTTTTTGTAAAAATCCTACTGTATATAAATTAAAATGTAATTTTTGATTAGTAATATCTATTGTTAAAAACTTAATTTGGACAACTTTAAAGGTGATTTTCTCAGTATTTTGATTTTTTTTGCATCCTCAGATTCCTGATTTTCGAATAGATTTACTCGGCCAAATATTGTCCTATCCTAACAAACCATACATCAATATAAATGTATATTTATTGGGCTTTCATATGATGTATACGCATCAGTTTTGTAAAATTTAACCTTATGACTGGTTTTGTGGTCCAGGGTCACATATGTCAATGACCCTTACGCAGAATATTAACAACTTCATGGACATACACCTAAATTACAATTATTATTATTATTATTATTATTATTATTATTATTATTATTATTATTATTATTATTATTTCTTCAAACTTTAAAAATATTTACTTCACATTTGAATGGAAACTACTGTTTAAAGTTTCAAAAAAGCTGTATTTGTTAATCATTACTTGCCGGTGAGCAAATAGTGTGTTTATGATGAAAAGGGACTGAAATGAGATGCATGTTTACTCACAAAAACTGTTCATTATTGTTGTTAGAAACATTTTGTTATTAATCACCATTAACTCAATTCACTGTTCTCTATATGTGTGAATGGGTCGCATTGAATTAAAAACTTGAAACAATTAAAAACATACCTTTGTTCAGCAGACACACAGATGCAGGAGTGTGGCGCAGCCTTATGACATCATGTCGCCAGGCCAAAATAAAAGTCCCCTTCACACACTAAAAATAATAATAGAAATTCACATACAGAAAAAACAAACAAATTCAAAAGGTTAGATAATGGATTGATTTAAAGGATAAATCACAGCTGAAATGTTTCGGAAGCATCTGGCTTATATCTAAGGCGTATCTTGTTTGGTTCGATTGAACAGAACTCAGAAAATCATTTCTAAATAGTAATGAAATGTATATCCATCACAGGGGTGCAAAACTATCCAGTTGCACCTGTAGAAACTGTGAGGTGAAGATCAGGAGACTCTCCATCAGATTCTTGATTGAGATCAAAGTGTGGCGCTGCAGTCATGAATCTGACTAAAGCAGAGAAACGCTGTAGTTTGATTTTGATTTCAGAAAGCTGTCCTTACAGATGAAGACAAAGCACTCAAAGGATGTCAGCAGCTCTAGGAAGAGCTCAGACTCATCAGCAGATCTTCAGCACTCATTATCATAGACATCAGGGAAAGCACACCTTCAACTCAGGAACAATCACATCTGTTTATATTCATTTCCCCATTTATTTCAATCTCTACTTAACGTTCTGAATAGAATAGTATAGTTTGTATATCTGATTAGTGACATTATTGTTCGTTATGAATAGACACGATGAAGTAGTTTGTCTGTCTAAGTAGATACGATGAAGTAGTTTGTCTATCTAGACATTGCGCAGACCAGGTAAGGCGAAGTACAGTTTGCCTATCTGACAGCTGCCGCAAATACATTGCGAGGATCAGGTAAGGCGAAGTATAGTTTGCCTATCTGACGGCCGCCGCAATATTCTCAGCAAAACTGAGAGAGCACGCTGAAGTAAATTAAAAGTGAAAGTGTGAGTCACGAGTTTCGGTCTGTCCCGTGGTGAGGTGAATATCTGTATATATTATCTGTATATCCATCATGGGAGCCACCTATCCTAAACCGAATCCTGGCGAAACACCAAATGATTGGATGAATAGATGTAGTTGGGGTTTTTATACAAATTTATGGGTGAACAATTTAGCGGGTTGGACCGAAGCCAATGGGATGTATCCTACATATCCGCGAATGGGTTCTTTTGACCCAAATCATATGGCACAAGCTTTTCGATTGACATATAAAGGCGAAGGTGACCCTGAATGGGACCAAAAATATATGTCAATGTCAATGTCAATGTCAAATTTATTTATATAGCACCATTTATCCCAACCGAGGTTGCCAATGTGCTGCACATATTTATAATAGACAATTGCACAATACAAATAAGCAATAAAAACATCATAATAAAACAAACATTTCAATACAACTTCCTCACTAAGTATATGCTAATTCAAAAAGATGTGTTTTTAGCATAGTTTTAAAAACAGATAAGGATGAAACAGAGCGAATACACAGAGGTAAAGCATTCCATAATCTGGGGGCAGCTACTGAAAAAGCCCGGTCTCCTCTGCACCTCAGCTTTGACTTTGGGATACATAGTTTCCGGTTAGATGACCGGAGAGACAGAACCGGACGATACTCAGTAAGTAATTCCGAGAGATACGGAGGGGCCAGACCGTTTAATGATTTAAACACCAAAAGAATCATTTTAAAATTCACTCGATACCGCACAGGCAACCAGTGCAGAGAACGTAAAACTGGTGTAATGTGCTCCCGTTTTTTAGTCCTGGTTAAAAGTCTAGCGGCTGCATTTTGAACCATTTGTAACCGGGATAAAGCTGACTGGCTAATCCCAAAATATAGTGAGTTACAGTAATCCAGTCTCGTCGTAATGAAAGCATGGATCAATTGTTCAAAATTTTTTCTCGTCAAAATGGGTTTCACTTTAGCTAGTAATCTAAGCTGAAAGAAACACGATCTGACCACTGCATTGATGTGTTTGTCAATTTCAGCTTATCATCAAAGATAACCCCTAAATTTTTAACCCAAGGTTTTACAGAGGAAGATAACTCACCAAAATGTATTGTTGATGTACTAACAGAGTCTGAAGGACCGAATACTATTATCTCAGTTTTACTCTCATTAAAATTAAGAAAATTTAAAGATAGCCAGGCTTTCACATCAGCCAAACAAGTCATGAGTGCTTCTAAGCCATTGGAACTCTTTTTTAAGGGCAAATATATTTGAGTGTCATCTGCATAGCAGTGAAATGACAGACCATGCTTCCTAAAAATAGAACCCAATGGCAGCATATACAAAGAAAAAAGAATTGGAGCTAAGATGGAACCCTGAGGTACACCACATGCTAGAGGAGCTGACTCAGATGAGTGTTCACCCATATTAACATTAAAACGTCTATTTAAAAAATATGAATTGAACCATTCAAGAGCGCTTCCTGTTATGCCTGCGCAGTGCTCCAGGCGAGTAAGAAGGACTGCATGGTCAACAGTGCCAAACGCAGCACTCAAATCTAGGAGCACAAGCACAGAGTGGTTTCCAGAGTCGCCAGTAAGTAGAATATCATTTAAAACTTTCAGGAGTGCAGTCTCTGTAGAGTGGAATTTTCGAACACCTGATTGAAAGACCTCAAATATCTTATTTTCATCTAAAAAACTCTGCAATTGTAGAAGCACTATTTTCTCGAGGATCTTTGTAATAAAAGACAAATTTGAAATTGGTCTATAGTTCTCTAAAACAGTAGGGTCTAAATTGTGTCTCTTGAGCAAAGGATAAACTGTAGCATGCTTTAACACGCCGGGTATGATGTTTGGTTAAAAATGCAAACTGTATGGAATGATAAACAGGGTATTTCACTGCCAAAATCTGTCAGGAATGTGGTACCCAAAAAGCCGACAGGAAAAAAACGAGAAACGATTATTAGCTGAGGCTGAGTCAAAGTTACAGAAAACCAAATTAGAGAAAGCAACTAAACTCTATCCAGAAGTACCGTCTACTTCCTCACTCCCGCCGTGCACGCCGCCACCCTATTCGGCGCCCGCGCCTAACGTACCCGCGCGCAGCGCGCCCGCGCTTACTTCCGCAGAGCCTTGCGCGCCCCCATTAGCGCTCGTCAAGAAAATAAATGAAGCTCACTTGTGGATATCAAAACGAAAGGGTCACGTAGAGGTAACTCCGCCGTCCGTCTCAACTTTGAAAGACATTTTGACTGTGGAGGATGTGGGAAAAAAGATTAGAACAATGGCTGGTGACGGGTTATTTGATCTGCCTAAAACAGCGAGCCCTGCTTTCCTGCATTACGCAGGGGGTGGAGCAGGAAATGTAGTGCATAACCAACTTAAGAGGGGAAGATGCAATTATTGTGGGAGGTAGGGACACTGGGCTCGGGCCTGCAAAAAGAGACAAGCTGACGAGAGAAATGGTAAATACCACCCACAGCAGCAACCACAGCAGCCGCAGCATCAGGGAAATCACTCTTTCCCCGCACTGCCACCTCCCCCTCCCCCTCCCCCTCCACATACACATCCCTATTACACTCAATAGGGTTGCCCACAGAATCACGCCCCCAACGCCGCCCTTTTGTCTATAACCATAGACTCCCCCAATGGGGAGGAGCCTGCTACTCTAATGATTAACATGTTAGAGCAGGATTACCCTTTTCTCATTGACTCAGGGGCTACTATGTCATCGGTGGGTGGGGGCTACGAGGGGCCACTGTCTAACCAGAGTGTTGATTCTGTAGGGATTGATGGGTCTCCTTTCTTGACACCGCTTACGCCGCCATTAGAATTGAAGGTAGGCTCTCACAGACTAAATCACAGATTTGTATATATGGCATCGTGCTCTTATAATTTAATGGGAAGGGATTTGATGGCTGCCCTGGGGGTGGAGATGAGGTTTAAAAATGGTAAACTTGTAGTGCACACCTCGGACGAAGTGTGTAATGAAATAGGTGCCCTGAATGGCCTGCAGGTGTCACTGTTGTCCACTTGTAAAATATCCTCACCCCAAACTGACTTTTCTGAATTACCAGACAGTCTGTGGGCAGCTCACAAGGATGATGTAGGCAGTGTATCATAATGACCCTATATATATTAAGCAATATCCAATATCAGAGGATAAAGCTAGGGGATTTGATGTTATAGTGTCATCTCTAGTGAAGCAAGGGGTAATAAAACGCATTACTAGCCCCTATAACACACCAGTGAATCCTGTCCCCAAGCCAAATGGCACTTGGAGATTCACTCAAGATTTAAGGCGAATTAATGAATTGGTGGTACCAATGGCCCCTTTGGTACCTGATGTAACATCTATTCTCATGGCTATTGATTGTGACCATGGCCATTTCTCAGTGGTTGATCTCTGTTCTGCTTTTTTCAGCATTCCTGTGGAACCAGATACACAGCCCTTATTCGCATTCACCCACAGGGGTCAACAATATACTTGGACACGCCTCCCACAAGGGTATGTCGATAGCCCCGCCTACTTCAGAATGGTGGTGAAAGACTGCCTGTCCACTTTGAGTCTGCCTGAAGGGGCAGCACTTCATCAGTACGCTAATGACCTTATGATAACAGCTGTGACGGCGGAAGTCTGCAAAGAAAGTACGCTAGCACTGTTACAGCATCTCAGTGAGCACGGCTTTAAGGTCTCTAAGAGTAAGTTACAATTCTGTCAACCATCCGTGACCTATTTAGGCCATTGCCTAACCAAAGGTCAGCGCACCCTCACTGCTGACAGACTTCAAGCAGTAAGAAATCAACCCCAACCGCGAACTAAGCAGCAAATGTTGGCTTTTCTGGGACTGGTTAATTACTGCAGACAGTGGATCCCCGACTGTTCTCATTTTGATAAAGTATTGAGATCCTGTTATGACAATAAAACCCCTGCATCGTCGCCTATCATCTGGACAGATGAGGCTAAACAGGCATTTAAGCAGCTAAAAGGGGCCCTATGTTCCAGCCCCTCATTAGGCCTGCCCAATTACAAGTTACCTTTCCACTTGTTTGCCTACAATGGCCCTGATACTGCATGTGCAGTATTAGCACAGGAACATGGAGGGGGCATGAGACCTGTGGCTTTCCTGTCCAAAACATTGGACAACATCATCAGGGGTCTACCACGTTGCCTACAGGCGGTAGCAGCATGCGCACTGATGGTGCAAGATGCTGAAAAGATTGTGTTGTCATACCCCCTAACATTACACACTTATCATCAGGTAAAGCACACCATACAGAATTTGAACACACAACATATGTCAGTACAGCGTAGGACGGGGTATGAACATGTGCTAACTGCTACAACTAACCTCAGTATTAAGAGCTCATTAGGCATGAGTCATGTTGCTATGACATTGCATCACCTCCTAGCAACATGGGGGTAACATGGTTTTTGTGGATGGCTTGTGCACAAAACCACAAGATGGCGTCTTCCTATGTGGCTACGCAGTATGTCAACTACCTGACGTTGTGTTGGAAGCACATAGCCTTCCTTTTCGCTCAGCACAAGCCGCAGAACTGTATGCTCTAACCAGAGCCTGTCAGATGTTTGCCGACAAAGATGTGACTATTTATACTGACTCACGATATGCTTTCGGAGTAGTACATGACTTTGCTCAAATATGGCGAGCCAGGGGATTTGTGGGGGCGGATGGCAAGCCAATTTCGCATCAAAATTTAGTTGAGTCATTGATTGAAGCCTCATGTCTCCCAAGGAGAATAGCCATAGTAAAAACAAAGGGTCACTCGAGTTTACATAATGATGAGGCCAAGGGTAACTCACTGGCTGACCTAAATGCAAAAAGGGCTGCTCAAGGGGGACCTCCAAGCCCCCATGTTAATATAGCTCTAGTGTCAACCTCAAAAATGACGTCGTCAATGATTCCAGATGTTGACCTTGTCGCTGTCCAGAAAGCAGCCAGTGAGACTGACCGTCAATTTTGGTCAGTTTTTTCTGCGTCTCAGGGACCTGATGACCTCTGGCGTGACAAAGAGGGTCGACTGTGTTTACCTACGTCTGTTTTACCGTTTCTCGTCCTCGAATTTCATGGTATCACTCATCGCGGCCGAAGAGAGGTACTAGATACAATGCGAGGTCTATTTTGCGTCGACCAATTACCTCAAACGGTTAATGACATTCTTGACAGATGTTTAACTTGTGCTAAAAATAATATAAGCAAACCTCCAGCAAAACACCAACACCTGCCGAGGCCTAACCAACCGTTTACTGAATGGCAGGTTGATTTCACACACATGCCCAAGAGGGGACCTTTTAAATACCTCTTGGTGCTTGTGGACAAATTTTCTAAGTGGGTAGAGGCCTTTCCATGTGCCAAAGAAAACGCCAATGTGGTCGTGCAGTTTTTAACCAAAGAAATCATACCCAGATATGGTATCCCGGTATCAATAGATTCCGATAAGGGCACACCTTTCACATAAAAAGAAACGCAGCAATTGGTGAAAGAGTTACAAATTGATTGGCGACTACATATACCCTTCCATCCTCAAAGCTCAGCTTTCGTTGAGAGGAAGAATAGGACCATTAAACAAAAGATAAGAAAAGCAATGATCAGTATGAATACATCCGATTGGACAAGGGTCCTTCCAATTGTCTTAGCAGACCTAAGAATGATGCCTCAGCCAAATTTAGACAACTTATCACCCTATGAGGTGGTGATGGGCCGACCTTTCCCCATCCCTTGGCGCCACGGAATGGTAGGGATAGGTGTGGTGTTAACTGATCATATGTCTGAGTACTCTGTGGGCCTAATAGAAAAATTAACTGAGTTCTGGGAAAGGGTCAAAATGAAACACCCTGAGATCCCTAAAGCTAACTCACATCCCTTTGAATTGGGAAATCAAGTATTGATAAAGAAACTAAAAACCGGGGGCCTTAATGACTCTCTGTATGATGGGCCTACAGAGATACTAGCGGTGACCAGAACTGCTGTTTTAACTGATCTTTTTCCACAGTGGATTCATGCAACCAGAGTGAAACCCTTGAAATGAAGAAACAATGTATTACATGTACTGACTGTTTTTGTTTTCCAGAGCAATAATGTGTATTGTCCTAGCTGGACTCATGGTACCCAACGCTTCAAAGGAGGAGGCCAAAAGAAACCTCTTCTGGCAGTATGCCAACTGGACAGCGCGTCAACTGACCAATGAATCCTGTGTGGTGTGTCAAGAATTATTCCGCACCATAATAACTGTATCCTTGAAACCATTTGTCTATAACTGTGAACCCCCCAATTTCACTGTGTTCTGTACAGATTATGCAGGGAAAATGTATGTATTGTCTCCTAGGTGTGTAAAGAGGGTAACTAAACCGTACCATAATTACTGTTGTAAAAATGAAACGTGCAAGAAAGAAGGTAGTGCATCAAGTAAAAATGAAACTGAAACTGTTGATGTAAAAATTAGCCTGGTGTTACCAGAAGGCTTTATGTTTCCTTATTGTTTTAATGGGACATCAGGTGAAAGGGTGACAGGTATAAGTGCTAAAAATTGTAAACATATAATACACGAGGCGGATGGGGCATTAGACTGCCCAAGGTTCAAGAGGGGCTCTTGTGAAACAAATGTGATGGCGTGTGCGAAGGGACAGAATGCTAGCTGCTATACATCAAAAAACCCTTCCTGTGTCCAGATGGGCATGCATGGTGAATCTCCGTGGCCAGCCAAAGGTGCAGTGCTGGCTGATGACTGGTACTGGTACTGTGGTGACGACACAATCAACAACACGTACAGGATGAACTGGACAGGCCTCTGTGCACCAGTGCAGCTGCAACATCGTGTGACTGTTATGCATATACAACGTGATTTGTCTTTCAGGAGCAAACGATCAGTGGACAACGAGGAAGTCCCTGATGAACATCAGATGAGGTCACACTGGACTCGGTTCTGGAGGTCTATGATACCTCAGTTCGGCGTCTCTGACCTACTGAGACAACAGAACATCATGCATTATCGACTGGCATCATTTGTTAACAGCACCACAGCTGCACTGGCAGGGGTACAAAGCGAACTGAGAGCACTGAGACAGGTGGTCATGCAGAACCGGTTGGCGGTGGACATGCTTCTTGCCCAGCAGGGAGGGGTTTGTTCTGTTGTAGGTGATAAATGCTGCACATACATACCTGCAAATGATGAGCCCGAGGGATCAATTGGCACTGCTGTAGCTACTATGAAGCAGATCTCATCCCAGATATATGAGGATGAGCTAAAGTCTAGAACTAACAATTGGAATTGGGGTATTCTCTCTAGCCTATTTGGCACGCTTGCACCTTATGTCTCAATGATAATACCGGTATTACTTATTTTGTTTTTATTATGTATTTTTGGTCCATGCATTGTGAAATGTTTCACACAACGTATGTATACTATGGTGTCTGCTATCTCTGCAGGATATCGCCCTCTGCCACAGAAGGATACAGGAGAATCCAGGCTCTAGAGAAGAGTCTGGAAGAGGGGATTATAAGAATTAATGTGTTTTTTTGTAATGCAATTTCTTTCCTATTTTGTAGTTGCCTTATGTTTTACAGGATATTTCACCTAAGAGTGTGATGATATGGTTCTGTGTGTCGAATAGTTGTTTTTGTGGTGTCTGCCTTCTCAGGGTCATCTGTCGGGCAGGAAACCAGTTCGGTGCGGCTGCACTCTGTTCCTAGAGATTGTTCACTTCCATATACCTGCTCTGTATTTTTCCTTTCCATATGTAGAAGTATTCTTCTTAAATGATATGTGAACCCCCGCCTACTTGAAGGTTTGTAAGGGTGCTGTATAAAAGATGGGACTGCCCCATCTTCTTTAGTAGATAACAATAAACCAACTTGTATTAGAATTTGATGTGTTGTTGTCTATCCCAAGCGCTTGTTGCTGATCCACTCGACAGACCTGAAAAACTGCAGTGACCCAGAATCGAGGTTCTAACATTTTGTAAATAATAATCTAGCTGGATTTTCAAAAGGAGTTCCAGGTGATGCTGCTTGAGGGATTGTATTTCTACGAATTGATTTGCCTGATTCTGTCGAGCGATATCAACTGGGTGCTTATGAACAACAACGAGCCAGACCTGATGAGTGTGTAAAGAGGGACCCCTGCTGTCTTCCCATTCGGACCTGATTTTGTCGGGGAATTTTTTCAATTGCAGCTAAGCTGTTATTTACTACACATACACTAGCCGGGTAGTAGTTAAACAAAAGGCCTTAAAGGGGTCCTATTATGCTTTTTCACCTTTCGGATTTTTCATACAGTGTAGATAGCTTCACTTAAACTTGCACTTGGCTAGTCTAATCAGTGATGATATTGATAATGTTTATTGCTCGTTTTCTGTAGCTGCTTTCTGAATAGCCAAGGAAATGTAAGCATGTGAGCATTATAATTAGTAACTTACATGTAACTTACAACTTTAATGTTTTTATTAAATTATTGTCAACAATAGATCCAACACTACTGTAGCATCTTTTTCTATCCTCACTCTCTCACATCATCATGTGCCGCATACCCTTTGACACACAAAAAACTTAAATGTGCCTTTTTTTATTAATTCAATGAATATTCGAAATTCATTTCCTTTTCTTTTTGACTGCCTCAGTGTTGAGTGATACAGGAAATTCATTTTATAATTTTTTCTAACAGTGTTCAGGTACTCAGGGTTCATGCAATACATGTGCTGGCTGCTAACAGGTTTCATATTATTTTGGTCTAAAATTCATTCCCATCTTCCCATGAGTAGAACTTAACTCTTAAACTGATAAATGTTATAGTGTTGCACATGCTTGATGCTCAAGAACAACTTCAGAGTGCATAAATGGACACAGAATTATAATTTTTTTGCATGAACTAACTTTTAAGTTTGGAAATATAGTGGCATGCCAAAGCCTTGCAGAATCTTAAAATGTGAATAATTTTTACAAAATTACAACATGCATGATATTTTTTATTTAGTACTGTCCTGAGTTAGATATTTTACATAACATATATAGTCCACAAGAAAAAAAAAACATCTTAAATTATTAAAATAACCCCCTTCAAAAATTTGGGAACCCTTGGTTCTGAATACTGTGTGTGGTTACCTGGATGATCTATGAATGTTTTTTGTTTGTTTGTTTTGTGATAGTTGTTCATGAGTCCCTTGTTTGGTCTAAACAGTTAAACTTAGCACTGTTCTTCAGAAAATCAGATCAAGAGATCTTTAACAGACATCTTGCAGATGCTATCTGGGGTGTTTAAACGTCACACTCTGGATGTTGCATTGATTGGTCCAAACACAAATAAAAGGTGCATTTTTGCATAATAGCTTCGCTTTAAGATCCGGTAACAGAACAAGTAGCCAGCAACGTTGTCTAATAACCAAAACCTGTTAGAGGGAGGTTTAGTCTGGTACCCAAAATACCCCAAACTCTATTAATGGTCTTCTATCAGCCAATAAGTTGACTGAGCAAAGCCAATCAAAAGCTGAAGCAGGGGACAAAGTGGTGATGGTAAAAAGGAGAAGTTTATTGAATAGTCTTAGTTGCACATGTTTCAATGCTCAGACTTCGTCTCACCAGCACACATTCAGCAAGTATTATTACACCAAACTGATTCACAACAACATCCCATAAACCTTGAGTTTCCATAACCATTCCCTTGTATCTTTTATTCATCAAGACAAAACAATAATGCAAGAAAAATAATGAGTAACATAGCATATAAAATAAATTAATTAATGAATACATGAGTAAAAAGTAAAAAGAAAAAAAAGATAAATGCTCCAAGTACTATCAACTTTGCAACGGCCTAGTCATTGCAAACCAACTAATTACCACAATCTTTGCAACAATAATCCCAGTTGTCTTGATCATCCGTGTAGCACCACAGGTAATTTTTGCCGTGATGGCCACAGGGGTGATCAGACCTGCATGTTTGGTCACTCACAGCTGCGTAGCAGTCATCCGAGGTACAACAGTAATCCCAGCTGCCATCAGTAGTTTTGCACCATAGGTAATCAGAGCCATGGAAGGCACAGGCATGATCAGACCTGCAGGTTTTACCATTTTTAGCTGAGTGGCAGTCATAAGAGGAACTACAATAATCCCAGTTGCCTTTGTCATCTGTGTAGCACCACTTATAATTCTTACCATAGTTGGCACAGGCCTGGTTACTGGAGCAGTACTTCCCATTTTTGGCCTTACTGTGCCTCAGTGGAGGGCTGCAGTAGTCCCAGCTGCCAGAGATGGTGTTACACCAGAAGTAGTTGTGGCCATATGTTGCACACGGGTGAACATCCTTGCACCTGTCTCCTTTATACGTGACGAGAGAGTATGGTGGGGAGCACGTTACCGGCGTCTGGCCTGAGTAACACCTGTAGCCCTTGAGATTGTCATGGTACTGACAGGGAGAGGAGCAGCATGGCTTGATTTTACCTCCTGTGGTGCATTGACAACTATAACTACCTTCTGAGATGCTTGAACAGGGTGAGCCGTCAGCAGCGGTCTTCGGCTTTTCTGGGACCAACAGGCATTCGACAGCATCCGAGTCCTCAGAGACCTCACTCTTTCTGAGCTCATTACTGATAACTTGTGATTTGACATGAGTTAAAAGACAAGCACTATCAGAAAAGGGTTTCAAGTCATCTGCCACAGTAAAATAGTCATCCATTCTGTCAAAGGCTAAATTTCCGGTCATCTTCCTCACCTTGACGTTACTTTTAGATGACATGCTGTCACTCATGGAAACCCTTTTCACCGCACCAAGCATGTTCTGCACATCGGGGCTCATTTGGACTCCTTGGTTAAGTGGCAGATTAATTAATATCTGAAAATGTTGCTGAATCATTTTAAATTTCTTATTGCCTCCTTCACAATCATCAGCAAAAATCCAAATTAGTCGAGGAGTACTTGACAGCAGACTATAGAGTTCACCAAGCCGATCATTAAGGTTTGACACTGTCATCAGGTCTATGCCAGGCTCTTTCGGCTGGTTTCTCCCCATATAGCTGAAGGAGAAAGACTTTGTGTCATCAGTGTGGTGTTTATAACAGACAGCTGTCCATATGTGAGAGGGCACTGTCACCCTTTCGGGGTCTTCAGAGGTTCCCCTTTGTGGTATTCGTTCATTTGTACTGGGTACCGTCCCTGTGACAATATAGGCTGTTGCAGCAGCACCATCTCTGGCAAGGTTTTTTATTAATAGACTCTTCAATGAGCTCTCCCATTTAGACCAGTGGATACGGTTGAAACACGCGTCCATAGGTGCAGCGTTGGTCAGTGTACATGTTGCGGTACGGCCTGTACCACTTTGGAAGCTGTTGGGGTTCAGGTGTCCACGATCGTATCCAGTGTGCCTGTAGTCGGGGCTGATGGATTGATTATTTTTGAAAATGTTTTGATTGTTTTGATTCTCACGGACCATATGATCAATTTGGGAATCAGGTTGGGAAATCTACAGAAGAGATATCACTTCAGATGGTTAGTTTGATGTTCTACCACTTGGAAAAAAAATAATTTGACAAGGAAATAGATTTTGTTCTTTTTGCATGTGGACAAAAACATAATGAAGACCAAACTATTTACAGGACACAACTGCTTTGCTTCTTAATGAAAAACGTTGCTTTTTATAGTGAAAGTCATTTGTTAGAGAAATGCATGGTTACCTGTGGCTCGAGGTACCAGTTGTCCTTACAGTACTTTCCAGGAGTGCTTGAGCATGCGGGGTCCAACGTGTAGGCACTGTAGAGAGGGATTCTGTGATGAACCGAGTACAGCGTAGCATAATACGCTGGATGGATGGATTCTCCATCTGTATACATCTGACAGATTCTCTTGGCATTCTGATCCATTCCTCTTGGCTCAATGCCTTTGTAGAAGAACTCTTCACACTCATTAAAGCTGGTGACCACTTTTGCCTGAGCACTGAATGCTCTCAGTATAACACAGGTGAGCAGGCCTAGAGCAATCATGGTGTTACAGAGCAGAGACGCCAGAAGCACAGCTGCCGTCAGTGATGTTGGTGTGGGTGTGACTGAAATCAAATAACGAGAAGAAATTAGAAATTTGATGGGACCTTCACCACTCCAGACCTTAATCCCAAAGAAAATCTGTAAAGGGAGCTGAAGGTTCAAATGGCCAAATGTTAGCCTCGAAACCTTAATGACTTTGAGAGGATCTGCAAAAAGGAGTGGAACAAAATCCCTCCTGGTGGCCAACTACGAGAAATGTCTGACCTCTGTGATTGCCAACAAGGGTTTTGCCATCAAGTCATGTCTTGCTGATTGGCTACAAGTTTGTTTTGGTAGTGGACCCATCTTGGTATTCTACAACATTTTTGAAACACTACATACCTTTAACTATTGTACTAGTCCCTGTATCCACTGTTACATCAACAGCATCACTGACAGGAGGTCCTCTAGTGGACAAGCCAATAACTGTATTTGTGTCTGCGTGATTCTACAGCTGTGTTAGACTAAAGTTACTTGCAGTTTATACCAGTTTTAGTTCGACAGCTGTGCTGATGGTTTAACTAGGCTCAGCATAACCAGTTTTTCTTTATGAAGTACAGAACAATGCACTGAAGAAATATGTTCACCTTCAGAACCATTTTAGGAAAACAGATGAAACCAGTTTAACTCATTTTACTGCTGAAACTGTTGACAGATGGATGATTCATAGAAGGTAGATTTATGTCTCATGTTTCATGGGTTACTTTACTTTACTTCAGATACCTCCATATAGGTATTAGGGAATAATATGTGAAGTTTGGGGATAAGGGGGCAACAACCTAGACAATAACAAATTATTTCTACAATAAGTATTTTAAAACCACATAGTATTCTAATATTACGTATGTATGACCAACTATGTTAATCAAAAATCATGTGTTTTTTGGGTTATTTAGCAAAATCTTACACTGTGCACATTTTAATCTAAAAAACACTGTGTTATAGTTTTAATCCAAACACTCGGTTGACATGGTTGGGTAAGGAAGCTAGCTTTATTCACAAATCATAAAGCATTACAGAGCTTTAAATGAAATCATCAAAATGAATTTAGCACAACATTAAAGTCACAGAAGCAAAATCTGTCCAATGATAATGACACACACACACACACACACACACACACACACACACACACACACATACATACATAAAAACGAGAGAAAGATGAAGCACTCACCTCAAATTATATTTGTAGA
This sequence comes from Garra rufa, assembly GCF_049309525.1. Taxonomy (NCBI): domain Eukaryota; kingdom Metazoa; phylum Chordata; class Actinopteri; order Cypriniformes; family Cyprinidae; genus Garra; species Garra rufa. The sequence goes on along the minus strand of NC_133364.1, from coordinate 40,025,566 downwards.
TCTTTCTACTTCCTGTTAAATAGG
>NC_133364.1:39995246-40025042 GCF_049309525.1 Garra rufa | reverse complement strand
GGTTATAAAGCATTACATTGTTGGTTTTAAAACAGTTAATTTTGACTGTCTAAATGGAAAATCTCTACAGGTATGTCAGTCACAAGGCTACAGAAATACATGTTATAATGTTAGTAGAGTTTTGAGAAGAAAATACCTCGAATATCAGTTCCTCTCAGATGAAGATCAGGAGACTCTGTGAATCTCCAGCAGATTCTTGATTGAGATCAAACTCTGTTCAAGCAGTGAAACGCTGTAGTTTGACTGAGATTTCAGGAGGCCGTCCTCACAGATGAAGACAAAGCAAACAAAGCACTGAAAGGATGTCAGCAGTTCTAGGAAGAGCTCAGACTCATCAGCAGATCTTCAGCACTCATTATCATAGACATCAGGGAAAGCACACCTTCAGATCATGATGCATTCACACTCAACTATCAGAACAATTAAACACATCAGACACAAACATCAACAGACAAAGAGGACAAAAGATGATGATTTTACAGTCGAGTTCACACACACCTTATTTACAGTTTATTTTAAGTGACTGCTCTTGCTGACTTTCCAAGGCTACCATTTAGCATGGACTAAAATAATTGTCTTTTGTAGTTACATTAAATTTCTAAATATATATCCATCCCTTCCAAATTGAAATTGTGAAATTATGTTATTGAAATGACAGATCATCTTTCCATGTCAAATTGTAAATAAATTAACCAAGGTCTTTGTGTGCATTACATTTATTCATGTGCCTTTGTTAGAGATGAAACATGCAGTATTTGGAAAGATTAGGGAGAATACAAATACTGGTTATAAACTGTATGTTAATTCTTGCGGAAATTCTTTACACTTAAGGATAAATTTATCAAGATCCAACCTTTTAAAACTTTATACAGATGATATAAAGTGGGTACCGCGTCTGCAAAATGCATTTGAAGCTTTGACCACTGAGTGGCGCTTTAACCACAAGTTATCAAAGCTAATATTTATATAATATGAATCATGTGTTATATTAGCAGACCACTTGGGGTCTGCTCATCAGAAAAAAAAAACAGAATCTAGTTGCATAGTTTGTTCAAAATTAAATCCTAAATCCTGAAATAAATGTTCCCAGTTTACACAATCAATTGCTTTTTCTGCATCCGAGCTAAAGTTGCATGTGAATCGTTCTTCTAATATTGTCATGTGTGGGAGACATCCCTTACGAAAAAGAAGTTTATTCAAGTTTGCTATTAGTATACTTCTTTTAAACCTAAAATACTTTAAATCTACTTTTTATGTACTTCTCATAAATCTCAGAAACATTTAGGTAGACTTGACTAACACTTAGAAAAAAATCAAAAAATATATCTGAGCTATACTTGAGCTCTGAGAATCTATGTTTTCATTGCTATTACACATCTTCTGAACAGAATTTCATGTAATCTAACACAATCATCAGACATAAAACAGCATCAAAACCATAGATATGGAAAACTGTGTATTACAAATGTCAACCCACGAAGAGGTAATTATGACTGTCACGCTCTGGATTACGTTTTGATTATCACCAATAGTCTTTTTTTTTAGCTTTTTGTTCAAAATGTTGTTTCTTTATTTACTTTTTATGAAACTTACCCACATTCAAGTGTTTTTAAAAAGGAATGCATGAAGCTAGAATAAAATGTTTTTGTTTTGTTTTTTCTTTTGATGTTTTGTAAGTTCAGATATTCATATAACAAAATATATACATAGCAATATACTTAAAATGTGATTTAAATTTTACTTAAAGAAAACTTATGAGTATACTTGCAGTGTAAAACTACTTAACTAGTAGATAACTGGGAGTACTAAAAATGCATAAAAAATGTAATAAGTAAACTATCAGTATACCCAAGTTCACTTTTAGTATACTTGCAGTACACACTGAAAACAGAGATGTAAAGTAGTTGCGTAATCAAAGTCTACTACTGTTATACTACTGTTATTTACTAGAAAGAGGGCCGATTTAGTCCCAAGGAGTATTGAAATAGTACACTTAAAAGTATCAGTATCACTTAAAAGTTCACTTTCAGCTTACTCTTGAACAAAGAACACGGACAGGGTTTGACATTTACTTGATATTTCATATGTTTTTATTAGACTGAATTATCTTTGTCCAGAGTAAAAATTTTCCTATTTCTAAACCTTTTTCCTTTTTCAATCACAAAGAGGCACAAAATCACTTTCAGGGACTTTCACATTAAATGCACCCTTCTGGTGGAATGACCTGCCCAAGTCAATCCGACAGCTGAGTCCTTAGCCATCTTCATGAATGGCATGTGTGAGGCTTCTCTATAATGTGGTTCTTAAGCTGATTCCTGTCTGAGAATCTCATTGGCACATGCAACACCTGAAACATTTCTCTCCAGAGGGAATCCTCATGTGACGATGAAAGCCTTCTTTATACATTTAGGTCTTTCCACACTGACCACAAGCAAAAGGCTTCTCTCACTCGTGAATTTTCACATCAGACCCTTTTTGTGTGGAGCTCTTCCAGGTCTCCAGCGTGATTTCTCATATGGGCCACAAGTTGTTGTTTTCGTTTAAAACTCTTTGCACACTGAGAGCAAATGTATGGCTCTTCCACAGTGTGGGTTCTCATGTGAGATGTAAGACTTCCTTTAACTGAGAAGTTCTTCCCACACAGTTTGCAGGCGTGGGGTTTCTCTCCGGTGTGAACTTTCATGTGGACATTAAGCGTTTTTTTCTGTGTAAAACACTTGCCACACTGAGAGCAAATTAACTTTTCTCCAGCATGGATTGTCAAGTGGACTTTAAGGTTTTCTTTTCGACTGAAACCCTTTCCACACTGAGGGCAGGTGTAAGGCTTCTCTCCAGTGTGAATCCTCATGTGGACATTAAGAGACCCTGTTTGAGAGAAACTCTTTCCACACTGTCGGCAGGCGAAAGGGCTCTCTCTCGTGTGAACTCTCATGTGAATTTTAAGATTTCCATTTCGTGCAAAGCTCTTCCCACACTGTCGGCAGGAGTAGGGCTTCTCTCCGGTGTGAATTCTCAAGTGGCTATAAAGATACTTTTTCCGTGTAAATCTAATTCCACACTGAGGGCATATGAACAGCTTTTCTTCGTGGGTTTTCAAGTGTACATTAAGTCTGTGTTTTCGGCTGAAACTTTTTCCACATTGTTTACAGGTGAAAGGGCTCTTTTCAGCATCTGTTAGGTTCGTAGTATCTGTTTTATGAGTCCGTGTGTAACTACAAGATTTTTCCACGGTCATTGAATCATACTGATTTTTCTTTTGCATTACATTCAGTTCTTGACTCTCCTCTTTCCGGTCTAGGGTGAAAAGAAACAAAACAAGGTTAACACCAGTTTAAAGGCACAAAGCAACAGACAGGAATAAAGATGTAAAACATCAAATCCAACAACATGTATGCTAGATCCTATATCCACTAAACAACTACAGGAGGTTTAACCTGTAATCTTAAAACGAAAACACAAGGTTATGAAACAGCATGTTAGATACAAACCATTCCAGACAATGAATGAAATAAACCGAGAAACTTACACTGTTGAAAAAAACCCAGCATATGCTGGTTAGGTAGGTTATGAAGCATGGATGCTGGATTGAGCTGGTTTAGACTGGTCCATAGCCAGTCATGTGCTGGTCAGCTTAAACCAGCTAAGGACCAGCTCAAACCAGCATCCATGCTTCAAAACCTAACCAGCATATGCTGTTTTTTTTTTTCAACAGGGCACATAATGATTATGAATAAAGACAGCTAAAGCAGGTAACTGAAAACAAACTAAATCTCCATGAAAATGATATTACACCCCCCAACTGATGAGGAAGAGTAGGGGCTTTGGAGGAGGATGAGGGCGATGATGGTGGGAGAAACCAAGGTGGCGATGAAGGTGGGAGAAGCCGGGAGCATAAGGAGCCAGATGGAGACTTGGCTGATGGCAGATGGGATTAGGGTGCAGCCACCAGATCCAGTCCATACCAAGAGCAGATGGTGGATCAGCACCTACAGCCGATTGTCAGCGGATACCATGTCAACTAGGTGAGCCCCAGAGACAGGGCGACGTCAACACACACCCAAAGCAGTGAGGTGGGGTGAGTTGTTGGGGTTTCATTATGTTCCTCATGGGCTTCACCTCATTCGTGGTATTGAGGGTGAAAGAGAGCTCTGTACGTTTACTCCCCCCACCTACAATCTTGAAAAAAATACTAGAAAAATTATTTCCTCTCAACTATAACGTGAATTTAGAATTTAGAATATTGTCAGCTTCCATGTGCATCACAGGACAATGTGACAACAAAAACAGCACTTATTGCATTTGTTTCTCAAAAGGAGAAAGTGTTTTTCAGTCTCATTTCCTTCTAAAATTTTTGATTTTGAGTTGTTCATGTCTGGAGAGAAAGTGATGTTTACAAGACGCTGACTTAAAAATGTGATTGTGTGTGAGGATGACAAAAAACTGATTATAGCCAACAAATCTCACTCACATTCATAGTTTACTTTTTGCAGGTGGATTTGTAGATACAGTTGCAAACCTAAGTGATTTTTTTACATTGTTTTTGTTACACAATTTTTTTTTTTTTTTGCTATTTACTGTTTAGCATCATTTAATGTGTGATAAAATAACGAGACAAATAACAGAGATAAAGAGATTCGTGACCTAGAATGACTGAAGTAAGAATGAACGAAACCAACCTATTTGTTCCTCAGTATCTTCATGTTTGACTCTAAAAGCTTCTTCAGTCTTTACATCTTCACTTTCCTCTTTAAAAAACGCCATCTCTGTTTGTTGTTCCTCAGGATCTTCATGTTTGATTCTGAAAGCTTCTTCAATCTTCATGTCTTTACTCTCCTTTTTAATAAACACCATCTTTATAAAAAGTGTCACGTGGATCTCAGTCACTTCACCAAGCGTTTTCCTGTGTGCTCAAGATGAGAATAATTAACAGACAGAAAAATCTATGCAAACTAAATCTCTGTGAGCATCTCAATCAGCTCCCTAGTTCAGTAGTCAGCGCACCAGTAAGGCAAAAAACACTCAAAATTAAAGTTGCAAGCAACCTGGTGGCTTTAGGAAAGCAGGAGACACTGAGCAATATGCATTGAAAGTGGTTAATATGGGAGAAATATGTCAAAGTCTTTGATATTCCTGCTTTTAGCTGGTGGCGCTGTGACTGTTAACAGAATATTGGCATGTAGATGTCTTCACGTCAGAACTTTTATCAAACATATGAAGTTTGGTGCAGATTGAACACGGAACATGAACTTGTTTGAGTTAAGTGTAAAGAATAAATAAATACTAAACTGAGCAATTCCAAGAGGGTCCTCGCAATATTTGTGCTTTGGCTCTTTGAAATTACCCTAAATTTATTCAGATGTGCTACTTGGCATGATTTCCAGTGTTTTGTGATCCTGTATCAAATTGCAAAGCATTTGTATTCAGATTTTTATCATTAATGTGCAAACTTTGTCAGATGATCTCAATTTTATTAAATATCATGTGGCGTGACTATCGAGAACTTATGATTTTGTGGCTTTTATGTTGAAATCCATTTAAAGATAGGACTTTGCATCATATACCGTATATCATTTGGTATGACCTCAAAAAAACAAAAAAAAAAAAACAATGAATATTAGGCAAGGCAAGGCAAGTTTATTTATATAGCACATTTCATACACAATGGTAATTCAAAGTGCTGTACATAAAAAGGAGTTAAAATCACAACAGCAAACAAATCATAAAAATTTAAAATAATAATCACACTAACAACAATAAAAACAGAATTTAAGAACATTTCAGATGATTTAAAAAATTGATTTTAAAATTAATTAGCACAGTAAAATGATTATACATAAAAGAATGCAGTCTGTTCGGACGTAGCACAGTGCTCATTCAATAAATGCACAACTAAACAGGTGAGTTTTAAGTCTGCGTTTAAATGTGTCTAATGTATTAGCACATCTGATCTCTTCTGGAAGCTGATTCCAACTGCGGGCGGCATAATAGCTAAAAGCCGATTCCCCTTGTTTTGTGTGAACCCTTGATATTACTAACTGACTCGATCCTAGTGATCGTAGTTGTCTGTTAGGTTTGTATACTGTGAGCATATTTGCAATGTATGTAGGTCCTAGGCCATTGAGTGCTTTATAAACTAGTAAAAGTACTTTAAAATCTATCCTAAACATAACTGGTAGCCAGTGTAAGGACCTAAGGACTGGTGTAATATGCTCTGATTTTCTGGTTCTAGTCAGAATCCTGGCAGCAGCGTTCTGTATGAGCTGCAGCTGTCTAATGGTCTTCTTGGGAAGGCCGGTGAGGAGACCATTACAATAGTCTACCCTGCTGGTGATAAGGGCATGAACAAGTTTCTCCAAATCTTGACGGGAAACAAAACATCTAATTCTTGCAATGTTTTTGAGATGATAGTATGCTGATTTAGTTACTGCTTTAACATGGCTACTGAAACTGAGGTCTGACTCCAGAATCACACCCAGATTCTTGACTTGATTTTTTGTTTTTTGACCCCTAGCGTCAAGGTACGCATTTACCTTATGAACTTCATCTTTGTTTCCAAATGCAATGACTTCCGTTTTCTCCTTGTTTAACTGTAAAAAGTTTTGGCACATCCAACTGTTAATTTCATCAATGCATTGGCAGAGAGAGTCAATGGGGCTGTAGTCATTTGGCGATAAGGCTAGGTAAATCTGGGTATCATCTGCATAGCTGTGATATGCTATTTGGTTCTTTCTCATTATTTGACTTAGTGGGAGCATATACAGGCTAAACAGCAGCGGCGCTAGAATTGAGCCTTGTGGGACTCCGCATGTCATGGACGTCCACTTAGACTTATGTTCTCCTATACTCACATAATAGCCTCTCCCTTCTAAGTATGACCTGAACCAATTTAGAACCATCCCAGAAAGCCCGACCCAGTTTTCCAGTCTATCTAGCAGAATGTTGTGATCGACAGTGTCGAACGCAGCACTGAGATCTAGTAATACCAGCACTGATATTTTGCCAGAATCAGAATTTAGGCGAATATCATTTATTATCTTTATGAGCGCTGTCTCTGTGCTATGATGTTGTCTGAAACCAGATTGGAAGTGGTCCAGGTATCCATTTGAGTTTATGTAGTGATTCAGCTGATTAAAAACAACCTTTTCAATAATCTTTCCAATAAAAGGAAGATTTGATATTGGTCTATAGTTGCTCAATATGGTGTTATCAAGATTTCTCTTTTTCAAAAGGGGCTTAACAGCTGCAGTTTTCAGTGAGTTTGGAAAAGTCCCAGAAAGAAGTGAGGTGTTCACCACTTCTAAGAGATCTGCTTTTAAACAGTTAAGCACACTTTTGAAAAAAGATGTGGGAAGTGTGTCAAGGTGGCAGGTTGATGATTTGAGGTGCTGTACTGTTTCTTCCAAAATGTTGCTATCGATTTCTTCAAAAGTAGACATAATGACTTCTTTTTGAAATTGCGGTTGAATCTGTCTGACCTCTGCATAACTTGAGGGTGTGCTAATAGTCTTTCTGATATTATTGATCTTCTCAGAAAAGAAGGAAGCAAACTCATTGCACTTGCTGTCGGAGAGCATTTCACTAGGGATCTGACTAGGGGGGTTTGTTAGTCTCTCTACGGTAGCAAAAAGAGTGCGAGTGTTGTTTAAGTTGCTGTTTATAAGGTTTGAGAAGAACGTTTGTCTAGCTTTACCTAGTTCAACATTGAAAGCATGAAGGCCGTCTTTATAGATGCTATAGTGAATTTCAAGTTTTGTCTTCCGCCACATCCGCTCAGCTTTCCTGCATTGTCTTTTCATACTCTGTACTGCTGTTGATTTTCTCCACGATGATTTCTGTCTGCCTGACATCTTTCTGATTTTTACAGGTGCGATGTCATCAATGACATTCTTAACTTTTGAGTCAAAGGACTCCAGGAGAAGATCAACAGAGTCTGCAGAAATGCTTGGCATTGAAGATATAGCCTTCATAAATAGCACACTAGTGTTATCGTTAATGCATCTCTTTCTGACAGAGACAGATCTGGATTCAGTGGTAGCAGAGATCAATATATCAAAGAAAATACAGAAGTGATCAGATAGTGCTACATCTTTGATAACAGTGGATGAAATGTTTAGACCCTTACTGATGAGCAAATCAAGAGTGTGTCCACGATTGTGTGTAGGCCCATGCACATGCTGAATCAGGTCAAACGTGTTCAAAACCGTTATTATTTCTTTTGTGGTTTTGATTTCTGCATTTTCTATATGAACATTAAAATCCCCTGCAATAACAAAACAGTCAAACTCTGAACAAATCATTGATAACAGTTCTGTGAACTCTTCAACAAAGGATGGAGAGTATTTTGGGGGCCTGTAAATAATGATGAATAGAATGCGTGGAGCACCTTTCAACACAATCCCTAGATATTCAAATGACATGTACTGACCAAATGACACTTGCTTGCATTGATAGACATCTTTAAATAGAGCAGCTACGCCGCCGCCTCTCTTAACAGCTCTGCAGACACTCATGAAAGTAAAGTCTGGAGGCGCTGTTTCATTGAGGACTGTTGCGCTGCAGCTGTCTTCTAACCATGTTTCATTTAGAAACATAAAATCCAGGTTGTTTGTAGTTATAAAATCATTGATCAGATGTGATTTATTTTTTAGTGAGCGAATGTTTAAAAATGCTAGCTTGATGGCATTACTTTTTGTCTCTAGAGCAATCTTAGTTTGATATCTAATAGGCCTCAGATTAGATTGGTCAACCGTACGACTTGAGACGGCCTTTGACTTTCTATCACATATTAAAACAGAAATAGGGAAAACTACAGTCACACTGGGTTCCCGCTTGTTTTGTAAACATTCCTGATTGTTGCTGCTACCGTAGCGGGGACCCGTCACATATCACTGAGAGCTGTTATCAGTTGTTTTTGGTTCACTCACAGCAGATGTAGGAGGGTTTGGGCCCTGGCGTTGTGGCAGCGGACGGAGAGCTCTCACTGGAGGAGGAGGGTGAGCTGGTCCCACAGGTTTTGGTGGTTGTGGTGCCCGCCGTTTTTTAGTTGATAACTGGGGGCTTGCAGCAAAAGAGTGGGAGAGTCTGGTTCCAGCATATACCAGTTCTTCCATTTTCTGTGAGAAGCTTAAAAGTGGAGATGTTGGAGAGAGGGATAATGTGTCTGGTGAATGGAGCTCTGGCTCTGGAGTTTCCGGTGGCTGGAATATGTTGTTGTCCTGGCTTCCCTGACTGTTTACCAGAAAGTCGTCCTTCGGTGCTGAGTCTTGGAGCTGTTGTGATACGTCACAGTCTGTCTGTGATAAGCTCTGTGGGCAGGGCTCAGCCAGGAAAGTGTCCATAAGCAGTGCTTGTTGTGGCTGCGTGGCGTTGTCAGTGTCCTTGTTGGTTGTGTTGGCCACATGATGACTCTGAAGCTGATAAGTTGTCCTGTCGTCACTTTGTCCAAGTGTGTGTGTGCCATTCATGTTGGGTGGACTCACACATTCTACTGAAGGATGCCGGAGTGAAAAATAGATATTGTCCTTAAGCACTCTCGCACCAAGTTTGTTTGGGTGAAGGCCGTCCAGTTTGAACAGTTGTCTATGGCCCCAGAAAAGATTGAAGTTGTCAATGAAGTTGACTCCTTTTAGACTGCAGGTTCTTTGTAGCCAGGTATTTAGTCCGAGCAACCGTGAAAACATGTTAGTTCCCCTTGCTGGGAGTGGTCCACTGATGAACGACTGAATTTCAAGTCTTCGAAGTGTTTCAATGAGTTCACCGAAATCCTTCTTTAGGAGCTCTGACTGCTCTTTCCGAATATCGTTCTTTCCCACATGGATGATGATTCGATTTGCAGTCTTGTGCTTCATTAGAATGTTCTGAAGTTCCTTGTTCACATCAGAGACGGTTGCTTGAGGACAGCAGCATGAAATTGTAGTTCTGCTACTGATATTTCTGATAATGGAGTCACCCACTATGAGTGTCCTGGGCTCGGCTGCGCTCTGAGCTGAGTGCCGCTGTCTGCTCGACCTTGCGCGGCTGTTTATAGCAATGTTAGCAGTTGGGTGACATGCTACATGTTCAGTCACATTTGGGGATTCCTCACCCACATTCATTAATGTTTCAAATCTGTTTTCTAGCTGTATAGGGGGTGGTAAAACACCAGCTTTTGCAAGCCTTCTCATAGCTGTATCTGGGGTAGAGGATGATACCGCAGCAATACGAGATACTCTTGACAGTCTGATGTCTCGAGTGCCTTTGGGTCTCGCTCCCTATTTGTGCCATCGATTTGTGTGTCGATCAGTTTTGGCTTGTTCCTCTACACTTATAAAATGTCGATATTGACTAGATTCAGAGGACTCACCGGCTGTATGCTGAGGGGGTCCGTGATGATGATGATCTTCTGTGTGTTCCGCCTGTTTTGGAAGTCCAGCAAGTAACTTTGTTTCTAAAACCACAATTCTTTGTAAAAGTCTGTGGCAGTTTGTGCAGCAAGTAGATTCCAGAAGAGGCATTTTCTTTCTTGTCTGTTGAAAGTAGGCAGCTGTGTTTTCCCGTCTCCGGAATGTAAACTGCTCGCAGTGGGAGGCAAAAAGTCTCCTTTTTTCGTGATGTTTGTGTCAAAAATGTGTTGTCTGAGCACTGTGCTGATCTGCTGAAGTTAGATATTAGAAAATCTGAGAAAAGTTCAAAAGCAGGGAGCAAAGCGCGGAGCAGTAAGCAAAAGCGTCCGAACAGTAGCAAAGCCGGAAGTCAAACGGTTATTAAGTTATTTCTACAATTTTTATGTTTATTACAAATTTCAAAATGAATTAGGTGGCCAATTCTCTGCTTGTAAATTTTGACTGAATTTAAAAATGTCATGTGGTGCAACCAAATATCATATGGTGTGACCACCGCAGAGTGTTTTCCATTATTTATATACATCTCAGATTGGCAGTTTTCTGTGCTTTTATATTAAATTGATGGTGTATATACATAAAATACTTTATTTTTGTATCATTTGGGATATAGTTTTTTATGCAATCTTATTTCAACTATGAACGCAGTAGATGTCAATACACACCACTTTTCAAGTTTGAGTCCACCGAAATTAATCCACTCGTGTTTGTAGGGTCAACTGAGCAGTTAATATCATGTGGTGACCTTTTCACACATCTCTTTAAATACATTTTTAATGATGTATGGCCTTTACGTCATTTGGAGCGACCGCTCATCATGTGGTGCGACCAATAATAGGAATAACTATTAAATTAAAAATAAAATATCCAATTTCTGTTTGAAATGTGAATCACTGCTACAGTGTGCTCAAGTAAATAGTATTTGTAAAACATTTTGATCAGTTTAAGGCAATTTGCAGGAAAAATAAGTATGCTAACTACATTTAAGAAAGCAACTCTGAAATTATAGAACAAAAATAAGATCAATATATACAAAAACTTGCAAATACTTTCTAAACACTTCACTGAGAACATCTAAAAAATTAAGCATGTTAGGGAAATAAATACATTTTAATATAAATGGTCGCACCAAATCATTTTTCTTTTTACGGCTAATTAATCTAGATGAAAAAACACTAAAATCACTTAATTTAAAAATTTAACATGAATTAATGTGTACATAATATTTTTTGTATTTTACATTTGGCCTGTCGAAAATTCTTATATGTGACCCTGGAGCACAAAACCAGTCTTAAGTCGCTGGGGTATATTTGCAGAAATAGCCAAAATACATTGTATGGGTCAAAATTATTGATTTTTTTAATGCCAAAAATCATTAGGATATAAAGTAAAGATTTTTTGTAAAAATCCTACAGTATATAAATTAAAATTTTATTTTTGATTAGTAATATCTATTGTTAAAAACTTAATTTGGACAACTTTAAAGGTGATTTTCTCAGTATTTAGATTTTTTTTGCATCCTCAGATTCTTGATTTTCAAATAGATGTATCTCGGGCAAATTATGTTTCCTATCCTAACAAACCATACACCAATGGAAAGCTTGTTTATTGAGCTTTCATATGATGTATACGCATCAGTTTTGTAAAATTTAACCTATGACTGGTTTTGTGGTCCAGGGTCACATATGTCAATGACCCTTACGCAGAATGGACATACACCTAAATTACAATTATTAATATTATTATTATTATTGTTATTATTATTTCTTCAAACTTTAAAAATATTTGCTTCACATTTGAATGGAAACTACTGTTTAAAGTTTCAAAAAAGCTATATTTGTTAATCATTACTTGCTGTTGAGCAAACAGTGTGCTTATGATGAAAAGGGACTGAAATGAGACGCATGTTTACTCACAAAAACTGTTCATTATTGTTATTAGAGACATTTTATTTTTAATCTCAATTCACAGTTCTCTATATGTGTGAATGAGTCGCATTGAATTAAAAGCTTGAAACAATTAAAAACATACCTTTGTTCAGCAGACACACAGATGCAGGAGTGTGGCGCAGCCTTATGACATCATGTCGCCAGGCCAAAATAAAAGTCCCCTTCACACACTAAAAATAATAATAGAAATTCACATACAGAAAAAACAAACAAATTCAAAAGGTTAGATAATGGATTGATTTAAAGGATAAATCACAGCTGAAAATGTTTCCGAAGCATCTGGCTTATATCTAAGGCGTGTCTTGTTTGGTTCGATTGAACAGAACTCAGAAAATCATTTCTAAATGGTAATGAAATGTATATCCATCACAGGGGTGCAAAACTATCCAGTTGCACCTGTAGAAACTGTGAGGTGAAGATCAGGAGACTCTCCATCAGATTCTTGATTGAGATCAAAGTGTGGCGCTGCAGTCATGAATCTGACTAAAGCAGAGAAACGCTGTAGTTTGATTTTGATTTCAGAAAGCCTCACAGATGAAGACAAAGCACTCAAAGGATGTCAGCAGTTCTAGGAAGAGCTCAGACTCATCAGCAGATCTTCAGCACTCATTATCATAGACATCAGTGAAAGCACACCTTCAACTCAGGAACAATCACATCTGTTTATATTCATTTTCCCATTCATTTCAATCTCTACTTAACGTTCTGAATAGTTTTGTAAATAATAGTCTAGCTGAATTTTCAAAAGGAGTTCCAGGTGATGCTGATTGAGAGAATGCATTTCTACAAATTGATTTGCCTGATTCTGTCGAGCGATATCAACTGCACTGTAAAAAATGATTTGTTGACTCAACTTGACTTGGTCAAGTCATCTTTTTGCAATGACTCAGTTAAGTTTAGCAAACACTAGGTGTCAAGTTCACTCAACTTAAACGTAGTTGTTGAAAAAACTTACAGTAAGTTGAGCCAACTTACTATATCAATTAAAGAACACTTGAAATTTGAGTCAACTTATTTTTTTATGTTTTCTCAACCATTAACCAAGTCTAACTGACATAACATTTTTATTTTTCCAAAATATTCTAACTTAACTACTTAAGTTTACTGGACTTCATTGCTTTGACAAGTAGTTTTAGATATCTCTGGAATCAGATTTTTTTTAATGAAATTAACACAACAGCAAAATTGAAACTCAGCATTTATTTTTTAAACAGACACATTGCATTTAAAAACCTTCACATATACACAGCTCAAACAAACAAGTGTAAACTTCCCTATGCACAAACCCTATGCCCTCTATGCACCACATCTTAGTGCCAAAATAGTACAAATAACTCTCATTGTCCTTATCAGATATTTCCATTGCAGAAACAAGTGTACATGAAGAATACATGAAGCAGTGTTAAAAAATCTTCACATTAAACTAAAAAAAAAAAATGTGTCAATTACCAATTGTAGAAACATGACAAGGAAAGAGGAAGCAGTACAAAAAAACAACAAAAACAATCTTTGGACAAAAAATAAAAAATACCAAAGTTCCATTTAAACAATCAGATCTAAAACAACAATGCTCTTAACAGGAGAAGTTAGTTTTCAAAACAAAAAATTACAGATCATTTACTCACCCCCTTCTCGTCCAAGATGTTTGTGTCTTTCCTTCTTCAGTCGATAAAATATTATGTTTCTTGAGGAAAACATTTCAGGAATTATCTCCATTTAATGGATTTCAATGGTGCCTCAGGTTTGAACTTCCAAAATGCAGTTTAAATGCAGCTTCACCCAGCTCTATACGATTCCAGCCAAGGAATAAAGATCTTATCTAGCATACGATCAGTCATTTTCAAAACAAACTGACAATTAATATATTTTCTTGTCCAAGACTAAAAATATATAGTTGAAAATTTTTATTTTCTATACAACTGCTTTGTAAAGATGTGTATTATATGTGTATGTGAAAAGCGCTAAACAAATAAACTTGAATTGAACTTAGACAATACAAGCTTTTGAGGTTAAAAAGAATATAAATTGTTAATTTGTTTCGAAAATGATCAATTGTTTTACTAGATAAGACCCTTCTTCATTGGCTGGGATCATTTGGAGTCATTTAAATTTTGAAGCTGCATTTAAACTGCATTTTGAAAGTTCAAACGTGGGGTACTATTGAAATCTATTATATGGAGATAATTCCTGAAATATTTTTTATCAAGGAACATAATTTCTTAGTGACTGAAGAAAGAAATACATGAACAAGTTGGATGTCAAGTGGCTGAGTAAATTTTGTGCAAATTTTAATTTTGGAAGATAACTTCTCCTTTAAACTTCAAACCATTACAATGATTAGGAAAAAAAAAAAAAAACAGACCAGTACAAGAAGGAAACAAAGATTTAGTTTGTTTCATGTCTTATCGCAGTAACTTGCTCTTCAAGGATTGAATTCTTGGGTGTAGAAGTCTGATCAGACTCCAATAAACAGATAAATCATAAGTGAATCTTTTGGGTAGTCGAGGTTTAATGTGAACACCAGGCCCATCAGGTTCAGAAAAGCATTAGGTACATCACTAAGGTGACGCATTACCAATTGTTCCTCAATCACCAGGGCATTGTCATTGTAGAAGGCTGGGAGACGTTCCATCATATTGTCCACAACCAATAGGAGTCCAATCGCCACACCATTGATTCCATCCTCATCACGGTCACTGGGCTTTATAGAACATAAACAAAACAAGGTACTATTACTCAAAAGCAATTACACAAACATAGTCCCCAGACCCCCGAAAATTAAGAGACATAATGTTCAGTTTACACTTGTTTTTTCATAAAGCTCTGTTTTCACCAGTGCGTATTCCTTTTAAAATGCCTAACTTTTGCTACGGTTAACATTTACAGTACTCGTGCATTTTTGAATGGAGACTTTTGAATAAGCTACAGATCCCGTTTTAGTTTGAAAACTCCAGGGTTGCATTTTAGTGTAAATGGACCAAAACAGAGACTTTTGATAACGATGGCGTGGCTGCCCACATTCACTCTGCGTATGCTTAACCATCTTAAACAATAACATCATTCTAATTGTTGTATCAATATATATGTATAGATAGACGCCCCTTTCGAACGCTCCAAGCATGTAGATGCTTCTACCATCTAAGTAACAGGGCATCTACCTATACACATCTATGGCTGTACGATAGTCATGTGACATGCGTTTTCAGTTGTGTAGTGTAGACTGAGAAACACAGTAAGCAGAGTAAACACAAACGCACTAGTGTATACGGGTTGTACATTTTTAAGCTTACCTTGCATGTCTTGATGAATTTTGTAGGAATCTCTCTCATGTACCCAGCAATGCTGCTGTCATCATCTTTTGGTTGTTGTCTGTAAAATATAGGATGGTTAAAGTACCAGCTTTATTCATTCAATCATTTGATTTTCTTTATTAATTTATCTTTTCTCCCTCTCATCACGTCTTTCATGTTTTTTATAACAAAAATAAAATATAAATAAAATTGTATAATATAGATAAAAACACAAAAAAATAATTTTAAATTTGCACATTTAAACTTGTATAATTTTGTTAATTTGTTACCTTTTTGTTCAGCACCAAAATAAGATTTAATAGTGGCTGTAACATGCTCATGCCATTAAAATCAGGGTTGTCTTATCTGCTTCTGGAGGGCCAATAATTTATTGCAGAGTTTAACTCCAACCTGGTTAAACAGATCTGTCTGGAACTTTAAAGTGATCCTGAACATCTTGATTAGTTGGTTTAGGTGTGTTTAATTGGGGTTAAAGCTAAACTTTGCTGGATCTTGGCTCCCCAGGAGCAGAATTGGGCACCCCTGCCTTAGATTCATTAGGGTAACACTTTAAGGGACTGGTTACCAAAAAGATGATAATTGTCATTTACTCACTAACATGCCACTCCAAAAAAATAAAAAAATAAAAATGTATTCCATTCGATACAATGAAAATGATCAGTGTTAAACTGTCAAAGTCTGCATTAAATCAATTTACAATATTTATTAAAGTGAACAATTAATCCATGCAAGTTAATCCTCTGAATTTTTTTTTTTTTTGGTAATCTTAATCAAAATCTGATCATCTGCTTCCGCTTTAGAATGGCATTCTTTCTGTTTCATTGTATGAAAATGTGTCACTATCACTATTTTAATGATCTAGAAGAAAAAGGGTCATAGTGGTTTGGACAAACATGAAGGTGAGTAAATGATCAGATTAGTTATTTTGGGCAGAGAAAGATTGATTTAAAATAAATGTACTTACATCATTATCACGGCTCTCCAGTGTTGAACTCATATCTAGAATGTCCTCATGATGCTTTGAGAGATGATCATCTAGGCCTTGAAACAAAACAGACTTGATCCGGTCCTTTGATACAAGCCTGGTGATCTATAAAAACAAATGCATTTACAAATTTCATTTGAAAGAATCGGTTAAAAAACGGTTCACATCACAAGTAATAATATCTATTCGTCCCAGCAGATGAAAATATGCTCAAACACATTCAAATAAAGTAATTTGCGAAGTAATTTGCGATCATAACATCAGTTAAATAATCTTGAAAAAGTAACCAAGGCTGTTATGTACAAGCAAATGCTTAGTCTTTAGCTTTGTACAGAAAGGATGATTCATCTAATAAAGCTTAACAAACAACGTGCATACAAAAATAAATAGCAAATTTCATTTACGTTTTCACAGAACAGTTATTGCATGTTCCTCATGTTAAAAGTGCTGTTTGATATAACTGATAGATCTTTCATCTTCCAGTGGGCGCACGTTTTATTTGTTATTAACTTACATTTCGCCATATTCGCAGTGCCTTTACTGGAGATCCGAGAACCGCGGCTGTAACAGTTCGTTAGCTTTTAGCACACACACAAATGCTCAGTATCAGTTACTTCTATACTCTTTGGTATCAGCTGTTAGCTCGTGTTCGTCGGTTCTCTCAGCACAGCGTGTCTCAAAGCATGTCAGCGAGTTAATGGCGTAACATATACTACAAAATAACTACGAATTCGCCTGGCAATGTGCGTTTCTTCTGATTGTTAATCGAGTTGCAACATTACTAGTTAGCGAAATGTGATAGCCTGAAATCAAAACGCGGACAGTGAGCAAAACAAGCCTTAATTAACATTAAAGAAAAAACTAATCAGGGGATACTTACTCATTTCATTATTTGCAGTCCATAACGTCCATCTGTTTTCGTTCAAATGCAGGCTTAGCATTGTTCTGGCATGATCAGCAACTTGTCGTGCAGAAAATGGCGGATAGCCCGTCTTTCTCAACTTGGGTAAAATAGTATGTCATCATGACGTAGAGTTCCTTGCACATGCGCAGTACGCAGAAAATTGAGAGAACATATGTTTTGTTGTTATATCAACATGTTATTTAAAGTTTTAAATTTCTCTTCAAGTTGAGGTTGGTACAACTCATCCTGTTGTGTACTGAGACACTGCAAGTTGACAGGACATGGTTTCACTTGTCCACCTGACTAAAACTCAGAATCATTTTTTACAGTGTGGGTGCTTATGAACGACAGCGAGCCAGACCTGATGAGTGTGTAAAGAGGGACCCCTGCTGTCTTCCTATTCGGACCTGATTTTGTCGGGGAATTTTTTCAATTGCAGCTAAGCTGTTATTTACTACACATACACTAGCCGGGTAGTAGTTAAACAAAAGGCCTTAAAGGGGTCCCTATCATGCTTTTTCACCTTTCAGATTTTTCATACAGTGTGGATAGCTTCACTTAAATTTGCACTAGGCTAGTCTAATCAGTGATGATATTGATAATGTTTATTGCTCGTTTTCTGTAGCTGCTTTCTGAATAACTAAGGAAATGTAAGCATGTGAGCATTATAATTAGTAACTTACAACTTTAATTTTTATTAAATTATTGTCAACAATAGGTCCAACACTACTGTAGCATCTTTTTCTATCCTCATTCTCTCACATCATCATGTGTCGTATGCCTCTTGACACACAACAAAATTGTAATGTGCTTTTTTTTTTTTAATTCAATGAATATTCAAAATTCCTTTCTTTTTCTTTTTGACTGCCTTAGTGTTGAGTGATACAGGATATTCTTTCTATCATTTTTTTTCTTACGGTGTTCAGTTACTCAGGGTGCATGCAATAAATGTGCTGGCTGCTGACAGGTTTCATATTATTTTGGCTTAAAATTCATTCCTATCCTCCCAAGAGTAGAACTTAGCTCTTAAACTGATAAATGCTATAGTGTTGCACATGCTTGATGCTCGAGAACAACTTCAGAGTGCATAAATGGACTCAGAATTAGTTTTTTTGGCATGAACTAACTTTTAAGTTTGGAAATATAGTGGCATGCCAAAGCCTTGCAGAATTTTAAAATGTGAATAATTTTTACAAAATTACAACATGCATGATATTTTTTATTTAGTACTGTCCTGCGTTAGATATTTATATAGTCCACAAGAAAAAAACATCTTAAATTATTAAAATAACCCCCTTCAAAAATTAAATACTAAATACTGTGTGTGGTTACCTGGATGATTTATGACTGTTTTTTGTTTGTTTGTTTTGTGATAGTTGTTCATGAGTCCTTTGTTTGGTCTGAACAGTTAAACTTAGCACTGTTCTTCAGAAAATCAGATCAAGAGATCTTTAACAGACAGCTTGCAGATGCTATCTGGGGTGTTTAAACGTCACACTCTGGATGTGGCATTGATTGGTCCACACACAAATAAAAGGTGCATTTTTGCATAATAGCTCCCCTTTAAGACCCTGTAACAGAGCAACTAGCCAGCAAAGTTGTCTAATACCCAAAACCTGTTAGCGGGAGGTTTAGTCTGGTACCTGAAATACCCCAAACTCTATTAAAAATCTTCGATCAACCAATAAGTTGACTGAAATCAAAAAGCCAATCAAAAGCCGAAGCAGGAGACAAAGTGATGATGGTAAAAGGAGCAGTTTATTGAATAGTCTTAGTTGCACGTTTCAATGCTCAGACTTCGTCTCACCAGCACAAATTCAGCAAGTGTTATTACACCAAACTGATTCACAACAACATCTTATAAACCTTGAGTTTCCATAACCATTCCCTTGTATCTTTTATTCATCCAGACAAAACAATAATGCAAGAAAAATAATGAGTAACATAACATATAAAAGCATAAAAAATAAATGAATTGAATGGAAAAAAAGATAAACGCTCCAAGTACTATCAACTTTGCAAAGCCCTAGTCATTGCAAACCAACTAATGACCACAATCTTTGCAACAATAATCCCAGTTGTCTTGATCATCCGTGTAGCACCACAGGTAATTTTTGCCGTGATGGCCACAGGGGTGATCAGACCTGCAGGTTTGGTCACTTACAGCTGCGTAGCAGTCATCCGAGGTACAACAGTAATCCCAGCTGCCATCAGTAGTTTTGCACCATAGGTAATCAGAGCCATGGAAGGCACAGGCATGATCAGACCTGCAGGTTTTACCATTTTTAGCTGAGTGGCAGTCATCAGAGGAACTACAATAATCCCAGTTGCTTTTGTCATCTGTGTAGCACCACTTATATTTTTTATCATATTTGGCACAGGCTTGGTTACTGGAGCAGTACTTCCCATTTCTGGCCTTACTGTGCCTCAGTGGAGGGCTGCAGTAGTCCCAGCCGCCAGAGATGGTGTTACACCAGAAGTAGTCGTGGCCATATGTTGCACACGGGTGATCATCCTTGCACCTGTCTCCTTTATATGTGACGAGAGAGTACGGTGGGGAGCACGGTACCTGCGTCTGGCCTGAGTAACACCTGTAGCCCTTGAGATTGTCATGGTACAGGCAGGGAGAGGAGCAGCATGGCTTGATTTTACCTCCTGTGGTGCATTGACAACTGTAACTACATTCTGAGATGCTTGAACAGGGTGAGCCGTCAGCTGCGGTCTTCGGCTTATCTGAGACCAACAGGCATTCGACAGCATCCGAGTCCTCAGAGACCTCACTCTTTCTGAGCTCATCATTGAAAACTTGTGGTTTGACATGAGTTAAAAGACAAGCACTATCAGAAAAGGGCTTCAAGTCATCTTCCACAGTATAATAGTCATCCATTCTGTCAAAGGCTAAATTTGCGGTCATCTTCCTCACCTTGACGTTGCTTTTAGATGACATGCTGTCACTCCTGGAAACCCTTTTCACCGCACCAAGCGTGTTCTGCACATCGGGGCTCATTTGGACTCCTTGATTCAGTGGCAGATTAATTAATTTCTGAAAATGTTGCTGAATCGTTTTTAATTTATTATTGTCTTCTCCACAAACATCTGCAAAAATCGTAATTATTGGAGGAGTACTTGACAGCAGACTATAGAGTTCACCAAGCCGATCATTAAGGTTTGAGACTGTCATCAGGTCTATGCCAGGCTCTTCCGGCTGGTTTCTCCCCATGTAGCTGAAGGAGAAGGACTCTGTGTCATCAGTGTTGTGTTTATAACAGACAGCCGTCCATATGTGAGAGGGCACTGTCACCCTTTCGGGGTCTTCAGAGGTTCCCCTTTGTGGTATTCGTTCATTTGTACTGGGTACCGTCCCTGTGACAATATAGGCTGTTGCAGCAGCACCATCTCTGGCAAGGCTAAGTTTTAATAAACTCTTCAATGAGCTCTCCCATTTAGACCAGTGGATACGGTTGAAACACGCGTCCATAGGTGCAGCGTTGGTCAGTGTACATGTTGCGGTACGGCCTGTGTCACTTTGGAAGCTGTTGGGGTTCAGGTGTCCACGATCATATCCAGTGTACCTGTAGTCGGGGCTGATGGCTTGATTATTTTTGAAAATGTTTTGATTGTTTTGATTCTCACGGACCATATGATCAGTTGGGGAATTAGGTTGGGAAATCTACAAAAGACATATCACTTCAGAAGGTTAGTTTGATATTCTACCACTTGTAAAAAAAAAAAAATTGACAAGGAAATAGATTTTGTTCTTTTTGCATGTGGACAAAGACATAATGAAGACAAAACAATTTACTGGACACAACTGCTTTGCTTCTTAATGAAAAACGTTGCTTTTTATAGTGAAAGTCATTTGTTAGAGAAATGCATGGTTACCTGTGGCTCGAGGTGCCAGTTGTCCTTACAGTACTTTCCTGGAGTGCTTGAGAATGCGGGGTCCAACATGTAGGCACTGTAGAGAGGGATTCTGTGATGAACCGAGTACAGCGTAGCATAATACGCTGGATGGATGGATTGTCCATCTGTATACATCTGACAGATTCTCTTGGCATTCTGATCCATTCCTCTTGGTTCAATGCCTTTGTAGAAGAACTCGTTACACTCATTAAAGCTGGTGACCACTTTTGCATGAGCACTGAATGCTCTCAGTATAACACAGGTGAGCAGGCCTAGCGCAATCATGGTGTTACAGAGCACAGCTGCCGTCAGTGATGTTGGTGTGGGTGTGACTGAAATCAAATAACGAGAAGAAATTAGAAATTTGATGGGACCTTCACCACTCCAGACCTTATGTAAGGGATAATGTACAGGCAGCCGGTAGTTATCGCAGAAATAAGCCCCGACAATGTGATCAGGACCCGACGCGAAGCGGATTGTTACACGGCTACTTTTAATGGCATATTTGTTTTAAATTAACATTTTTATCCTTCCGCGAAACAATATAGTACCACGTGACTTACATTCAATCTATGTACGTTAGTAAGACAATTTAAATAGATTAATGTTGAAATTTTCCATTGTTAATTGTGGTTGTCCAGTGTTCGTCACAAGATGGCGCCAAACGGTAATCTTTGTTGGCACGGAGGGATTTTAAACATACAAGTAGTACCGGCTATGCGTTATTACTTTGGAGCGGTGATTATTTTAAAAGAACGAATCTGTAAATGTCTCAACTGACCAATCAGAATCAAGCATTCCAAAGAGCCGTGTAATAATCCCACAGAAAATCTGTAAAGGGAGCTGAAGGTTCAAATGGCCAAATGTCAGCCTCGAAACCTTAATGACTTTGAGAGGATCTGCAAAAAGGAGTGGAACAAAATCCCCCCTGAGATGTGTGCAAACCTGCTGGACAACTACGAGAAATGTCTGTGATTGACAACAAGGGTTTTGCCATCAAGTCATGTTTTGCTGATTGGCTACAAGTTTTTTTTTTTTTGGTAGTGGACCTGTCTTGGTATTCTACAACATTTTTGAAAAACTACATAGCTTACCTTTAATTATTGTACTAGTCCCTGTGTCCACTGTTACATCAACAGCATCACTGATAGGAGGTCCTCTAGTGGACAAGCCAATAACTGCATTTGTGACGGCGTGATTCTACAGCTGCATTGGACTAAAGTTACTTGCTGTCAGTGTTGGGAAGTAACTAGTTACATGTAACGGAATTACGTAATCTAATTACAAAATAAATGTAACTGTAATTAGTTACAGTTATTGAGAAAAAAAATGTAATTAAATTAAAGTTACTTCTGAAAAATGCCAGCGATTACAAAGGGGATTACAACTGAATTTTTTCACACACTCACCCCCACTTACAGACTTAATTGACTTTTAATTGATTTTAGTTGACTGCTCTAAAATGATACACCAATGTTTCAGGAGTTTAGGAAACACTATAGGACACATGCTTATTCGATAACTCTAAACTTTCATTTGGGTTTATAAATAAACTTTATTTTTTAAGATGTTTTTTTCCAAGGCATTGTTAGATGCTCGTGTACTATACTGTGTGTTTGAGTAGCTAATAAATTATTAAAGCTTAATTCAATATTATGTGGACAACTTCTTAATTCTGTCAATTTGTTTCATACAAACGCAGCTGCTGCCATTTTTGGCTTTATTGGTACACTGTAATGGATTATAAGATGACTAATAAACTAGTACTACTTCCTTAATTATTTATTTGGTGAAATGTTGTGTAAGAAAACTGGTAAGACTGCACTGTATACCTAAAATGTCTCATTTGAACTTGCCGTTTCCTAGCAACTGATTTCTTCATGGAAACTTTGTGTTCAAATATTTCAACTCAGATCAGTATTTCGTGTCTAATTATTTTGACCTAAACATCTAAATAATCTATGAAGCAGTTGTGTAATAAGTGGGATAATGTTGTTGTAATAATGTAGCCAGTTGTTACCACAAAATAAAGATGTATATTATCCCTTACTTAATTCAAGTGATGAAGGATTTTGAAAGTCTGACAATAATCAATGTTGAGTGCTACTGTAAGATTAGGTCTGACTCAATGAAATGTTTCAAAATGAATAACAGTTGAAAATATTCGAAATTTAGAAAAGAAATCGAAAAGTAATTAAAAGTAATGTTACATTACTTTTTTAAAGTAATCCAAAGTTACACTACTTATTACATTTAAAATCGAGTAACTTGTAATCTGTAACCTATTACATTTCCAAAGTAACCTTCCCAACACTGCTTGCAGTTTATACCAGTGTTAGTTCGACAGCTGTGCTGATAGTTTAACTAGGCTCAGCGTAACCAGTTTTTCTTTATGAAGTACAGAAAAATGCACTTAAGAAATATGTTCACCTTCGGAACCATTTTAGGAAAACAGATGAAACCAGTTTGACTCATTTTACTGCTGAAACTGTTGACAGCTGGATGATTCATAGAAAGTAGATTTATGTTGTATGGGTTACTTTACTACAGATACCTCCATATAGGTATTAGGGAATAATATGTGAAGTTTGGGGGATAAGGGGGCAACAACCTGGACAATAACAAATTATTTCTACAATAAGTATTTTAAAACCACATAGTATTCAAATATTACGTATGTATGACCAACTGTGTTAATCAAAAATCTTGTGTTTTTTGGGTTATTTAGCAAAATCTTACACTGTGTGCATTTTAATCTAAAAAACACTGGGTTATAGTTTTAATCCAAATACTCGGTTGACATGGTTGGGTAAGGAAGCTAGCTTTATTCACAAATCATAAAGCATTACAGAGCTTCAAAATGAATTTAGCACAGCATTAAAGTCACAGAAGCAAAATGTGTCCAATGATAAAGACACACACACATACATACACACATGCATACATGAAAACGAGAGAAAGATGAAACACTCACCTCAAATTATATGTGTAGACCTTTCTACTTCCTCTGCTGAACTGTTAAATAGCAGCTCTGACATTTCTTTCATTTCTGAAAAACAGGTTAAATTGGTTTGCAGGTTGAGAATCAGAAGAATGACATCAACACTCTCTCTCTTTTTTTTTTTTTTTGGTCCTCATGAGGAAACAAGTTTATAAATCGTTAAGAATGAAGTTTTTGAAAATGAAAAAAAAAATGCAGAAAGTTTGGTTTTGTTTCTGTCATTAAAAAACATCTTCCTCTGTTATGTTGGTGTTTTTCCCTTAAGGCACTGTCAGAAACTTGATATTTTATAGCTTAATATATTCAGCTGTGGTTGCACATTTCCTGGTTTCTCATTAAAATTAGTTTAGTAGGCATGTGACAAAGGCAGAGGCTATTTACACTAACTCCTCCCACCAACATGTGATTGGGGTAGTCAACAATGCAAAAGACGACCCGGGTTCGAATCCGCCTATTTCTCCCTTTTCAAATCTCATATCACATTTGAAATGCATTTTGTTTCAATCAAAAAGTTTCAATCAAAAGTTGAAAATAAAGGATCAGGTAGGGATAGGGAGGGCTTTATTGTCCCACTAAGGTGGCATCCAATCATTTGAATTCAGATTATGATTTTCAGTCATACTGTTTTATGAAGATAATTGCCACAATTTTCAATAAGTAGTATAAAATAGCAGAAAATACTGCTATTTTAACATAGTGCAAATAGAATCCATTGCATTCTTAACTTAGAAACAAAACCAAACTTTCTGCATTTTTTCAAGTGCAAATAGCAGCATTTTCTGCTATGTATACTACTTATTGCAAATAGTGGCAGTTATCTCCATAAAACAGTATGCAATGATGACAGTATGACTGTAAATTATAATTTGAATTCTAATCATTAAGTGGATGCCTCATGATTGGGAAAATAAAGCCCTCCCTTACCCCTGCCCGATACTTTATTTTCAACTTTTTGATTATTTTCTTTATTTTTACTAAAACTAAATGCATTTCTAACGTGATATGAGATTTGAAAAGGGAGAAAAAAGGCAGATTGCCTTGAGGGAAAAACACCCACACAACAGAGGAAGAGATTTTTAATGACCAAAAAATGCAGGAAGTTTGGTTTTGTTTCTGGGTGTTTTCCCAGCTTAATAGATTCAGCTGTGGTTGTACATTTCCTGATTTCTCATTAGAATTAGTTTAGTAGGCATGTGACAAACCATATATATATATATATATATATAAAACATGGAACACTAAGTGCAAATTGTCAGGGTTTCTGAGAGAGGACTCCAACGCAGAATGTTGATGGTAATTTATTGCACAGACGTCAAAGACAAGAGATGGTGAGGAAGGGGGGTGAACACAGTCCAAACAATCGGCAGGGAAAACACTCGAAGACAGGCTGACGGTGAGGATGACAACTGAGTCCGGGCTACAATCCAGTAGTGAGCAGAACTGGCAAGAATCTGGAAGTTAGCAGCTGGGCCAGACAGAAACCTGAGTGGAAGTGACTCCGCAGTAGAGACCTCACAGGTAATGCTCACATCTAGCAGAGAGGGCAGACCAGGAGCACCGTCAGCAGGACAGGACTGGACTGAACTGGACAAAAGACAAATAACTTGACAGAGGTTAAACTGAACATATAATAGCAGAAAAGCAGTAAACTAGATGGTTAGACACAGTGGTAGAATACGCAACGAACTGGCAAAGACAAGAAGGAAGGTGAACGCTAATAAAGGGGACAGGATACATGAGAAACAGCTGGGAACACTCAGACAAACGAGGGCTAAACAAGGGGGCGTGGAAACAAGGAGGTGGGACAAGAGGAGCACATGGCAGACAACAACAAAGACAAAGCCATGTGCTCAGACACAACACAAAACAAAGACACATTAAACAGAGACAGGACAGACAAGACTGTCAGAGGAGATCCCTGACAGTACCCCCTCTCCAAAGGACGCCTCCAGGCGTCCAAACCGGGCAACATCACAGGAGGCACCAACTGGGGGGGTAGGGAGGTAGCGGATAATGGAGTCCCAAATTGGCCAGAAAACATAGAGGGAGGGAGGGGGTGGGTGGGGACAGGGCCAGGCAAAAAGTTCACAGCTGACCAGGGGGTTCCTGGCCAAAGGGAACCTAAACTGGGAGGCAGAGAGGGTGGGAAGGGAGGAGTGGAAACTGGCATGACTGGTCTGGACCTCCAACTGGACTGGGTGACAGGGGTATTCTTAAGGGTAGCAGGAAGAGACTTGGACCCTTCCTCAGGGGCAGAAGCAAACACTAGGCTGGGCACAGGGGCCGAAGCCAACACTGGAGCGGGCTCAGGGGCTGGCGCGGACTCTGGATTAGACTCAGGGGCTGGAGCAGGGAGGCCCTCCAGGGCAACAAGCACTGGTTTAAGGGCTGGGTCTGAGACACCCTCCGGGGCTACAGCAACTGGCATAGGGCCAGAAACTGAAACGCCCTCCAGGACTATTGAAACTGGCTTAGGAGCTAAATCCAAGAACTCAGGCTTGGTGGCAATCCTGGCCTGGGGTTCAGGAACGGTGGCCATCTCGGCCGGGGATTTAGGTTTCAACGTCATCTTGGGTGCAGACTCTGGACGCTCGGGCGAGACGTGACTTGGCTCCGATGGGACTGACGCAACTTGACTTAACATTAAAGGAACAACAGTGACTTGTCTTGACTTCGAGAGAATAGCCGTGATTTGACTTGACTTCCAGGGAATAGTTTTCTCTGGGGTAGGCTTGGGAACAGCGTCCTCTGGAACGGACTGGATAACTACGCCTTCTGGGGCTGACTCGGGAACTGTGCCCTCAGGGGCGGATTCGGGGACTGCCCTCTCAGGGGCGGTCTCAGGGACTGCGCCCTCCAGGGCAGACTCGAGAACCAACCCTTTTGGAGCGGACTCGGGGACTGCCCTCCCCGGGGCAGACTCGGGAACTGCGCCCTCCGGGGCGGACTCGGGAACGGACTCGGGAACTGCGCCCTCCGGGACGGACTCGGGAGCTGCGCTCTCCGGAGCAGATTCAAGTACTGCGCCCTCCGGAGTGGATTCAGGTACTGCGCCCTCCGGAGCGGATTCAGGTACTGCGCCCTCCGAGGCGGATTCGGGAACTGCGCTCTCTGGAGCGGATTCGGGGACTGCTCTCTCTGGAGCAGACTCGGGAACTGCTCTTTCTGGAACAGATTCAGGCACTGCGCCCTCCGGGGCGGACTCAAGAACTGCGCTCTCTGGAAGGGATTCAGGGACCCTACTCTCTGGAGTGGACTCGGGAACTGCGCCCTCCGGGGCGGACACGGGAACTGCGCCCTCCGGGGCGGACTCGGGAACTGCTCTCTCTGGAATGGATTCGGGGACCCTACTCTCTGGAGCGGACTCGGGAACTGCCCTCTCAGGAGCGGGCTCGGGAACTGCGCTCTCCGGGGCGGACTCGGGAACTGCGCCCTCCGGGGCGGACTCGGGAACTGCTCTCTCTGGAATGGATTCGGGGACCCTACTCTCTGGAGCGGATTCGGGAACTGCCCTCTCAGGAGCGGGCTCGGGAACTGCGCCCTCAGGAGCGGGCTCGGGAACTGCGCCCTCCGGGGCGGGCTCGGGAACTGCTCTCTCTGGAACGGATTCGGGGACCCTACTCTCTGGAGCGGACTCCGGAACTGCCCTCTCAGGAGCGGACTCGGGAACTGCGCCCTCCTGGGCGGGCTCGGGAACTGCGCCCTCCGGGGCGGGCTCGGGAACTGCGCCCTCCGGGGCGGGCTCGGGAACTGCGCCCTCCGGGGCGGGCTCGGGAACTGCGCCCTCCGGGGCGGGCTCGGGAACTGCGCCCTCCGGGGCGGGCTCGGGAACTGCGCCCTCCGGGGCGGGCTCGGGAACTGCTCTCTCTAGAGCGAGCTCGGGAACTGCTCTCTCTAGAGCGAGCTCGGGAACTGCTCTCTCTAGAGCGAGCTCGGGAACTGCTCTCTCTAAAGCGAGCTCGGGAACTGCTCTCTCTAGAGCGAGCTCGGGAACTGCTCTCTCTAGAGCGAGCTCGGGAACTGCTCTCTCTAGAGCGAGCTCGGGAACTGCTCTCTCTAGAGAGAGCTCGGGAACTTCATACTTGATGGCCACTGCAAGGGTGGCAAGAATCTCCTTTGCGGTATTAAGCAAGCTGGCCAGAGTGTCAGAAAAAAGGCCTCAGCAGCTAAATCAACTGGCTGTTTGAGTGTGGCCTCCATGGCCGTGACTGGGAGAGCGGGGTGCTCGGGGATGGCTTCCGTGGCCATAACAGACTGACTTACAGCCTCTGGAATGGCCTCCATGGCCAAAACATTAAGAGCGGGCCGCTCAGGAACAGCATCAGGGGCCACAACAGGAACAGCAGAAAACTCTGAGACAGCCTCCTTGACCATAACGGGCTGAGTGAGAGCCGCTGGAATGATCTTTGTGGCCAACGCTTTGAGAGTAGACTGTTCAGGAATAGTCTCTAAAGACATGACTTTAACAGGGATCTCTGTTGACTTAACATGACTTGCAGGAACATCTTTGGACTTGACATGACTGGTGGGGATGTCATCCGTAGAAGTTATTGGGAGAGCAGATGGTATGAAAAACTGGCCTCCGTGGCCAATACTGGTGAGGTGAAAGTCACTGCATTGGCCTCTGTGGCCATGACAGGAGAAGAAACCAGCTCAAGAAGAGCTTCTGGGTACTCAACATGGCAGGGTCACCTTCAGTGGATGAGACATGACAGGGGTGCACACAATCTGTGGGAATGGTTGGACTCCTTGGCATAGTCTCAATGGGCAAAACAGGGAGAGAATTAGACAGTACAACACCAGCCTTTCTCTTCTTCCACCTATGATGTGTCTCAACAGAGTGCTGGGTCGCTTCTGTAGTATCTGTAGCGGAGTTGACCAACACAGGGAGAGAGGTAGAGAGCCCGGTTGACACAGCGGAGATGACTTGGTTGATTGTGACAAGTTGGAAACAGACCTTACAGACTGAGGGATAAAATTAGATTTGGCAGATTCTTGAATGACAGGAGAGCACTCAGTAGACACTAGAAAACAAGAGGTTGGCTTGGCAGATTCAGAGATACTTGGTGCATACTTCATTGACTGAGTGATGACTGAATCGGGGGTGGCAGTAATCAACTCTGGCTTAGTGTTGACTGGAACTGACTGAATAGCTGTCAATTTAGCCTTCTTGGAAATGTCTGATTCAATGAGGAAAGACTCTGGAATGACCGGAGTGGACCTGACCGAATCTGGAGTGACGGGAGGGGGACTGGCTGACTCGAGTGTGACTGGAACAGAGTTGACTTGATCCCGGGTGATTAGAACAGGCTTGACTGGCCTTGGAGTATCTGGAATGAGCTTGACTGGATCATCATCATCTGA
>NC_133364.1:39700100-39994746 GCF_049309525.1 Garra rufa | reverse complement strand
CCTGTAACAGTCGGCCTTTGAGCACAGACCAGAAAAGAAAGACCACTTTAAAAAATGATTTTAATTATGTCAAGCCTGTACTTCAGTTCTTAGGTAATGATGATAAAGGTAGGGAATCATTTGGCCAGTATGTACCTGTTCAAGGAACATTGACTACACTTTCTAAAAGCAAGTCTTTTCCAGAACAGTATGCAGGTCTTTTCCAGGACATTAATGTTGGGAAGGGGGCTCAGTGCAACCATTTCCTTAAATGAAGCCATCCTCGGCTTGGTCTTATACTCTATCAGGATGCATTCAAAGTTGTCAATCCACTTGGCTCTTCAAGAATAAACATAAGATTGTAGCAGTTTATCTAACTCAGTTCCACCACAAATCAAATGCGACTTGTTCTCCTTTAAATATTTTGGGATATACAAGGAATTTGAGCCTCTCTTAAAGAACTGAAAGCTCTTGAGGGACAATTCAGGTGACAATTTAGGGTGTCACCGTATCGCCGGCTTTGTTGAGAACTTCAGTAAGAGCCATTATTTCTGCAGAAACAGTGATATCAAAAGAGCTACTTTTCAGAAGTATCCACTATTGTGTGGCAACACACGAACAGAACAGTCTGTCAGAATCATCTGCAGAAATAAGGCACCAATGGCAGAAATTCTGAGTGCGGCATTAAACCGGACTCTCCTTTTAACCAACTATCCTTCTTTAACCACACCACAAAAATAAACACACAAAATTTTGAAAATATCCTTGCAATAAACGTTCATGACTTTCCTCTTTCCAAATGAATTTTCAAAATCACTTGGCTTAAAACTTTCTGAAACAACCAAAGAAACAAGACCCCAAATTGTTTAAATAAATTGATTAAGGCGTTTTCTGCTAACAATGTTCGTGATATCATATGTCGCTATAAAGGCTTTTGAAGCTGACTAGACCATGACCAAAGCCTTACAAAGAAAGTGCACAGAATACATTGTAGAGGATGTTCAAACTCATGTGCGATCAATGAAAAACAAAGGTTCACTTTTGCCTTTTTGTCTAAAGAGGCGATGTGCTAAAAAGACTAAATTTATTATGTTTACTATTCACTAAGTTTATGATTGCTGTGTTTATATTTCTTTTTAACTGTTTATTTCAACAGTGTTGTTTGAACTGAAGGCAGGACAGGGGCATGTGCTGAAACTAAAAAAGAGCAGCCCATTTTTTTGGTCACATCTAAATGAATTAACCATAATAACCATAATAATAATATAGTTTGAAGAAAATATATTTTTTTTAGCAATTCTTTGTGGTTTTAGAAGCTATTTTGTATTATTTGTTTAAGTTGTTTTCCTAACATATATATAAAGTAGACTGCGATTTCATAATTTCACTAAGCCAACATAGTCAAACATGTTAAGAATGAGTAGAAATAATCCATGAGACACTTAATGTTTCTGATATTCTTGTTAACTCTATTTGTGGTGCAAGATGAATGGCCTGCTGTCACAATTATTAATTGGTGAACTGCAGAAAAATGTTCATCTCAGAAGCAGTTAAACAGGACGATTTCAAGAAAACAAATTAAAACTGGTTTGACTCTGATGTCACATTTCAGGGTTACTTTACTTCAGATAAAAATCTCTTAAGTGTCAGATGTGTTCAGCACATGCATGAAGCACAGATTATGTGTTCCACTGTTATAATAAAAATGTCTTCTGCCTTAGTTTTCCAAATCACACATTTCACGGATCTAGAAAATTAATTGTATGTATTTATGGACACTGTATGTTTCTGTATTTGAGAGTTGTTCTCAGAGAATGTGTTAATAAGGTCGAAATGTTGCTTGTTTATTTTAACAAGTCTGTTGAAGAATGAACAGCTTTCTGTGTTTCATTTACAAAGACACACTTGATCATTCAATTCAATTCAATTCAAGTTTATTTGTATAGCGCTTTTTACAATACAAATTGTTGCAGAGCAGCTGCACAAAAGTTTTAGGCTACTACAATATATTTAGTAGCTTATTAGTGGTGAATACTGTATGTTGAGTCGAGGTACATATGATATAAATATTAAAATCAGTAACTGTGTAATCAAACAGATGATGAACACTAATTGCAATGGTTGTGCTGTAATCAACTTGTAGGAAAATTATGTAGTGCTGTATGTTGTTTCAAGGCTGGCATCATCTGCGGTCCTCTGAGGGGTTGGCATCATCTCTTCATCTGAATCCGGGCTGAATCTTGTGTAAACCCTAGTTACCACGGGATGGTTTAGCCCAAGCTGAAGAATATTAATGTGCATTTGATCAGATGTAACTGAAATTACAACGTTATGAATACATTATGTGAATGCTTGGCTAAAGAGATGAGTCTTTAATCTAGATTTAAACATAGAAAGTGTGTCTGAACCCTGAACGTTATCAGGAAGGCTATTCCAGAGTTTGGGAGCCAAATGAGAAAAGGCTCTCCCTCCTTTAGTGGACTTTGCTATCCTAGGTACTACCAAAAGTCCAGAGTTTTGCGACCTTAGGGAGCGTGAGGGATTGTAGCGTAGTAGGAGACTAGTTAGGTATGCAGGAGCTAAACAATTAAGGGCCTTATAGGTAAGAAGTAATATTTTGTAAGTGATACGGAACCTAATAGGTAGCCAGTGTAGAGACTGTAAAATTGGGGTAATATGATCATATTTTCTTGACCTGGTAAGGACTCTAGCAGCTGCATTTTGGACTACCTGTAGCTTATTTATTGAAGAAGCAGGACAACCACCAGTAGTGCATTACAATAGTCCAGTCTAGACGTCATGAATGCATGGACTAACTTTTCTGCATCAGAAACAGGTAACATGTTCCGTAGCTTAGCAATGTTTCTAAGATGGAAGAATGCTGTTTTTGTAACATAGGAAATATGATTTTCAAAAGACAGGTTGCTGTCTAATATAACACCTAGATTTTTTACTGTAGAGGAAATAACAGTACATCCATCTAGTTGCAAATTGCAGTTTAAGAGATTCTGTGTACTGTTTTTTGGTCCAATAGGTAATATCTCAGTCTTATCTGAATTTAACAGTAGAAAATTATTGGTCATCCAGTCTTTCACATTTTTAACACACTCTGTTAACTTTGCTAAGTTATAAGTTTCATCTGGTCTTGTTGAAATATATAGTTGAGTGTCATCAGCATAACAATGGAAACTAATCCCATATTTCCTAATAATATTACCGAGGGGTAACATGTAAATTGAAAATAGTAGAGGACCTAGGACAGATCCTTGTGGCACTCCATACTTTACTGGTGTTAGCTGCGATGACTCCCTGTTTAAATAAACAAAGTGGTAGCGATCGGACAGGTATGATCTGAACCATCCTAAAGCCTGCCCTTGAATACCTGTATAGTTTTGTAATCGATCTATGAGTATTTCATGATCTATAGTGTCGAACGCAGCACTAAGATCAAGTAAAACTAGCAATGAGACGCAGCCTTGATCTGACGCAAGTAACAAGTCGTTTGTGACTTTTACAAGTGCAGTTTCTGTGCTATGATAGGGCCTGAAACCTGACTGAAATTCTTCAAAGATATTATTATTTTGCAAGAAGGAGTACAATTGAGCGGATACAACTTTTTCTAGAATTTTAGACATAAATGGAAGATTAGAAATGGGTCTGTAATTTGCCAATTCACCAGGGTCTAGCTGTGGTTTCTTAATAAGAGGTTTAATAACCGCTAGTTTGAATGGTTTTGGGACATGACCTAAAGATAACGATGAGTTAACAATATTAAGAAGCGGTACTTCTGCTACAGGTAACAACTCTTTTAGTAATTTAGTGGGTACAGGATCTAATAGGCATGTTGTTATTTTAGATGCGACGATAAGTTTATTTAATTCTTTCTGTTCTATAGTTTTAAAGCACTGGAGTTCCCTATCAGTCGGTCTCTTCGATGTCTCGTCGAGACCGACGAATTGGGATATCGCCTGGATAGACCAATCTACTTCGTGTGTATACAAACGAGCCAATGAATATTGGCATGCATGATTGCAGCCAGCTGCGGCTGATCACAGCGTGAGCATATAATGCGCAGCAGGTGCATGCATCATCAAGCTTTCACTTCGGAGCGGGACCATTCTGTGTGGAACAAGTCAGAAGCAACACTTACCTCCTTTTCTTCTCTTTTGTGTTGGCGGCACGGCGCTTCAGCGGCGTGGTCTTCCGTGTCGAGTGGAAGCACACAGCTGGTTTTCACCATCCACCTTCTGTGTTGCTGCGGCCATTTCCCCTGTGCGCCTCAGCACTAAAAGAGCAAATTCCTATAAGAGCAATTTCCTTAAAAGAGTGAATTTCTAAAGGAGCTCTGCGGGTTGAGCGTCTTTTTAAAGACGAGGCGTCATGCCTTTCTCCCCTTGCGTTTCTGGGTGCGGCCGTTTCCTGGCGCCGGGTGATGGCCACGCACACTGCCTCACGTGTCTGGGCTTACAACACGCTGAGGCAGCGTTCGTGGATGAGTCATGTCCCCATTGTGGGAATATGACCGTCGCGGAGTTGCGGACCAGACTCCGTTTCCTGCAAAGGGGTGGGGTTCCAGTCCCTCTGCCCAGAACGAACGTTCCTCCAGGCAAACGCCGGGAGGGCATTGTCGCTGGAAGCAGAGGGCTGCCCGGTCTGACGGTGACGGTGAGGAATTCCCCGCCCATTCCATCGGCGGGGGCTCCTCCTTCCACCGACGCTCCGTCGCCACCGGGGCTCTCAGAAGAGCGGGTTGGACCTCCCTTAGGGGTACCACCCGTTACTTTTGGGCCCCCCCCCCGACGAACAGATGTCGGTCGCAGCATCGGGGGGAGAGCCAGACCTCTCTGAGGAGGAGGACGGCACACTGTCGTCCACTGGGCGATCAGCGGTGCCCGATACTGACCCGGGGATGATGGCTATGCTTGCCCGGGCCGCCGAGAGGGTAGGGCTTGAATGGAATCCTCCATCACGTCCCGACCCCTCCCGGCTTGACGACTGGTATCTCGAGGTGGCCCGCGCTGGTTCTCAGCGCCCCACCCCAGTGCCATTCTTCCCGGAGGTGCATGAAGAACTCACCCGAACGTGGACGGCACGTTTCACTGCCCGAAACCGCTCGAGTGGGACTTCCTCCCTAACCACCCTCGATGGCGGACCAGCGCGGGGATACACGGCAGTCCCGCCGGTGGAGCGTGCGTTTGCGATGCAACTGTGTCCGGGCGCCGCTTCCACTTGGCGGGGCAACAATCCGTCGCTCCCGTCCCGGGCCTGTAGGCACTCGTCGGCTCTGATCGGCAGTGCCTTTGCGGCCTGCGGCTCCGCTGGTTCCGCCCTTCACGCTATGGCGTTGCTATAGGTGCATCAGTCTCAGGCACTGAAAGACCTGTACGAGGGTGGTCACGACCCAGAAGTTCTTCCGCCTCCGCTCCACAGCAGCCACCGCAGCAGCCTTCACAACGGCGCCGTGGAGCCGGTCGCCGGACAGCCGCCCAGCCCGTCCAGGCCCCCACAAAGACCAGTGGGAAGCGTAAAAGCAAGAGACCCTGGGACGGGCGACCCAGAGATGGAGGATGCTGCTCTTCGGGAGATGGTGACCGCACCACTCCCTCCCCCGGAGGAGGGCCGGGCGGAGAATCTTTTTGTTTGTTTTTTCCCCGCCACCGACCGCAGTCCCCCAAGCGGGACTGCGGGGAGTGCGCAGGCCACCCCTGCGCCTCACCCGTCCTCCCCCCTCGCCAGCGAGCGACGATGGGCGGTTCGAGAGCACGGCAAGACGGACTACTCACGCACCATCGGCTCATGCGCAGGTAAGCGTCTCACATACACAACATACAGACGCTCTGACCCCACCCCGGTCCGGCAACGAGACTGTGAGGCAGGGTCCCTGCCCCCCTCTTCGCTGCACCCCCGCGGGTACGACGGTGGTCCCCCTTGTGCCGCTTATTCATTTTCTGGGAGCCTGGAAAGAGCTTCCCAGCCCATCTTGCTGGCTCCTTCGGACCATCACTTTCGGCTATGCGATTCAGTTCGCCCGGCGCCCTCCCAAGTTCAGAGGTATCCACTTCACCTCTGTGAGGGCCGCAGATGCTCCCATCTTGCGTGCAGAGATCGCTTCCTTGCTGGCGAAGGAAGCGATACAGCCGGTCCCTCCAGCCGATATGAGGACAGGCTTTTACAGCCCGTACTTCATAGTACCCAAGAAAAGCGGCGGGCTTCGTCCGATCTTGGATCTGCGCGTCTTGAACCGGGCCCTTCACAGGCTACCGTTCAAAATGCTCACTCAGAAACACATTTTCAGATGTGTCCGTCCCCAAGATTGGTTTGCAGCGATCGACCTGAAGGACGCGTACTTTCATGTCTCAATCCTTCCGCGCCACAGACCCTTTCTGCGGTTCGCGTTCGAAGGCAGGGCATATCAGTACACGGTCCTGCCCTTCGGGCTGTCCCTCTCCCCCCGTGTCTTCACGAAGGTCGCGGAGGCGGCCCTTGTTCCCCTCAGAGAACAGGGCATTCGCATTCTCAACTACCTCGACGACTGGCTCATCCTAGCACAGTCTCGAGTTCAGTTATGCGAACACAGGGACCTGGTGCTCGCACACCTCAGCCAGTTGGGTCTTCGGGTCAACCGGGAAAAGAGCAAACTCTCTCCAACACAGAGAATCTCTTTTCTCGGTATGGAACTGGACTCGGTCAGCCAGACAGCACGCCTCACACAGGAACGTGCTCAGTCAGTGTTGAAAACAAATTAAAACTGGTTTGACTCTGATGTCACATTTCAGGGTTACTTTACTTCAGATAAAAATCTCTTAAGTGTCAGATGTGTTCAGCACATGCATGAAGCACAGATTATGTGTTCCACTGTTATAATAAAAATGTCTTCTGCCTTAGTTTTCCAAATCACACATTTCACGGATCTAGAAAATTAATTGTATGTATTTATGGACACTGTATGTTTCTGTATTTGAGAGTTGTTCTCAGAGAATGTGTTAATAAGGTCGAAATGTTGCTTGTTTATTTTAACAAGTCTGTTGAAGAATGAACAGCTTTCTGTGTTTCATTTACAAAGACACACTTGATCATTCAATTCAATTCAATTCAAGTTTATTTGTATAGCGCTTTTTACAATACAAATTGTTGCAGAGCAGCTGCACAAAAGTTTTAGGCTACTACAATATATTTAGTAGCTTATTAGTGGTGAATACTGTATGTTGAGTCGAGGTACATATGATATAAATATTAAAATCAGTAACTGTGTAATCAAACAGATGATGAACACTAATTGCAATGGTTGTGCTGTAATCAACTTGTAGGAAAATTATGTAGTGCTGTATGTTGTTTCAAGGCTGGCATCATCTGCGGTCCTCTGAGGGGTTGGCATCATCTCTTCATCTGAATCCGGGCTGAATCTTGTGTAAACCCTAGTTACCACGGGATGGTTTAGCCCAAGCTGAAGAATATTAATGTGCATTTGATCAGATGTAACTGAAATTACAACGTTATGAGATACATTATGTGAATGCTTGGCTAAAGAGATGAGTCTTTAATCTAGATTTAAACATAGAAAGTGTGTCTGAACCCTGAACGTTATCAGGAAGGCTATTCCAGAGTTTGGGAGCCAAATGAGAAAAGGCTCTCCCTCCTTTAGTGGACTTTGCTATCCTAGGTACTACCAAAAGTCCAGAGTTTTGCGACCTTAGGGAGCGTGAGGGATTGTAGCGTAGTAGGAGACTAGTTAGGTATGCAGGAGCTAAACAATTAAGGGCCTTATAGGTAAGAAGTAATATTTTGTAAGTGATACGGAACCTAATAGGTAGCCAGTGTAGAGACTGTAAAATTGGGGTAATATGATCATATTTTCTTGACCTGGTAAGGACTCTAGCAGCTGCATTTTGGACTACCTGTAGCTTATTTATTGAAGAAGCAGGACAACCACCAGTAGTGCATTACAATAGTCCAGTCTAGACGTCATGAATGCATGGACTAACTTTTCTGCATCAGAAACAGGTAACATGTTCCGTAGCTTAGCAATGTTTCTAAGATGGAAGAATGCTGTTTTTGTAACATAGGAAATATGATTTTCAAAAGACAGGTTGCTGTCTAATATAACACCTAGATTTTTTACTGTAGAGGAAATAACAGTACATCCATCTAGTTGCAAATTGCAGTTTAAGAGATTCTGTGTACTGTTTTTTGGTCCAATAGGTAATATCTCAGTCTTATCTGAATTTAACAGTAGAAAATTATTGGTCATCCAGTCTTTCACATTTTTAACACACTCTGTTAACTTTGCTAAGTTATAAGTTTCATCTGGTCTTGTTGAAATATATAGTTGAGTGTCATCAGCATAACAATGGAAACTAATCCCATATTTCCTAATAATATTACCGAGGGGTAACATGTAAATTGAAAATAGTAGAGGACCTAGGACAGATCCTTGTGGCACTCCATACTTTACTGGTGTTAGCTGCGATGACTCCCTGTTTAAATAAACAAAGTGGTAGCGATCGGACAGGTATGATCTGAACCATCCTAAAGCCTGCCCTTGAATACCTGTATAGTTTTGTAATCGATCTATGAGTATTTCATGATCTATAGTGTCGAACGCAGCACTAAGATCAAGTAAAACTAGCAATGAGACGCAGCCTTGATCTGACGCAAGTAACAAGTCGTTTGTGACTTTTACAAGTGCAGTTTCTGTGCTATGATAGGGCCTGAAACCTGACTGAAATTCTTCAAAGATATTATTATTTTGCAAGAAGGAGTACAATTGAGCGGATACAACTTTTTCTAGAATTTTAGACATAAATGGAAGATTAGAAATGGGTCTGTAATTTGCCAATTCACCAGGGTCTAGCTGTGGTTTCTTAATAAGAGGTTTAATAACCGCTAGTTTGAATGGTTTTGGGACATGACCTAAAGATAACGATGAGTTAACAATATTAAGAAGCGGTACTTCTGCTACAGGTAACAACTCTTTTAGTAATTTAGTGGGTACAGGATCTAATAGGCATGTTGTTATTTTAGATGCGACGATAAGTTTATTTAATTCTTTCTGTTCTATAGTTTTAAAGCACTGGAGTTCCCTATCAGTCGGTCTCTTCGACGTCTCGTCGAGACCGACGAATTGGGATATCGCCTGGATAGACCAATCTACTTCGTGTGTATACAAACGAGCCAATGAATATTGGCATGCATGATTGCAGCCAGCTGCGGCTGATCACAGCGTGAGCATATAATGCGCAGCAGGTGCATGCATCATCAAGCTTTCACTTCGGAGCGGGACCATTCTGTGTGGAACAAGTCAGAAGCAACACTTACCTCCTTTTCTTCTCTTTTGTGTTGGCGGCACGGCGCTTCAGCGGCGTGGTCTTCCGTGTCGAGTGGAAGCACACAGCTGGTTTTCACCATCCACCTTCTGTGTTGCTGCGGCCATTTCCCCTGTGCGCCTCAGCACTAAAAGAGCAAATTCCTATAAGAGCAATTTCCTTAAAAGAGTGAATTTCTAAAGGAGCTCTGCGGGTTGAGCGTCTTTTTAAAGACGAGGCGTCATGCCTTTCTCCCCTTGCGTTTCTGGGTGCGGCCGTTTCCTGGCGCCGGGTGATGGCCACGCACACTGCCTCACGTGTCTGGGCTTACAACACGCTGAGGCAGCGTTCGTGGATGAGTCATGTCCCCATTGTGGGAATATGACCGTCGCGGAGTTGCGGACCAGACTCCGTTTCCTGCAAAGGGGCGGGGTTCCAGTCCCTCTGCCCAGAACGAACGTTCCTCCAGGCAAACGCCGGGAGGGCATTGTCGCTGGAAGCAGAGGGCTGCCCGGTCTGACGGTGACGGTGAGGAATTCCCCGCCCATTCCATCGGCGGGGGCTCCTCCTTCCACCGACGCTCCGTCGCCACCGGGGCTCTCAGAAGAGCGGGTTGGACCTCCCTTAGGGGTACCACCCGTTACTTTTGGGCCCCCCCCCGACGAACAGATGTCGGTCGCAGCATCGGGGGGAGAGCCAGACCTCTCTGAGGAGGAGGACGGCACACTGTCGTCCACTGGGCGATCAGCGGTGCCCGATACTGACCCGGGGATGATGGCTATGCTTGCCCGGGCCGCCGAGAGGGTAGGGCTTGAATGGAATCCTCCATCACGTCCCGACCCCTCCCGGCTTGACGACTGGTATCTCGAGGTGGCCCGCGCTGGTTCTCAGCGCCCCACCCCAGTGCCATTCTTCCCGGAGGTGCATGAAGAACTCACCCGAACGTGGACGGCACGTTTCACTGCCCGAAACCGCTCGAGTGGGACTTCCTCCCTAACCACCCTCGATGGCGGACCAGCGCGGGGATACACGGCAGTCCCGCCGGTGGAGCGTGCGTTTGCGATGCAACTGTGTCCGGGCGCCGCTTCCACTTGGCGGGGCAACAATCCGTCGCTCCCGTCCCGGGCCTGTAGGCACTCGTCGGCTCTGATCGGCAGTGCCTTTGCGGCCTGCGGCTCCGCTGGTTCCGCCCTTCACGCTATGGCGTTGCTATAGGTGCATCAGTCTCAGGCACTGAAAGACCTGTACGAGGGTGGTCACGACCCAGAAGTTCTTCCGCCTCCGCTCCACAGCAGCCACCGCAGCAGCCTTCACAACGGCGCCGTGGAGCCGGTCGCCGGACAGCCGCCCAGCCCGTCCAGGCCCCCACAAAGACCAGTGGGAAGCGTAAAAGCAAGAGACCCTGGGACGGGCGACCCAGAGATGGAGGATGCTGCTCTTCGGGAGATGGTGACCGCACCACTCCCTCCCCCGGAGGAGGGCCGGGCGGAGAATCTTTTTGTTTGTTTTTTCCCCGCCACCGACCGCAGTCCCCCAAGCGGGACTGCGGGGAGTGCGCAGGCCACCCCTGCGCCTCACCCGTCCTCCCCCTTCGCCAGCGAGCGACGATGGGCGGTTCGAGAGCACGGCAAGACGGACTACTCACGCACCATCGGCTCATGCGCAGGTAAGCGTCTCACATACACAACATACAGACGCTCTGACCCCACCCCGGTCCGGCAACGAGACTGTGAGGCAGGGTCCCTGCCCCCCTCTTCGCTGCACCCCCGCGGGTACGACGGTGGTCCCCCTTGTGCCGCTTATTCATTTTCTGGGAGCCTGGAAAGAGCTTCCCAGCCCATCTTGCTGGCTCCTTCGGACCATCACTTTCGGCTATGCGATTCAGTTCGCCCGGCGCCCTCCCAAGTTCAGAGGTATCCACTTCACCTCTGTGAGGGCCGCAGATGCTCCCATCTTGCGTGCAGAGATCGCTTCCTTGCTGGCGAAGGAAGCGATACAGCCGGTCCCTCCAGCCGATATGAGGACAGGCTTTTACAGCCCGTACTTCATAGTACCCAAGAAAAGCGGCGGGCTTCGTCCGATCTTGGATCTGCGCGTCTTGAACCGGGCCCTTCACAGGCTACCGTTCAAAATGCTCACTCAGAAACACATTTTCAGATGTGTCCGTCCCCAAGATTGGTTTGCAGCGATCGACCTGAAGGACGCGTACTTTCATGTCTCAATCCTTCCGCGCCACAGACCCTTTCTGCGGTTCGCGTTCGAAGGCAGGGCATATCAGTACACGGTCCTGCCCTTCGGGCTGTCCCTCTCCCCCCGTGTCTTCACGAAGGTCGCGGAGGCGGCCCTTGTTCCCCTCAGAGAACAGGGCATTCGCATTCTCAACTACCTCGACGACTGGCTCATCCTAGCACAGTCTCGAGTTCAGTTATGCGAACACAGGGACCTGGTGCTCGCACACCTCAGCCAGTTGGGTCTTCGGGTCAACCGGGAAAAGAGCAAACTCTCTCCAACACAGAGAATCTCTTTTCTCGGTATGGAACTGGACTCGGTCAGCCAGACAGCACGCCTCACGCAGGAACGTGCTCAGTCAGTGTTGAACTGCCTAGACACGTTCAAGAGCAGGACAGCGGTCCCACTGAAACAATTTCAGAGGCTCCTGGGGCATATGGCAGCGGCAGCGGCGGTTACACCGCTAGGGCTGCTCCATATGAGACCGCTTCAACACTGGCTTCATGGCCGAGTCCCGAGGAGAGCGTGGCTTCGCGGCTCTCACCGGGTTCAAATAACACCGGCTTGCCGCCAGACCTTCACCCCGTGGTCAGACCTCTCATTTCTACGGGCAGGAGTACCCATGGAACAGGTCTCCAGGCATGCTGTGCTACACACAGATGCCTCCGCCACCGGGTGGGGAGCCACGTACGACGGACAGGCAGTTTCAGGGGTTTGGACGGGCCCCCAGCTGACTTGGCACATCAACTGCCTCGAGTTGCTTGCAGTACGTCTCGCCCTGCTCCGCCTCAAGGGGCACCTACGTGGCAAACACGTGCTGGTCCGTACAGACAATATTGCGACCGTTGCGTACATCAACCGGCAAGGCGGTCTACGCTCCCGTCGCATGTCGCAACTCGCCCGTCATCTCCTCTTGTGGAGTCAGAAGCATCTGAGGTCGCTTCGTGCCATTCATGTTCCCGGGTTGCTCAACCGTGCGGCCGACGAGCTCTCACGAGCTGCGCTTCCCGGAGAGTGGAGACTCCACCCCCAGTCGGTTCAGCTGATTTGGAGACGCTTCGGCGAGGCTCAAGTAGATCTGTTCGCCTCCCCGGAGACAGCCCACTGCCAGCTCTTTTTCTCCCTGACCGAGGGCACACTCGGCACGGATGCACAGGCATCCGCAAATATGCGTTTCCCCCAGTGAGCCTTCTCGCACAGACATTGTGCAAGATCAGGGAGGACGAGGAGCAGGTCCTTCTGGTAGCCCCTTATTGGCCCACTCGGACCTGGTTCCCCGAACTCATGCTCCTCGCGACAGCCCCTCCCTGGCAAATTCCTCTGAGGAAGGATCTTCTGACTCAGAGACGGGGCACCTTATGGCACCCGCGTCCAGACCTCTGAAAATTACATGTCTGGTCCCTGGACGGGACGCGGAGGTTCTAAGTGACCTACCCCAAGGGGTAGTTGACACTATTACTTCGGCGCGAGCGCAGTCTACTAGACATGCCTACGCCCTTAAATGGAACCTGTTCCTTGATTGGTGTTCCTCCCGGGGAGAGGACCCCCGAAGATGCCCGATCAGAGCCGTGCTCTCCTTTTTGCAGCAAGGGTTGGAGCGTAGGCTGTCCCCCTCAACCCTTAAAGTCTATGTGGCTGCTATAGCTGCCAACCACGACCTCATAGAAGGAAGGTCGGTAGGGAAGCACGACCTGGTCACCAGGTTTCTTAGGGGAGCCAGGAGGTTGAATCCCACTAGGCCCCCTTCCGTGCCCTCTTGGGACCTGTCGCTAGTGCTCACAGCACTACAGCAAGCTCCCTTTGAGCCTTTGCAGTCAGTGGAGCTGAAGTTTCTCTCAATGAAAACTCTGCTCCTGCTTGCATTGGCTTCCATCAAGAGGGTAGGAGACCTGCATGCATTTTCGGTCAACGATTCGTGCCTAGAGTTTGGCCCGGCGGATTCCCAGGTAACACTGAGGCCCCGGCCTGGTTATGTGCCCAAGGTTCCCACGACTCCCTTCCGGGACCAAGTGGTGAGCCTGCAAGCGCTGCCCTCGGAGGAGGCAGACCCAGCCCTGGCTTTGCTTTGTCCCGTCCGAGCACTGAGATGCTACGTTGACCGGACACAAAGCTTCAGGACCTCAGACCAGCTCTTTGTGTGTCATGGAGGCAGGCAGAAGGGGAATGCCGTCTCCAAGCAGAGGATGGCCCACTGGGTAGTGGATGCCATTACCCTGGCCTATCAGGTTCAGGGTGTGCCCTGCCCCCTCAGGCTGAGAGCACACTCAACTAGGAGTGTTGCATCCTCCTGGGCATTGGCTCGCGGCGCCTCGCTAAGTGACATTTGTAGAGCGGCAGGCTGGGCGACCCCTAACACGTTCACTAGGTTCTATAGCCTTCGTGTAGACACAGTCTCCTCCTGTGTTCTCACCTCAAACGGGTAGGCACAGAGAGGCCTCGGGTCGGCTTGCTATACTGCTCCAGAGTAACCTAAGAGTAGCTCTGTCGAGCTCCTCCGCTGAGCTTGACAGCTGACGTAGCGGAACGTCAGGCGTCAGGCCCTCACTCGATGAATCCTTCAGAACCGGTAGAGGGCTAGGCTCTACGTAGAGACTTAATTGCATCTCTTAAAAAGTCCACATTGCGCCCTAGAGGCTGTGTGTTTCCCCGGTAGTACTTCTACCAGTGTATGAGGGTTCAATCACCTCCAATCTTCCATATAAACCTGAATTGAGTTATATGTGTATTGCTCCGAACCTCCTATCGGAAGGACGTGAGCTCCGCATATCCCCAGTGCTCCAGTTTCACTGAAATGGATGGTGCTGAGTTATACAGTGACTGGCTCTCCTTGATGCGAGCCCCTGGCCAAAGCCAGTAACAGGACCCAGGGGGGCCCGCTCAGGACACTGGAAGGGGCAGCAGCCACGGCGCTTTGTTAGGGATCCCAATTCGTTGGTCTCGACGAGGCGTCGAAGAGACCGACTGATAGGGAACGTCTCGGTTACGTATTGTAACCCTCGTTCCCTGAAGGAGGGAACGGAGACGTCTCGTCCCGTCGCCGCGGCTCCTGTACCACCGCTGTACGCCCGGGCCTGTCCCAGCTCCTCAGCGAAACCTTGATGATGCATGCACCTGCTGCGCATTATATGCTCACGCTGTGATCAGCCGCAGCTGGCTGCAATCATGCATGCCAATATTCATTGGCTCGTTTGTATACACACGAAGTAGATTGGTCTATCCAGGCGATATCCCAATTCGTCGGTCTCGACGAGACGTCTCCGTTCCCTCCTTCAGGGAACGAGGGTTACAATACGTAACCGAGACGTTTTTCTTCCGGTGTAATGACTAATGTTGAAGTATCAGTTGCTGTAGTATCTATATTAGTTATTGTATTTCTAATGTTGTCTATTTTATCAGTAAAGAAATTCATAAAGACGTTACTATTAAACTGTGCAGGAATATTCAGGTCAGGAGGTGTTTGGTTATTTGTTAATGTAGCCACTGTGCTAAATAAAAACCTTGGATTGTTTTGGTTTTTTTCTATGAGTTGGTGGATATACT
The DNA here is from genome assembly GCF_049309525.1 of Garra rufa. NCBI lineage: Eukaryota > Metazoa > Chordata > Actinopteri > Cypriniformes > Cyprinidae > Garra > Garra rufa. The sequence goes on along the minus strand of NC_133364.1, from coordinate 39,979,696 downwards.
CGGCTTTAGCAGCTTTTAAGGCCCGTCTATAGCTGGACATACTGTTTTTCCATGCAATTGTAAAAACTTCTAAGTTAGTTTTTCTCCATTTACGCTCAAGATTACGAGTTTCTTTTTTGAGAGAATGGGTATTACTGTTGTACCATGGCGCAGTACGTTTTTCTCTAACCTTTTTTAGCTTGATTGGCTTGATCATCTATTTCTTTACAACATAAAAAGGTTTATATAAACTCATTAACATGCTTCAGCAAAGCATTAAAGTCTCAGAAGCAGAAGTGACCAATGACACTCATTCAAGAAAACATCGGGGGAAAAATGAAACACCCACCTCAGTGTTTGCACATCTGTCTTTTCCTTCCTCTGAACTGTGGTGTTGAACAGCAGCCCTGATATTTCTCTCATAGAACTGTTTTCAGGTAGAGACGTCAACACACACATACACACCCATACACAAATGTAATATATGAAATGTGAGTGCTGTTGTCATATATGTTGTCTTACAAGGCAAAATTGTTTTATTACATATTTACATCCTCAGGATATATGAAGTTATGTTTATACCATATATGAAATAAACATGGTAAATGTACTACATGTTGGTAAGTCTTTACTTAAAGCCTCTAAAAGTAGGTGTAATGCATTAATTATGTTTTGTGATGCATTGTACAATTCCATTAATACGTTTTATATTTAATATATTGCAACACTTATCAATTTATCGTTACACTATGCATTTTAAATTCAGTTATAATTGTTTACGACAAGATATAATGCATTACAGCAAACATTACCAATAATTATCATGCATTATACAGGCTTTAAGTAAAGTGTTACCGATTTATTCTATGATGGTTTTTTATATGGTAATGTAGGTTAAGACCATAGTTGTAAACAAAATTATTCAACCCCCTTGACCTGCAAACCTTTTTGCTGTAGAGTCCAAAAAAAAATTTTATTTGAAGATGAACAAAGCTCTTAAGGTTTGGAAAGACATGAGAGTGAGTAATCAATGACTTAATTTTTCATTTCTGGGTAAACTAACCCTTTAACTAATATTTAAACGATTTGCATTTTGCAAATTTCCATTTACCTCACTCTCTTTCAAGGTTAAACTTACACTTTTCTCTGGCATTTGTGCTCATTGATGAGTGTTAGCCACATGTTTGTAGACTAGCACCAGTTAATTCTCAGACTTTAATAGCATTTATAGCTCTTAACAGACTGTGTGACTATGAAAAATGGTCAAGTCGGGTCAAGACAAATCACTTTTATTTATAGGGCTCATTTAACAATACAGATAATATCAGCGCAGCTTTACAGTACCAACATAAAAAAGTGTCAATAATGCAAAAGGACAACAATTTGCACAATTTAAACAATGTTCAGTTAAAGGCAGTTCATCATTGAATTCAGTGATGTCATCATCCAGCTCAATTAAACACAATAAGTGTCTCCAACTAACAAGCCAGAGGCGACAGCGGCAAGGAACCAAAACGCCATCGATGACAGAAATGGAGAAAAAAAATCCTTGGGAGAAAGGGGGGCAAGTTCTCCTCAGGCCAGACAGACCAGCAGTTTAATTTGAGGCTGCAACAAAGCCAGATTGTGCAGAGGAACTCAAAACGTACATTGGTGTGCAGTTCTCTCTATTGGTTGCCACCCCCTGGTCTAAACTAAGGGGTGTTCTAATGTTTAAAAACTATAGCAAATAAGATGGTCAGATGGCATAAAATATAATAATACAAATTAAAGTATTGGTCATAAAGTGAAATCAAATGAGGCTCACTTTCAGCTGTGGTGTGAAAAATCATGTTTGTAAAGCCGCTCTGACATAAACTTTAGAATTAAAATGTTAGCTGGTACGGAAGAAATGTACACAGCCACTAACGTCTTCTTCCTGGATGAGCTTAATGACTTTTATGCTCGCTTTGAGAGAGACAATAACGACACTGCCACCAAGATCGTTCCCTCAACCGACCACTCACCCATCACACTAACCTCCTCTGATGTACACACCGCACTGAGCCGGATCAACGCGCGCAAGGCTCCTGGACCAGACGGTATTCCTGGCCGCGTACTGAGGGCATGTGCAGAGCAGATCGCTTGGTCCATTGCCCAAGCAATTGTTCCCATATGTTTTAAATCCACCTCCTTTGTGCCAGTGCCAAAACACTCCAACCCAACTTGCCTGAATGACTACTGCCCTGTAGCACTCACACCCATCATTATGAAGTGCTTCGAGCGGCTGGTCCTCTCAAACCTCAAGGATTATCTCCAGTCCTCACTGGACCCACACCAGTTTGCCTACCGTGGCAATAGGAGCACAGATGATGCAGTCTCCATAGCGCTGCACTCTGTACTCACACACCTGGACAATACAAACACTTATGCACGAATGCTGTTTGTTGATTTTAGCTCAGCATTCAACACTGTCAGACCTTCTAAGTTAATCACTAAACTTAGAGACCTGGATATTAACACCTCACTGTGTAACTGGATTATGGATTTTCTGACTAACAGACCTCAAGATGTTAGATCATGTCACATCTGCTCCACTGCTCTCACGCGCAACACTGGAGTACCACAGGGCTGTGTGCTGAGCCCCTTCCTCTACTCCCTCTTCACCCACGACTGCAGGCCTGTTTATGGATCTAACTCCATCATCAAGTTTGCAGACAACACTACGGTGATCGGTCTCATCAGCAACAACGATGAGACTGCCTACAGGGAGGAGATTCAGCACCTGGCCACGTGGTGCACAGATAATAATCTGCTCCTTAACACTACCAAGACCAAGGAGCTCATTGTGGACTTCAGGAAGGGAAGAAGAGGTTCACACGAACCCATCCACATCAATGGGATGACTGTTGAGTCTGTTTCATCCTTCAAGTTCCTGGGGACCCACATTTCGAAGGATCTATCCCGGACCACCAACACCTCCAGCCTGGTCAAGAAGGCTCACTAGTGCCTGTTCTTCTTGAGAACACTTAAGAAGAACCAGCTGTCCTCAGCTATCCTGGTGAACTTCAATCGCTGCACGATAGAAAGCATCCTTACGAACTGTGTCACAGTCTGGTACAGAAGCTGCTCTGTTGCGGAGTGTAAGGCACTGCAGCGGGTGGTGAAAACTGCCCAATGCATCATAAGGACTCCACTACCAACCGAAATTCATAAGAAACACTGTCTGCTTCAGTAAATAGCAACCTGTATATTATGTTCATATCTACCTGCAATTTACATCATAGTTAATAGCAACCTGTATATTATTGTCATCTATTTGTACATTCTAATTGTAGTTTATTATCATCTGTAAATTATGCTCACAGTACTTCATCTGTAAATATTATCCATATCCTCTACCTGTACATATCTCCTATAAGTGCACTTATAAATGATAAATTATACCTATATCCTGCACTTGCTGCTTATTGCAATCCTGGTTAGACCAAACTGCATTTCGTTGCCTTGTACTTGTACATGTGTAATGACAATAAAGTTGAATCTAATCTAATCTAATCATCCGAGATTGAAATGTATATTGGTCTAGATGTTTTCTGTTAGCCTAGAATCTAGACGCGCCCCTAGCGGCAGCAAATTACATTTGCTTCCAAGGTCAGTCTAGTTACTCTCAATTCACTTAAAATTACGAAAAATCCAAGATGTACCGGGCCAATCACGAGTCGGTGGGCGGGCTTAACATGATGACGACTGACCTGCGACCATAAGTTCCGTCAGACATGAATTCCTGGTTAAGACTGAACAGTATTTATATAATTTTTTTCTTTTGATACACAGCCACGTCCATGTGTCCTGAGCAGGAGCTCGTTACATCTGAACGCGCTGTGGTGTAGTATACGCAAACACCGGAAGCGATCTGTGGCGTGTATATGACACTCATTGTTTACACAGAGCACAAGAGATTGTGGATATAGCGGCTATTCAAAATGGTAATTACTTGCGCTTGTCCTGGTTGTTCAAACCCATTTAAAGCTAAAAGATTGCGTTTGCTTGCGCAAACTCATCCTGGACTTTTTCACCGATTTCCCCTTCCGGTGTTTGCGTATTCCACACCAGAGCGCGTCCACATGTGACGAGTCGAATCATAGATATGCTAAACTCGTGCTCATGACAGATGGACGTGGCTGTGTATCAAAGGTAAAAAGAAAATGATATAAATACTGTTCATTTTCTTGCAAAAACCGATCGTTTCGTGTCTTAGGACATCAACGTATCGCCACGAGCCGCAGGGTGTAATTTGGATTTGTCTGTGCATGTTTTTGTTTACTTATAAAGGTTTAGTGCCCATTTATGTCTACTATTTGGCTGACAGACTGCACACAGTGCACTGATTTTTGTTAAAAATCTTCGTCGCTCTGACTACGTCATCTGACGACTACGTCTATGATTGGTTGTAGCGCTATCCTATTGCGTGGAGAGGAGTTTGAAAGACAACCGTTTATCCCACCCCTCCGGTTGAGCCCTGTCTATGGAGAGTGCCCAGACCCTACATTTATGTGGGTCTGGCTTGCCAGGCTAGTTTTCTGTGGTACTTTTTGGTAAAACCAAAACATGTTTAACAACTAAATGTTTGACTTAACTTTTTAATGGATTTTTTTTCTTTCTTTTTGGAATCGGAATTAGGAATTGGAATCAATGATATTCAAAAATACCCAACCCTATCTCTCTCTCTCTCTCTTTCTCAAATTACAAATAGTAAGACAAATGACAAAGATAAAATAAATGTTTTTCAAATACAGTAGATTTATTAAACATGGATACATTTGTGTAGCATCTTTTGTTGTTCTATTAACATTAATGACAGACAGGTATTTAATTAGGCTGCTGTCCCTTTAAAACAAAAACTCCACATGATAGACATTGGAGACACGATAGGGCAACTGATGAGTTTTTCAAAATAAGTCCGGACACTAAAACTGAAATAAAGGACTGTCCCAGGAAAAATGGGATGGCTGTTTTACGTGCAAATAACTCGGAATTAACTCATATATTTATGTAAGTTTCACGAATGAGGCCCCATGTTACTACTGCCCCCTTTTCCCAAACCTCTTGTCGCGCGAATTTAAATCAGCATTTTCTTTTCAGGATGGGATGTTTGCATATGCCGTTTCAGGTCTGTGTGATATCTGAAACTCTGTTCACACTGAGTGCACTTGCAAGGCCTCTCTCCAGTGTGAACTCTAGTGTGAACCTTAAGGTTTGCTTTAGCTGTGAAGCTCTTTCCACACTGAGGGCAGGAGAAGGGTTTCTCTACAGTGTGGATTCTAATATGATCCTCCAGCTTTTGTCTTTGGCTGAAACTCTTTTCACAGAGATGGCATGTGTGAGGATTCTCTACGACGTGCCTTTTTACATGATTCTCAAAGGTATTCTCGTTGGTGAAAATTTTTTTACAAACATGACATTTAAAGCATTTCTCTCCAGAGTGAAAGTTCATGTGATGTCTAAGGCTTCTTTTATATCTGAAAAGCTTTCCACATTCATTACAAACAAAAGGCTTCCCTCCATCGTGGATTCTCATATGGCACCTCAAACCTTCTTTACGCGTGAAGCTCTTCTCACACAGTTTGCAGGTGTGGGGTTTCCTTCCTGTGTGAGTTTTCATGTGGACGTTAAGGTTGTTCTTCTCTTCAAAACTCTTTCCACACTGAGAGCAAATGAACGGTGCCTCTCCTGCGTGGGTTTTTAAGTGGATTTCAAAGCTCTCTTTTTGACTGAAACATTTTCCACACTCTTGGCAGGTAAAAGGTCTCTCTTTGTGAACTCGCATGTGAAGGTTAAGCTTTGCTTTTACTGCAAAGCTCTTCCCACACTCTTGGCAGGAGTAAGGCTTCTCTCCAGTGTGAATTCTCAAGTGAACTTTAAGACTATCTTTTAGTGCAAAACTCTTCCCACACTGAGGACAAGTGAAAGGCTTTTCTCCAGTGTGAACTTTCATATGAATATTAAGATTTGATTTTACTGCAAAACTCTTTCCACACTGAGGACAAGTGAAAGGCTTTTCTCCAGTGTGAACTTTCATATGAATATTAAGGTATGCTTTAGCTGTGAAGCTCTTTCCACACTGAGGGCAGGAGAAGGGTTTCTCTCCAGTGTGGATTCTCATATGATCCTCCAGCTTTTGTATTTGGCTGAAACTCTTTTGACAGTGATGGCATTTGTGAGGCGTCTCTACGACGTGTCTTTTTACATGATTCTCAAAGGTATTCTCGTTGGTGAAAATTTTTTTACAAACATGACATTTAAAGCATTTCTCTCCAGAGTGAAAGTTCATGTGATGTCTAAGGCTTCTTTTATATCTGAAAAGCTTTCCACATTCATTACAAACAAAAGGCTTCCCTCCATCGTGGATTCTCATATGGCACCTCAAACCTTCTTTACGCGTGAAGCTCTTCTCACACAGTTTACAGCTGTGGGGTTTCTTTCCTGTGTGAGTTTTCATGTGGACATTAAGGTTTTTTTTCTCTTTAAAACTCTTTCCACACTGAGAGCAAATGTAAGGATTCTCTCCTGCGTGGATTTTTAAGTGAATTTCAAAGCTCTCTTTTTGACTGAAACTTTTTCCACACTGTTGGCAGGTGAAAGGTCTCTCTTTGTGAACTTTCATGTGAAGTTTAAGAGTTCCTTTTAGTGCAAAACTCTTCCCACACTGAGAACAGGTGAAAGGCTTTTCTTTGTGAACTCGCATGTGAAAGTTAAGCTTTCCTTTTAGTGCAAAGCTCTTCCCACACTCTTGGCAGGAGTAAGGCTTCTCTCCAGTGTGAGTTTTCAAGTGAACTTGAAGACTTCCTTTTAATGCAAAACTCTTCCCACACTGAGGACAAGTGAAAGGCTTTTCTCCGGTGTGAACTTTCATGTGAAGTTTAAGAGTTCCTTTTAGTGCAAAACTCTTCCCACACTGAGAACAGGTGAAAGGCTTCTCTTTGTGAACTTGCATGTGAAAGTTAAGCTTTCCTTTTAGTGCAAAGCTCTTCCCACACTCTTGGCAGGAGTAAGGCTTCTCTCCAGTGTGAGTTTTCAAGTGAACTTTAAGACTTCCTTTTAATGCAAAACTCTTCCCACACTGAGAACAGGTGAAAGGCTTCTCTCCGGTGTGAAGTTTCATGTGAAGTTTAAGAGTTCCTTTTAGTGCAAAGCTCTTCCCACACTCTTGGCAGGAGTAAGGCTTCTCTCCAGTGTGAGTTCTCAAGTGAACTTTAAGAGTTCCTTTTAGAGCAAAACTCTTCCCACACTGAGAACAGGTGAAAGGCTTCTCTCCGGTGTGTACTTTCTTTTGGACTTTAGGGTTCTTACCAGGTTTAGTTTTATGAGTCTGCGAGGAGCTCAGAGATTTTTCCCCAGCCATGAAATCATGGCATTCCTCATTTTTTACTTCCATTACATTCAGTTCTTGACTCTCCTCTTTCAGTGGCATCAGGTCTAAAAAGAAAAAAAAAAAAAAAAGTTAACACCTGTGTATTGGTAAAAAGCTACAGACATAAAAAAATTAAAACATCAAATCCAACCTCATGTACGCTAGATCCTACAGTGACATTTGAAAGTTTGGGAATCCGTAAAAATGTGAATAATTTTAACAGAATAAGAGAGATAATACAAAATGCATGTTTTTTTGTGTAAGATGTATTACATGAAAGATGTTTACATATAGTCAAAAACTAGCTGGAATTATGTTTGGAAACCCTTGGTTCTGTTACCTAGATGATCCAACAGTCCCTTGTTTGTTCTGAACCAGGGGTGCTCAATCCTGTTCCTGAAGATCTAACTTCCTGCAGAGTTCAGCTCCAACCCTGATCAAACACAACTGAGCCAACTAATTAGGATCTGAAGCAGCACTTGATAATTGCAGAGAGGTGGGTTTGATCAGAGTTGGAACTAAACTCTGCAGGAAGGTAGATCTCCAGGAACAGGGTTGGGCACCTCTATTGTAAACAGATAAACTGAGGCCTGTTCTTCAGAAAAATCCTCCAGGTGCTGCAGATTCTCCAGTTTTCAGCATTTTTGTGTATTTGAACTCTTTGCAACAATGACTGTATGATTTGAGATCCATCTTTTCACACTGAGGACAACTGAGGGACTCAAACACAACTATTACAGAAGGTCCAAACACTCACTGATGCTCCAGAAGGAAACACCATGCAAAAAAACTTCTTGAGTTTGAAGATCAAGGTAAATTGTATTTAAATTGTCTTCCGGGAAATATGCAAGCATCTTTGGTTGCTTCCGAAGGGCAGTACTGAATGGAAAAAAAAAAAAAAAATGTAACAAAAGAAGACAAATTTGGACATCTACTTTCTTAATACATCGCGTGGTCCCTCAGTTGTCCTCAGTGTGAAAAGATGGATCTCAAAATCATACAGTCATTGCTGGAAAGGGTTCAAATATGATTGAAAACTGAACAAAATCTGCAGGACCTGGAGTATTTTTCTGAAGAACAGTGCTCAGTTTAACTGTTCTGGAACAAACAAGGGACTCATGAACAACTATCACTAAACAAAAAAGGTGGTAGATAAGGATGGAACGATAAATTGGTTCGCGGATCAATTCTGAAATCTCTTTGGAATCGATTCTGAGATTAGATTTTTTAACAGCAGATGGCGCTCTAATTTAGTTTTTATCCGCACACTCAAATGCTTAAGAAGAAGAGAGCAGAAGAGTTGTGTAAATTCACCTCGGCTCAGAATGCTTTTATGACGTGAGATTAATGTAAACACAACCCAATGTGAACACACTTGTAATACGATTTTAAAGTTGTATGAATGGTTATTTCAGGTTGAAGTGCGTGTAAGGATTTGGAAGCAAGCAGAGTACGGCTGTTCCTAAAGCAAGCAGTGCCATCTGTTGTTTAAAACCAAACTCAGAATCGATTTGAGAAAGAATCACGATCTGAAAATCTCAGAATCGATGCCGAATCATTTCTGGATTCGCACTGCAATGATTTATCGTCCTGTCCCTAGTGGTAGATAATCCAGGTAACCACAGACAGTATTAAGAAACCAATGGTTCCCAAAATGTTCTTGTCTTGTGAGCTATATGTAAACATCTTTTATGTAATACATATTACTCAGGACAGTGCTACATATTTTCTTTTTATGATCTCTCTTATTTTGTTAAGATTATTCACATTTCCACAGATTCAGCAAGGGGTTCACAAATTCCACTGTATTTCCACTAAACAACTACAAAAGGTGTAACCTGTAATCTCAAAACCAAAACATAAGGTTATGAAAACAGCATGATAGACAAAAACCTTTTCAAGGCATTTTCACTTTTTTAAATTGAGAGTTTTAAAAGAAGTGGGACAGAAAGAAGGGGACTGGATCGGGAAAGGTCAATTATTTGGACGCCCAAAACTCCACAGCATTTTATGTCGGCATACTGTCTACGAGGCTATTGGCACCGACAGATAGATGTGCTTGTTAAATAAACATCCATGACCACAGATTAGTGGTGGGAAATTACAACAAATAAATGAGGAGCTCTTTTCCAAAACGCTATAAATCCATTTTAATAGTTTTCATGAAAATGATTTTTTTTTTTTACATTTTGTTAATATTGAACTTATCCTGTTAAAATGGTCTGTTGGCTCAGTCTGAACATGTTAAACAATGATTGTTAAATGAAAAAACAAAATTGTCAAAGTATTTTTTTTTCAAAACAATACAAATCCTTTTATTAAGAAATCGTTGGTTTATGTAAAAAACAAAAAAACAACAACATCAACAAGAGAACATGCAGCAGGAATATGAAACAAATGCATGAAATAAATAACAGCCAAATAAATAGTAACAAACTAAATAGTAAAATATCAATTTTATGTTTCAATATTGTCCACCACATAAAACAAATAATTACAAAAAAGAACACAATAACATTAGATAATAAAAATACAACGTTAACATTACATTCAAATCATTTAATAACACATTTAGGCTAATAGTCATTCAGTGCCGAACCTGTAAAAACTAATTACAATATTCAATAAGTTATTTAGTAATACATTCAAAGTCTTTTTATAGTAAAGTGTCAAACCTGTAACAAATTTGTTCACTACATATGCATTGAAAAAAAAAAAACGCATTATTAAAAATATTCATCATCATAAATCCATCTTCTCTGTCTCAGTTAGGTTTGGATCTGTAATCCTAATCTTGTGCTTGGCACAATCTGAGCATGCATCTGTAGCTGGGTGACCGAAGCCAAGATTGAAATCCTTGGAGAACACAGAGTAATAGAGAGAGTTGCTGGTCTGAGCCTCAAAGAGCTCATGCATCTTGTGCACATTCAGGTCACTGGGGAGATACTTGCGGCCATAATGGCTGGCCCTGCAGATAAAAGACTGAAGAAAATGTGAGTGGTGCTTGCAGTGGCAAAAACTCGGACTTCGGTTGCTAGGGCGGTGACTGTGAAGCGTTTATGTCAGTATATATTGGCTACTTGATAGGACAAGTAAAAAGAGCCAACCGCCAGCTCTCTATGACTTTCTGATCCAAAGATATGATCGCACAAATTTTATGGCAATGTTAAGTCTATCTGAGTTTTTGCCCAAATTTCTCGCCAACTGTACGATAATCGTACGCCCGATCGCTAAGAAAAGTCAAAGCACATCTCTCCTCAATAACCCGGTCGATTTGAGATGTCATTCATGGGTCTATGACAAACGGTGCGGGACGAGTTACACGCCGAAGTTCCTATGGGCCTGCATGAACATTCAGGTCAGTGGTGCTCCTCTCAAGACTGGATGTGCTCAACAATGAGTTGCCTTCTCCAGTTGTGCTCCTCACTGTGCCGTGCACCGCCTCTTCTCTCTGGGCGAGCCTCTGCAGTCTCCGCATAATATTTAGCCACCCGGGACACACGGTCTTTGCTGATGCCTGTGAAAGTAAATAGTTTAGGGTTACGAACTGTACACTGTTTTCCTTGTGTATGTTCTTTTTTTCTCTCTCTCTCTCTCTCTCTGTTCTTTCACTTAGCGGTTTTTTTTAGGTACCGCCTACCTTCGGAACTCTATTCGCTGGTGTGGCTGTCAATCATCGTTGGTTACCCGTGACGGTGTGTGATCTCTGCCTATCGTTATCTGCCTAGAGACCTTTAAATTGGAAGCGGCAACCAGAAGACGGAGTGTGTGTTTTAACTTTTGGTGTCACTGGCTGTTTGTTTATCTGCTACTATTGTTAATTGCTTACGAGACTAGCGTGAGATTTGTTGGAAATACCTGTGTAAAGATTTGTTACTTATGACATAGGCGTTCGAGACTAACGCTGTATCTTTGATACCTCTAGCCTGCTTTTGCTCCACTTAAATTTGTGATCTTATTGCTGTCTACAGACAAGGGAGACCCCGGAACAGCCTAGTAAGTCGTGTGACATACATACCTTGCACGCAGGATTTTACTCTGTATTAGACACACTAGTTAAGTGAAGTGCGCTAAATGTGTATTTTTGTGTTTTTTAGTCAGAGTAAGTTTATGCCGCATTTGCGCTGAAGATTTCTATTTCATATTTTTGTTTTCTTATTTAGAGGATCTGGAGGAGACATGGGGATCTTTTTGTTATATTTATTTCTTTGATTTTCTAGCGCTACTTTCAGTTCCTCTCCCGTTTGTCTTGGTTTTATAAATTCTCATTGTTTAATATTTTGTTTTCCTAAATGTTTGTAAATATTTTGTTTTCCTAAATGTTTGTAAATATTCATGGTTTTGGGAGCAATAAATCTTTTGTGGTACTAATTTGAGGTCCTGAGTTTCTCTTGCCACTTTTACTATTAGCTTCTTCTTTTGGTCATCTCAATGTTACTCCTTTTAAATTCCTAGACAAAATTTCCATCAAAGGTCGTATCATTTAAATTGTCATACATTGATTAGAGCCAGTATGAAATCACTGTAGTTAGTTAATGTTAGTGTCTGTACTTCAATTAGGAAGAAAAGTTTATGTTAAAAGTATCACATTCTCACTGATACACGTTCTCTGATTGCACGTTCTCTTACTTAGAAATCATGGAGGGGTCTACAATTTTCAGCATAGGTGCATTTCCACTGTGAGAGACAGAATCTAAAAAAAATCCAGAAATCACATTGCATGATTTTTTTAACAATTTATTTGTGAATTACTGTGTCAAATAAGTATTTGATCACTTGAGTCAAAAATGTAATATTTGGTACAGAAGCCTGTGTTAACAATTACAGAGGTCAAACGGTTCCTGTAGTTCTTTAGCAGGTTTGCACACACCGCAGGAGGGATTTTGGCCCACTCCTCCATACAGATCTTCTCTAGATCCATCAGGTTTCGGGGCTGTCACTGAGTAACACGGAGTTTCAGCTCCCTCCAAAGATTTTCTATTGGATTTAGGTCTGGAGACAAGCTAGGCCACTCCAGAACCTTGATGGGCTTCTTACGGAGCCACTACTTGGTTTTCCTGGCTGTGTGCTTTGGGTCATTGTCATGTTGGAAGACACAACTTTAATGCTCTGACTGAGGGAAGGAGGTTTTTGCCCAATATGTCACAATACATGGCCCCGTTCATCCTCTCCTTAATACAGTGCAGTTGTCCTGTCCCCTGTGCAAAAAAAAAAAACACCCCCAGAGCATGATGCTTTCAGCCCCATGCTTCACTGTAGGTATGGTGTTATTGGGATGATACTCATCATTCTTCTTCCTCCAAACACGGCGAATGGAGTTAAGACCAAAAAGTTCTACTTTGGTCTCATCTGACCACAAGACTTTCTCCCATGACTCCTCTGGATCATCCAGATGGTCCCTGGCAAACTTCAGACGGGCCTGGACATGGGTTGACGTAAGCAGGGGAACCTTCCGTGCGATGCAAGATTTAAAACCATGACGTCTTAGTGTATTACTGATAGTAGCCTTGGAAACGATGGTCCCAGCTCTCTTCACAGCATTGACCAGCTCCTCCCGTGTAGTTCTGGGCTGATTCTTCACCATTCTTAGCATCATTGATACCCCACGAGGAGAGATCTTCCGTGGGGCCCCAGTCCGAGGGACATCGACAGTCATCATAAGCGTCTTCCATTTTCTGACAATTGCTCCAACAGTTGTTCTTTTTTCACCAAGCTGCTTAGCAATTTCCCCGTAGCCCTTTCCAGCTTTGTGAAGGTCTACAATTTTGTCTCGTGTCTTTTGACACCTCATTGGTTTTGCCCATGTTGCTACTTAGACTTTGGCTGATTGTGGGGTGCACCGGTGTCTTTATAACAGCTAACAACCTCAAACAGGTGCTACTAATTTAGAATCATGTAGCTGGACTATTTAAAAGCAAAAAAAAACAGGTCTTTGAGGGTCAGAAATCTGGCTGATAAGCAAGTGATCAAATACTTATTTGACACAGTAACTCACAAATAAATTGTAAAAAAAAAAAAAAAAAAAAAAAATCATACAATGTAATTTCCGGATTTTTGTCTCTCACAGTGGAAATGCACCTATGCTGAAAATTGTAGACCCCTCCATGATTTCTAAGTCAGAGAACTTGCAAAATCACAGGGTGATCAAATACTTATTGACCTCACTGATATGCACACTGACGGTGCACAATCATTGCAAATATGCTCACTTTATACAAACCTAACAGACAACTCAGATCACTAGGATCGAGTCAGTTAGTGATATCAAGAGTTCACACAAAACAAGGGGAATCCACTTCCAGAAGAGATCAGATGTGCTAATACATTAGACACATTTAAATGCAGACTCAAAACTCACCGGTTTAGTTGTGCATTTATTGAATGAGCACTCTTCTACGACCGAACAGATTGCATTATTTTATGTATAATCATTTTACTGTGCTAATTAATTTTAAAATCGATTTTTCTGTTTTTATTGTTGTTATTGTTAACCATTCCTACTGTTTTTACTTAATTTAAATCAATTTTAAAATCATTTAAAATGTTCTTCTGTTTGTGTGATTATTATTTAAAATTTTTATGACTATGATTTTATGCTATTCCTGTTATGTACAGCACTTTGAATTACCATTGTGTATGAAATGTGCTATATAAATAAACTTGCCTTGCCTTGCCTAGATATGTGATAATAATGAATTTCTCTGAATTGCAATGAAATCAGTTCCACTTCCTGTAATTCCAATTCAATTCAAAATTTAATTCATTGAACTGGGCTCTATGCTTATTTTTCTTGTTAGGAGGTGAAAAAAAGGAGCACAGTCAATATAATAACAATAATCCAAAAATCTGATTAAAAAATTGCCTTCCCATTACAATGTGAAATTTGACTCCTTAACGTGATTTAACCTTTATTTTTACCTTTTCATATGTTTAATGAGGCTCAGAGGAGACATGAGTGCAATCAAATTCATAAATTCATGTTGAGATTAAGGTTTTAAACATAGTTTTGAATACAGAAATATTAACCCTTATGTGTTGTTGGGGATGTTTTCGTCCACTGAGGGTTGCTGTTGAGTCTCAATTTGGCCACTTTTTTCTGTTAAAGCAATTTTTTGTATAAATCTGTTAATCAACCTCAGTCCTGATCAAAACTTCTAAATCTTTTGAAGAAATTCAGGATTTTGACTCTTTATTTGCCAAGTTCATAAATTATGTCACTGATTTTGGAAACAAATACACACAAAATGACTTATTTTCAATATAACAGGTAATTGTGGACTGGATTTTTTTTAACCTTTTCAACAGTCTTGGACATGTGAAAGTTCCCTTCCGGGAACTCGAGCCGCGTCTAGAAACGCTATGGGGAACGCCATTGGCGGGCCGCACTCTGAATCATGTTTTACAACCAATGAAATGACGGGAGTGACGTCACAGGCGCGGTGACGTCATCGACCAGGAAGTATAAAGCACGTGCGTTTGACGCCCGCGTCAGCTTTTGTCATTCAGCGAGAGCGCTCTGTGTCTGTCTGTCTGCCATTCTGCTGTTTTTTGTGCCAGTTTGCACACCTTTTATTTGAGTAGAATGGCTTCAAAACAACTTAAAAAGAGTTTGGTGGCTGTTAAGAGGCATAGAAAGTGTGTCCCTCCCTGCCAACGTTTCATAGTTGGTGGGGATACTCACAGTCTATGCGTGGTGTGTTTGGGAGCGGAGCATGCACAGTCTTCAGAAAAGGCTGACTGTCCGCAGTGTGAACGCCTGCCGCTGCGGGTGCTCCATTCCCGGAAAGCCCTCTTCGAGAAGGGGGCTTTCGCCAGCGCGCCCCGCGGGTCCGGCCCCGCTTCCGCCGAGGCGGAGCGGCGTCGCCACTCGTGGGGCTCGCAGCTCGACCTGCTGGAGGGTTTGGAGACGGGTGACCCCCTATCTCCTCCCTCACTCAGCGGCGCGAGCGATCTCCTTCTGGATGAGGAAGCCCGCACCGCGGCCTCTTCCCCCCCAGAGGAGATCCCAGAGCTCCACATATCTTCCTCCGAGGAGGCTGATATGGAGAGCCTGGATGAACCACCACAGCCACCCCGTACGCCTCACTACGAGGAGCTCGTGGAGGTGCTGACTAATGCGGTAGCCAAACTGAACATCTCCTGGCCCGCTGAACAAACTCATGAGCCGCAGGCAAGCAGACTAGATGATCGCTTCCTGCGGACAAAGTCAGCACCTCTCACACGGAGCCTTCCCTTCTTCCCTGATCTACATAAAGAGATCTCTAGATCATGGGGGAAGCCGTACTCTTTCCGTCTCTACCATCCCACTGAGAGTTATGCTAACGTGGGGGGTGCGGGGGAGTACGGTTATAGGGCGATGCCACGGGTTGAACAGACGCTTGCGGGCTATCTGGCACCCTGTTCGGCATCGTCCCTGAAGGCTCCGTCCTTGCCCACCCAGCCACTCAAAAACACCTCAATCATGGTGGGCAAGGCTTATACGGCAGCAGGTCAGGCTGGTTCATGTCTTCACACCATGGCCATCCTTCAGGCCTACCAGGCTGACCTGCTGAAGGAGCTTAACGACGGCGAGGAGGTCAATATATCAGAGATGCCGCGCACAGCAGACCTCGCCCTCCGCGCCACCAAGGAGACCACCCTTGCAGTGGGCAGGTCTATGGCAGCCCTGGTGGCCGCGGAGAGACATCTCTGGTTGTCCCTGTCCGCACTGAAAGCCAAGGACAGGGCAATGCTGCTGGACGCCCCGATAGAGCCAGGCTCCGGCCTCTTCGGTGCCTCGGTGGACACAGTTGTCGCCAGGCACCAGGAGGCCAGGAAGCAGGCAGCGGCGTTCAGGACATAACTCCTCGCCGCGTTTAGTCCTCTGAGGCTGCTGGACGGGAGCAGCCTCAGCCGTCAACGAGCTCCTCGTACAGAGAGGCACAGAAACAGAGCGTTGCCGCTCGTGCTCCTCCGGTCGGCCGACCTAGAGGACGGGGCCAGCAACGCTCTAAGTCGAGGACCTCTAAGAAGAGGCCTGACCTGAGGGTCGTCCTCCAGTCGAAGAGGTCCTTGGCTAAACGGCCCTGACGGTCATGTCCCAGGGCCAACGAGGGCAGCCCCTCTCGAGGGGGTCTATTCGGCGCCACTCAAAGTGGCCACCGAACCCCCTCGGGGCCCTCAGGAGATTCGTCAGCTAACCCTGCCAGTGTTGCAGGGCGCGGCAATCTCCCACGAACATCATCTAGCTGTTCCGCCCGGAAACGTAGCGGCCCTAGAGAGTTCGCAACCCCCACGGGGGTCTTTAGAGAAACTAGTTCAGGAGCTCCCTGCCAGTTCGCTGCTTCAGGTCCCTGAGCTAGTTCCTCAAACAAATCCAGAAGCCAGTCTCGAGAGGCTGGTTCCCTTAGTAGATTTTCTGGCAGCGTGGAAACTACTGCCGAATGTCTCCACATGGGTCCTCAGGGTGTCTACAGGTTTGACCAAGTTAAATTTAAGACTTTTTAATACCATTTTCAAACTAAATTTAAGACCAAATTGAAAGTCCCGCAAAAGTCTAGCACAAAACTATGAAGATATTTTAAATTATTATTTTATTTAACTGATTATTCTTGGGAATATTCAACAGAAAACACTATTCCAGAAGAAGAAATTATTTTCTATTCCATGACAAAGTCAAGGCTCTCACACACTTTGAAGCCAATGTAACAGTGTAACAAACACGGATTTTGAGTCATGGATCGGATCATTTTTCGGAACAGAAAAAAAAAAAAAAGTTCGTTTTTTCCTAATTACTGAATGCTTACTTTAGGTAGGCTACTTCTCATCCACAGCAAAAACTACTATCTGAACTAAAGTTCAGTAACAAAACAAGAACAATTACACAAATGACAAGTGTAAATGAATACAACATAAAGTTAGTAATAAAATCAATAACACTAGTATTCAGGAGGGGAAATTTAATAATTAATTGTAAAATAACTAGTGTTTCTCACTGCAGGTATTTATAGGACGCTGTCTCTTTAAGGCCAAATGCACGCATCTCTTTCTCAGCTGTTTCGGTTCACTGAAGACATAAACGACTGTTAAACAGAATACCAAAACGGGTATTAAGACATGACTTGGTATGTACGTTTCCGTTCAAATAGCAGTTAAAGAGGAATCAATCTGTGTGAATCGCGCCGCGCGCCTCTCTCTCTCTCTCTCTCTGCGTGTGCTCGCGTCAGGTGTGTGC
This sequence comes from Garra rufa, assembly GCF_049309525.1. Taxonomy (NCBI): domain Eukaryota; kingdom Metazoa; phylum Chordata; class Actinopteri; order Cypriniformes; family Cyprinidae; genus Garra; species Garra rufa. The sequence continues at coordinate 39,962,111 of NC_133364.1, read as the reverse complement.
GGTAGGGGTGGGCGGTACACCGGTGTCATAGTCATCACCGGTGTGAGATAGCGCCACGACATGGATTTTCTAATACCGTCAATACCGGTATATTTAAAACATTAAATTTTCTTCAAACGTTCAGTTGTGGTCTGAATACCTGTCCTTATACTATATATCTTGTTGTAAATAAAAAAGTAAAACATATTCGTATCAGCTTTGCAGGTGGTAGGTAAAAGGGGAGTGGCCATTAAACGGCTGGTGAAACATCGTGAAGAAAGGTCGGCCCTGTAGCCTATACCAGGGGCGGAGTGGCAATCGGGACGACCGTGACTTTTCCCGGTCGGCCGGCCAAAGGATTTACACAGCGGATCACAAATTGAGCAGGCGCGAGGCGAACGCGACCGGCCTGTTTACGTTTACTTTCGATTTTGTAAAGGGAGCAGCACATCTTATAATAGATATTTGTCAGTGAGTACAAGATTGCAACAAATCCTCCAGTCTATTTTTGTCATCTCTCTTTACTTTCGACCCGTGATCGTTCAAATCTAAAGGTCATTGTACACTGAGTCCGGTTTTCGTATATGTTTTTTTTTTTTTTAGTTTTCTCATATTCGCCATCCTTATCAAAATGCTTATTATGGATGTGAAAATGCAGAACATCAATCATGATCCAAATTTTTTTATGACGGATGAAAGTTTCAGAGGCAGTGTGTAAACTCGATTAACATAACCTGTATTTTTTTTAACGTGCAAAAATGTCGGACGAAAATTTCGTACTCACGTGTGCAAAGACATTAACTCCAGCAGCTCATGTTGGATGCAGGGTTGCCAAGTCCGCGTTTTTCCACACAGAATTGGTCTACTTTTAAACTGTTGCCATGGGTTGATTTCCCCCAGTTATTTAAAGGTTTTAAATATTGCAGAAATTAAATTTAAAAAAATAATTTTTGTTTTGTTGTACACTGTTAAGTAAGATCTTTAGGTTTTTTGCAAAATAAATATGTTGAGAATGCATAATACTCTCCCATGTCTCTTTTTGATAAGGATACCTACCATATACTTATTATATTATGAAAAGATTAACTTTATTCACATACTAAATGGACAGGACAGGCTACTTCTCCGAAAATGTACCAAAAAAAGTAATACCGTGATATTATACCGGCACCGTTCAAAAGATGAAAAATACCGTGATATTAATTTTAGGTCATATCGCCCACCCCTAGTGTGCGGCAACGTAAAAACATGTGCTAATTATAAACTTTTACTCTATGATAATTAAACTTAACAGTTAATCTGCAAATCAAATGCGTGTAGTTGGGCGGAAACCCGCTAAATCTGGCAACACTGAGGCGTTGTCAAGCAAGCGCGTGTCTAGCAACAGAACAGATTTAGAACGTGCGCAGGAGATTCTCCTCAAAACGATAAACTTTTCCTTTTCAAAGTGTAAAAAATTTAAGACCCTTGGATTTAGATTTAAGACAAATTAAGACATTTAAAGGCCTTATTTTAAGACAACGGAATTTAAGACTTTTTAAGAATCCGCGGCCACCCTGGTCCTGCAGACTGTAGAGAAGGGTTACTGCATTCAGATCGGCGCCAAGCCGCCACCTTTCAACGGGGTATTCCCAACTCTAGTAAACCCCGGGCAGGGTCTGGTAATGGAACAAGAAGTAGAAACTCTTTTAAGGAAGGAGGCCATCGAGGTGGTCCCTCCTCAAGACAGAGAATCCGGGTTCTACAGCCGGCACTTCATAGTTCCCAAGAAGGATGGAGGGCTCCGGCCCATTTTAGATCTCAGGCAATTGAACCGCTCAGTAAAGAAACTGAAGTTCAAAATGCTCACTATCAAGCAAGTAGTGTCACAAATCAGGTCCGAGGACTGGTTTGTCACGATAGATCTAAAAGACGCATACTTTCACGTCTCCATCCTTCCTCACCACAGGAAGTTCCTCAGGTTCGCTTTCAGGGGCGAAGCTTACCAATACAGAGTACTTCCTTTCGGCCTAGCTCTCTCTCCCCGTACTTTCACAAAGTGTGTGGATGCTGCTCTGGCTCCTCTGCGACTCCAGGGCATCCGCATACTCAACTACATAGACGACTGGCTCATCCTAGCCAGCTCAGAGCAGTTTAGCGGTTCAACACCGAGGTGTCGTTCTCGCTCACATGAAAGAATTAGGGTTGAGACTCAACGCCAAGAAAAGTGTACTTTCTCCATTACAGAGGACCACTTACTTAGGCGTGGTGTGGGATTCGACCACGATGCAGGCAAGAATGTCTCCTGCTCGGATCGAGTCGATCCTTACTGCAGCGAATGCGGTCAAGCTAGGCCAGTCACTCACTGTCAAACATTTCCAAGTACTGTTAGGTCTTATGGCAGCCGCATCCAACGTGATACCTTTTGGACTGCTGCACATGAGACCACTACAGTGGTGGCTCAAAACCAGGGGGTTCTCCCCGAGGGGAAACCCACTCTGCAAGATCAAGGTCACGCGGCGCTGCCTTGGCTATGTGGAAGAAACCCTGGTTCCTCTCTCAGGGTCCAGTTCTGGGAACTCCGTGTCGCCGTGTCACACTAGCGACGGACGCATCCCTTACTGGATGGGGAGCGGTCATGAGTGGTCCTCTTCTCTCATGGCACATAAATCGCCTAGAGATGTTAGCTGTGTTCCAGGCCCTGAAGTGTTTCCTTCCAGACCTAAGAAACCGCCACGTGTTGGTCCGTACAGACAGCACTGCGGTAGTGTATTATATAAACCATCAAGGAGGGACCCGCTCACGCCCCTTGTTCAAGCTGGCGTACCGGATCCTCCTGTGGTCTCAAGGAAAGCTTCTCTCCCTGAGAGAAGTCCACATTCCTGGACATCTGAATGTGGGAGCAGACGTCCTGTCGAGGCAGGGGCCGAGGCCCGGGGAATGGATGCTTCACCCAGCAGTAGTGAAGCAGATTTGGAGAAAATTTGGCCAGGCTCAGGTGGACCTCTTCGCGACTCGAGAGACATCGCAATGTCCCCTCTGGTACTCTCTAGTTCCTCCAGCTCCTCTCGGACTGGACGCTATGGTACAGACGTGGCCGAGGCTTCGTCTGTACGCCTTTCCCCCGATCGTTCTGCTCCCGGGAGTTCTGGAAAGAGTGCGCCGGTTCCAAGTACGGCTGCTGCTAATAGCCCCGTATTGGCCGGCCCAAGTATGGTTTCCGAACCTAGTCTCCCTCCTCGATGGCTCTCCATGGGAGATTCCCGTCAGGAAGGACCTCCTGTCTCAGAAGGCGCAGTTTGCCACCCCCACCCAGAGAGGTGGAAGTTATGGGTGTGGCCCCTGAGGGGGCACAACTCATAGGAGCCGGTCTCTCAACCGAGGTTGTTGAGACCCTTCTCCAATCCAGAACTCCCTCTACGAGGAAACTTTATGGCCTTAAGTGGAACCTGTTTGTTAGATGGTGTTATGAACACCGCTTCGACCCAGTCAACTGCCCAGTTGGTACAGTTCTGGAGTTCCTACAAACTCGCCTTTCCGCAGGGCTAGCTCACTCCACCCTGAAGGTGTACGTGGCGGCTATATCTGCCTTCCACGCCCCTCTCGGTGGCCTCTCAGTGGGCAAAAACCCCCTGGTCATTCGTTTCCTCCGCGGTGCACTCAGGTTGAGGCCTCGAGTGCAACCAAGGGTTCCCACGTGGGACCTGGCTGTCGTGCTAGAAACTCTATGCAAGCCTCCATTCGAGCCCATAGAGGAGATATCAGACCGCGTGCTTACCATTAAGACAGCGCTCCTGATAGCCCTGATCTCTCTGAAGAGAGTAGGGGACCTTCAGGCCCTTTCAGTGGCCCCTTCTCATTTAGACTTTGCCCCTGGTATGGCCAAAGCTTTTCTCTACCCTAGAGTGGGGTACGTACCGAAGGTCCCGTCCCTAGCACCTCAGCCTATCACGCTGCAAGCGTTTTATCCTCCTCCTTTCCTGGAGCCAGATCACAGGAAGTTCAATTGCATGTGCCCAGTCAGAGCATTAGATGCGTACGTCCACAGAGCTGCCCTGTGGCGCAAATCAGAACAGCTGTTTGTCTACTATGGCCCCCCAAAGAAGGACCACCCAGCTGCTAAACCCACTATCAGTAGATGGATCATTGATGCCATATCTACCGCTTATGAGTCCTCTGGTCTCCCATCGCCGATCGGAGTCAAGGCTCACTCTACTCGAGGCCTCTCTGCCTCGAAAGCTCTGACGGCAGGTGTCCCCATCCAGGACATCTGCAATGCTGCGGGTTGGTCTTCGCCCCTGACGTTTGTCAGGTTTTACCAAATCGACCTCAGAGCCACTCCAGGCTCCTTCGTTCTGGACTCTAGTCAGTAAGCCACCTAATATCAGCCATCTCCCCAGCCAGGAGGAGACTTCTCAAGGCGCATTCTTTTAGTTAAAAGAAGAAAAGTCGTTACTCGCCACACTCTCCTCGTGTGCCTGAGGGCCGAGGAGTGGTTCCAGATCCTCGTGGGCCCGAGGGCCGAGGATCACACTACTCTGCTAGTCCCCCCTGTGCTGGCCAATTCCAGACAAGGGACTGCTATTCCCCGTGGGCCTGAGGGCCGGGGATCATGTCACCTTTTGTCCGTAGAAAACTAGACAAAGGTTCTTTCTCTCAAGCCCTGGTAGGTCCACCAGGCAGAGCTTATTCAGTCCCTCTTGCTCTGGCGTATCCCCAGACAAAGGACTAAGACTCCTCGAGTGCCCGAAGGCCGAGGGGTATCTCTCTAGGCTTACGATCTTGCACTAAGTATGTAAGTCAAGTAGAAGGTCTGCTCTTATCCTCGTGTGCTCGAGAGCAGAGGATCATACAACCCTCTTGTCCGCGGAATGCTAGACAATGGTCCATTTCCCTCGCGTTCTGGCAAATTTCCCAGACCGGGTGTAATTCGGTCCCTCTGGTTTCTGGCTTTCTCCAGACCACGGACCAAGACTCCTCGTCTGCCTTCAAATAAGGCCGAGGAGTGCCTCATGCACTGGCTGGCTACCAGGCAGAGGCCCATACTGTCCTCCCCGTGGGCCCGAGGGCCTGGGATTGCAGTGCCCTGTTGTCCGCATAAAGCTAGACAAAGGCTTATCTTCTCGCGTCCTGGCGGAGCACCAGGCCGAGCCCTTGAGTCCCTCTTGTTCTGGCAGAACCCCAGACAAAGGACTACCCTCTCCTCGTGAGCCCGAGGGCCGAGGAGTACCTCTCGCTCTGGCTGGCGACCAGACAGAGGCGGACCACCTGGCTGAGGTCCATTTCTCCCTCTGCACCAATCAATGTCAAGCAAAGGATCCTATCCTCGTGAGCCTGAGGGCCGAGGATCCTTATCACCCTCTTGTCCGTAGAATACTAGACAATGGTTTATCTTCCTCGCGTTCTGGCAATTCCACCAGACCGAGTGTAATTCGGTCCCTCTGGTTTCTGGCTTTTTCCAGACCAAGGACTAAGACTCCTCGTCTGCCCAAGGGCCGAGGAGTGCCTCCTGCACTGGCTGGCTACCAGGCAGAGGCCCATACTGTCCTCCCCGTGTGCCCGAGGGCTGGGGATTGCAGTGCCCTGTTGTCCGCACAAGGCTAGACAAAGGCTTATTTTCTCGCCTCCTGGCGGAGCACCAGGCCGAGCTCTGGAGTCCCTCTTGTTCTGGCAGAACCCCAGACAAAGGACTACCCTTTCCTCGTGAGCCCGAGGGCCGAGGAATACTCTTGAGGTCGATCATACCATCCTTGTGGGTCCGAGGACCGTGGACCACTTCCCACCTGTCCGTACAGACAGTGGTTATTGCAGTCCCTCTTGTGCTGGCTATTCCCAGACAACGGACTAAGACTCTGCGTATGCCTGAGGGCCGCCGAGTACCTCTCGCTCTGGCTGGCGACCAGACAGAGGAAGACTACCTTTCCTTGTGTGCCCGAGGGCCGAGGACTATAGGGCCTCTTTTGTCCGCGGAAGGCTAGACAAGGGCTCTTTTCTTTCCATCCTGTTTAGAAGACACAGCGCAGGGTTTGGAAATTATGGGGGCGTTGGTAGTCTCGTTCCCCATAGCGTTTCTAGACGCGGCTCGAGTTCCCGGAAGGGAACGTCTCGGGTTACGTATGTAACCTAGTTCCCTGAGGGAACGAGACGCCGCGTCTCGAACCATAATTCCCGCACCCTGCGGCGCTCGCTTTAATTCTAAAGAGCTGCCGCGGGCGTCAAACGCACGTGCTTTATACTTCCTGGTCGATGGCGTCACCGCGCCTGTGACGTCACTCCCGTCATTTCATTGGTTGTAAGACATGATTCAGAGTGCGGCCCGCCAATGGCGTTCCCCATAGCGTTTCTAGACGCGGCGTCTCGTTCCCTCAGGGAACTAGGTTACATACGTAACCCGAGACGATTAGTAAGAACATTGGCTTTCATGCATTGTTAGTTTTGGCGCAGCATCAGATTTTCATTATAACCACATTTTTTGATTGCAAAGCCATGCCACCATATAATGCTGAATCCTTGATTGTTTGTGGTCTTCACAGATTGGAAGAGGTAAAATTTGTAAATTTTACTGTTGATTATCATTTAGCCCCATTAACCCTTTAGATAGGCCTTTGCAAAAAAAAAAAAAAAAAACACTGTTTAAGAAAGGATTGGTGAGATATGTCTGTGAAACATTACTCAAAAACATAGAAACACAAATATGCTAATCCTAAATATAGTCGCACGTAGTAATTTTCAGTGGCAAATGCAAGTGATATGGTCGCACTGTAGAGCCCTGAATGAACTGAATAAAATTCTGAATTTTGCATCAGTAGGCTAGTATTTTTATCAATACTTTCCATGTCACGTTAGCATGCTTGTTTATAGCAAAACACCTTTGCCTCAGGGAAGAAACCTACAGAATGGTTTTAAACTAGGCAACACTGAAACGAAAGTTGTACTCACCAAACACTTTAATGAAGGTGGCCTTGCAAAAGGAGACCCTCTCTGGGTGACTGCTGCACAAAAGAATGTACTTGACTGATGTTTCGGTCCTTTTGTTTGTTTACGTCCAGGACTTTAAGACGCTGCCTTTTCACCCGTGTTACGTCCAGGAGATGAAGTATGGCTCTGTCCTGGTCAAACTTGTTCGGTTTTTCATAAAACTTCACAAAATTCATCATCAGGTCATCCGCTGACAGTTTCTCGGCCTGACAGAAACCGGTCGCACCAGCCTTGTGTTGACATCCCACGGAGGGTATTAACACGGCCCCTGAGGGACGGACCTTCTTCTTTTGTTGTGTTATATGATGTTCTCTGTCCAGTCGGCGTTTTCTACCCCCATGTGTAGGTCTGACTGGCTCATCTAGGCCAGCAAAAGTGTTGTTAGAGTTTAAAGAACTCATTTTGAAGACTAACATCTCCCGCTTCAGAGCGCGCCTTGTTGGATTGCGTCCAACGCTCAATTCTGATTGGACGAGAGGACATACGGGTCATTCCAGCTGGAATCATCAAATTTTGGAAAAGTTCCCCACCTGACCTCCTCAGATTTGTCTGAAAAAAATCTATGTGATGGATAATAGATAATATACAAAAATTCAGATCTCTACAGTGCATACTACTTTCACAAAAAAAATCTGTAAAAAGTAATTTTTTTTACCCTGTTTCGGTATCACAGTTTGAGTGACCATGTTCAGACTGAAATATCTCCAGACCAATTGTGCCAGGTCCATCAAATTTGGGCTAAGAGTCCTAGTCTAGAACTGCATGTATTACAACTCACAGCATTGTTACTGAATTCACACCTGAATGCTGGCTAGGGTTGGGCGATGTCGACCAATTTGGCATCGTACGATGTCTAATGTGAAACATCGCGATGGACGATGGCATCGTCTGCGGGGGGCGGGGGTGAGGGATGGTTGTTGTTAAATAATTTATTCATAACGAATTAATTAATTGTAGCCTACCGTGTCCACCAGTGCTTAATTTGAGCCTGATCCTGTTCTGGAAAATGTCCGATTTTGGATTTTTGCGTTCCGGTATTTGTTTTTAAAGATCCGGCATTAACAAGTGCATTAGATCGTGACAGTGCGTGCGTGCAGACGAGACAAGAGCAAGCGCGGGTTTATATAGATGCATTTGTGTTGGTCCTTAACATATTTTCGACCAGTCAGCTTTTTTAAGTTCAATAACGCTCTCATTGTTTGCTTACTGCTTAACCCACTCTCTCCAAACGCATTTACTGAGCAGCAGAATGTTTAGAGAGAAAGGGTAATATCAGAAATAATACCAAATCGAGCGAAATATTATGTATTAACATTATAAACACTATAAACATAGCTATAAGTTAGTTACCCTGACGCCTGACCCAAAACGAATGATTTAAATGTAGAGGTATTTAAAACAGAACAGAAATGAAACAAAATATATAAAGTTAAGAAACTAAAACAAAGCGAAACTAAAAATAGCGCGCTGGGCTCACGCACCTCTGTTTTTCGGCACAAATCCAAGTGTTTCCATATTCCCAATGTATTTCAATGATAAAGTGTTATTTATAATGTATACTAGGCTTTGTATTGTACATTCGTTTTTCGATGGAAAAAAAATATATTCTCTTGTTTTTGTTCCAAGCTCTGTTCATTATGGTAAAACCATGAAAAGGGCATATTTGGTGTAGTTTATTTAATCTAATTTAATTCAAATTATTTTGATTTGTATGCCTCATTTATTAATGTAAACGAACTTTCATGTAATTTGTTAGGAGTTCACTGTAATTTGTATTGTGATCACTAACAACTTCCTTGTTATTATTTCCTCATAATAATAATAATAAAATAAATAAAGATGCAGAAATTGAAAGCATACATTTCATTTGGCTTTAAAGTGATTAAGTGTGTGTTTTTCGTGAGCGGGTTGCTGCTGCGGCGGGGGCGGGGCGGGGCGCTGCGGGGGCGTAGCGGAGGATCGCGATGCCTGCTCAGCATCGTGATGTCTATTGGCCATCGGCGATGGACGATGGCATCGTCTATCGACCCAACCCTAATGCTGGCCCTCTACTTTTCTTTGAAACTATTACTTAAAGGGTTTTCAGATGTCCATAGAAACCTCAATTTTCAATGTATAAGCATCAAACTTGGTAAATGGGTTGATAAGTACCATGCCTTTCACATCCTTTGACAACAGAGTCTTATGGATGTTGAGATATTAAGGTCCAAAAATTGAAAAAAAAAAATAATAATAATTTAAACCAATGTTTAGAGCAATATTTCCCATGAATGACACCAGGTGTGAACATGAAACTTGTTATTTCGAAAGAGCGTGTTCTTATTGATAAAATATTAAAAAAATTAGGAAGGGTTTTGCCTCATTTTTCTGGTGTCATTCATGCCAAATATTGCTCTGAACATGGATGTGAAAGACATGGTACATATCAGACCATTTACCAAGTTTGATGTTTATACATTGAAAAGTGAGGTTTTTATGGACATCTGAAAACCCTTAAAGTAACAGTTTCAAAAAAAAGTAGAGGGCCAGCATTCAGGTGTAAATTCAGTAGCAATGCTGTGAGTTGTAATTCATGCAGTTCTGGACTAGGACTCATAGCCCTGAAAATTTGATGGACCTGGCACAACTAGTTCTGGAGATGCCAAAACGGGGTAAAAAACAGACCTTTTTTTTTTTTTTTTAGTAGAGTAGAGATCTGAAATGTTGTATATATTCTATTGAGGGGGTCAGGTGAGGACCATTTGATGAGTCCAGCTGGAATGACCCATATCGCATTTTGGCTAAAAACAAGTTCGGCGCTTATAGCGTTTTGGAAAAAAACTGCATCTTGCAGTACATTTTAAACAAGGAAAATAAAGATTTGGCATGAAACATTGATGGAGCAGTGAATAGGTTCCATACACGGCAAAATTGCATGACAAACTATTTTTTATTTGGCGTTTATCGAGTTTTGGCAAAAGAGCTCTTCAAATACTCTTCTCTCGACTATAATGTGAAGTTCTGAATATTCAGCTTTCATGTGCATCACAGGGAAATTTGACAAACAAAAACAGCTCTTATTGCATTTCTTTCTCAAGAAAGTGTTTTTCAGTCTCATTTCCTTTTAAAAATGAGGATTGTTATTTGTAGTCTTAAGAAAATAATGTTTTCCAGACCCTGAATTATATAATCATCATTTATAGACAACAAACCTCACTCACATTCACAGATTGCTTTATGCAAGTAGATACTGTAGTGATAAAAATGAATGATTTCCATTGCTTTCATTTCAGAAGTAGATACTGAGATTAATGTCAGACAAACTACTTATTTATATGTGACTAAATAAGACAAATAACAGAGATAGCGATATTTATAAAACATAATCACTAAAAAAAGACTTTGAGAATGAAACCAACCTGTTTGTTCCTCAGTATCTTCATGTTTGACTCCAAATGATTCTTCAATCTCCACATCTGCACTCTCATCTTTAATAAACATCATCTTTGTTTGTTGTTCCTCAGGATCTTCATGTTTGACTCCAAATGATTCTTCAATCTCCACATCTTCACTCTCATCTTTAATAAACAACATCTTTGTTTGTTGTTCCTCAGTATCTCTGAATGTTTCTTCAATCTTCAAGTCTTCACTCTCCGCTTTAATAAACGTCATCTTTATATCAGTGTGTCACGTGGATCTCAGTCACTTCAGCAAGAGTTTTCTGTGTTTAAGATGAGAATAATTAACAGACAGAAGAAGAAATGCACACTAAATCTCATACTAGTCCCTTTGTAGTCAGCACACTAGTAAGGGAGTCAGACAGAGTGAGTGTTAATGGACTTAAATGACCTGACTAGACAAAAAAACACTCAAAAACTAGCACTGCAAGTGAATAAAATAATGAAAAATAATACATAATGTTTACAAGCTGATAGAAACAGATCTAATTAACATTTTTGTTACTTTTGTTACTTCTTTGCAAACTCTTTTTCAAAAGATTTTCTTCACGTTTGGGTGGAAACCCAGCTGTTTTGAGTTTTAAAAAGCTGTATTTGTTAATCATTTCTTGCCAGTGAATAAAGTGTGTTTATGATGAACAGAGACTGAAATTAGACGCATGTTACTCACAAAAACTGCTCATTATTGTTGTTAGATACATTCGTGTTACATTCATTAGCTATTAACTCAACTCACAGTTCTCTGTATCAGCATTTCCCAAAATGAGAATTTAAATCGTATTTTTTTACAAAGGTATATACAGCTTTGTCTGTGTGAGCCATGAACACTATGTGGGGATCATATCAATCTGAACACAGTTCATTCATGTAGTTGGTGATCTGAATCAGAGTTAAATAAGAGACGCATGAGGAATAGGGTTGAGAACTGCTGCTATATAATTTTCAGAGAGCTATTTTTGTTTTAAACACTAGACCAAGGATTAAAACACAAACCTTTCTTCAGCAGAAACACAGATGCAGGAGTGTGGCGCAGCCTTATGACATCATCCCTCCTCAACAAAATAAAAGTCCTCTCCACGCGATAAAAACAATAATAGAAATTCACATACAGAAAACATACTCAGACTGTCAGATGATGGATTGATTTAAAGGATCAGTTACACATTTCCAAAGCTATAAATACTACTGAGATTTTTTTAAGTGATTTATTTTGAGATTTTAAGTGATATCCATTCTTCTGTTTACTTTCTAAGGCTATGAATAGGCTGCATGCACGGCGGTGAATGACGTACTTCCGGTGGAATATAAGGATGCTGGATTACTTCCGTTCCGGCGCGATTGTAGAGTGCTGTGTACTATTTTTTCTAATAACTTGTATTGTCTTCTATACTACGGTAACGTTAGTCACAAAAACAGACTCCACTCATTTTGTTGATGCTTATTTGCTTTATTATATTAAATAAACATATAAAATGACATCTAAACGTATGAAAGTATCTTTTCAAAGACGGGAGGACAGCCCCTCTAGCCACCACTGCTGTGTGCCGCAGTGTACAGCATCTGCTAAATTTAACACTTTTCTAAGTTTCCACACGTTTCCTAAAGAATGTGTGATTATAAAACCAACTTTGCCGCCTTGTATCTCCATTACCACTGTTTCAGCTATAATTAGCAGTGATAATGCAGTGCTATTCATCTGTCGTAGAACTGCATTACATTTTTTATTCTTATTATTTTGTACAATAATCATCCATACTAGCTAAGATAACAGCTGTGGTTATCCAAGCTGAACAGTGGTAACGTTAGAAAAGTAAAAACTGAACTGGACTGAACATGTCCAACAGAACTTTGAACGTCACTTTTAAGCTACGTTACTCTACTCTCAGTTGGTGTGGAGTCTCTGCTTTCCTCATATTAGAGCGGTAGCAGTGAGCTTTCACTGAGATCTCATTTGTGGCCCTGATTTTACCTCACACTTTCAGACAAAATTACAAACACGCCTGCTGCTGGACGAATCGTAAAAAAATAATAGAAGTTCAGTTCAGGCGGTTCAGGTTAGCTGAATTTACCTTCATAATTGCACAGATACGAAGACAAATAAAACTTGAAACCTTTCTCAAGTTTGCTCTGTGGCGTTGTACTGCACATCAGTGATTGTACATTTGGGCAACTCTTGCAAACACCGAGTAAAATTCGTCGACTCTGCCATAATCGCGTTTTTCTCCGCTTCAAACCTCTCCAACCGGAAACGGAATAGCAGCCTTGCGTCAAACGCGGAAGTACGCGTGCATAGAGCCTATTAGCATTGACTAAAATAATTGAGCTTTGCAGGTCATTTCTTCTTCTAAAAAAAAAAAAAAAATTGTAAAATAAATTCCAGCCTTAAAACAGTAAAGCTAATTTTTCAAGTAATGATGCTGAAATGACAGATAATCTTTCCATTTCCAGTTTTAAATAAATTTAGCAAATAGTTTGTGTGCATTAAATTCACATATGTGCCTTTGTCAGAGAAGAAACATGTAGTATTAGGAATGATTCAAGGAGAATACAATTACTAGTCATAAACTGTTCTCTTGCAGATTTCGTTATTCTTATGGCCAAATCTTCCTTGATTCAATTCCAGTACTCTATTTTAAAATTTAAAGTTAAAAAAGTTAAAGTTACACATAGCTCCATAGTGGACGAAAATGTCAAAATACAAATACAAATATTATATTTCATTATTTTTTCCCCCTGCATCAGATCTAATCTAATCTAAATAGCTTTTTTGTTGTTGTTTTTTACACCGTGTTAAAGTGTGTTATGCTGGTTGAAGATGGTTATTTGCTGGTTTATGTTGGTCCTGTAAAAAAAAAAAAACTTTTATCTGCAATTAAACATTTTAAACATAAATTTAAATAACCAATCACACTTTGTGTATTATCTATCTATCTAATTTAAAAATCCCTTGCTATTATACTGCATTAGGCTAAATGAGACTTGTCATGCACTTGCATGTTATTGCTCTTTTGTTGATTCTGATTGCTCCCAGGTCCTCTTTTGTAAGTCGCTTTGGATAAATGCATCTGCTAAATGTCTAAATGTAAATGTAATCTAAATTCACCTTAAAACTATGTGGATATTCTTTGCCTTTCCAAAAGGAGTTTGCAAGCAGAGAACTCCAGAATATGCATATAGTTTTATGTTAAGCATTTTCCTCCCATAGAGTTATAAACAAAAACCTAACGTTGCTTAATGCATTAAGAAACTAATATTAAAAGGCCAAAACTCAATACTGACGATAGCAGCCCAGGATTTGAACACAAAGTGCATGCATGTTAAAGTGTTTTCCTCTGATAGAAAAGCATTTTTAAAGAAAACGTTTAACGTGGCTTAATGGTTAAAGACAGTGATACTGTATAAAAAGACCAAATTCGAGAAACTTAATGGGTCTGGCTTCCAGTCTCATCTGCTTCCGGCAAACTTTAGTTGTACAAAACAGCTCGTTTTGCTGACTGATACTGCAAATGTGTTTCTTACCATATTATTTTAATATATGTGACCCTGGAGCACAAAACCAGTCTTAAGTAGCACAGGTATATATGTAGCAATAGACAAAAATACATTGTATGGGTCAAAATTATCGATTTTTCTTTTATGCCAAAAATCATTAGGATATTAAGGAAAGATCACGTTCCATAAAGATATTTTGTAAATTTCCTACCGTAAATGTATAAAAACTTGATTTTTGATTAGTAATATGCATTGCTAAGAAATGAAGCTAGCGCAAGTTCTGGCAGGAAGACTCAATCGTTCGCGTCACTAATTACCTCCTCATCTTCCAATCATATCATTACTGTAGCTTTAAAGGGTAGCGCTTACCATGTCTGAGTTCGCAGATGCTGTCGCTCCAGCACACAGCCGTGAAACTGGATTCCAGCCGCAGTTGCAAGGAGCGGAGCCGTCAACTCTCTCAAACTGACAGGATTTATCACGGATACCATGGTTACTTCATTAAAAACGGCTGTCGGCATAGTTTAACGTGAACCGTGCGGTTCTCCCCCTCTGCGGATGTGTTTGCGGCGCAGGAGTCGTAACAATGTACCGTCGTCTCGCTGGCGGCGGTAGACAGAAGCAGCGGCTAGAGCCCAGTCTGCCGAATCTGTGAGCTCGAGCTGCTCAAGCGGCGGCATGAGGCTCTGATCGCCAGCGCGCTCGCGCTACACGCGCCAACCCGAGCCGGAGAGAGCCGAGCGTCGACACGAACCCGCGGTGCTCACCGATGCTATCGCTCCCGTACCTCCATCCTCGAAGCCCAGCAAGCTCTCCAGCCTCGATCTAGGTAAATCCTATTTTTTCTACTGGTGGTGGTGTTTTGCCAAAGCGGTTGGCACTTTCACGAATTGTATGGCTAGCTACTAAAGCAAGATGGCCTGCGGATTATACGTCCGTCAAACAGCTGTACACGCTATAGGTTCAAGTGGCTGCAGCTTATGCTGCCTTCACGCGCTATCGTAATTATAAATACCAAAGCTATCAAGGCGGCCCGTGGCCCATGCGTTCTATCAAAAGATGCCTGTGTATTCAATCATGCGTTCTATCAAAAGATGGCCTGTGTATTCAATCATGCGTTCTATCAAAAGATGGCCTGTGTATTCAATCATGCGTTCTATCAAAAGATGGCCTGCGTATTCAATCATGCGTTCTATCAAAAGATGGCCTGTGTATTCAATCATGCTTTCTACCAAAAGATGGCCTGTGTATTCAATCATGCGTTCTATCAAAAGATGGCCTGTGTATTCAATCATGCGTTCTATCAAAAGATGGCCTGTGTATTCAATCATGCGTTCTATCAAAAGATGGCCTGCGTATTCAATCATGCGTTCTATCAAAAGATGGCCTGTGTATTCAATCATGCGTTCTACCAAAAGATGGCCTGTGTATTCAATCATGCGTTCTACCAAAAGATGGCCTGTGTATTCAATCATGCGTTCTATCAAAAGATGGCCTGTGTATTCAATCATGCGTTCTATCAAAAGATGGCCTGTGTATTCAATCATGCGTTCTATCAAAAGATTGCCTGCGTATTCAATCATGCGTTCTATCAAAAGATGGCCTGTGTATTCAATCATGCTTTCTACCAAAAGATGGCCTGTGTATTCAATCATGCGTTCTATCAAAGGACGGCCAGCTGCCACGCGTCCTATTAAAAGATGGCCTGTGGCCCATGTGTTCTATCAAAAGATGGCCTGTGTATTCAATCATGCGTTCTACCAAAAGATGGCCTGTGTATTCAATCATGCGTTCTATCAAAAGATGGCCTGTGTATTCAATCATGCGTTCTATCAAAAGATGGCCTGTGTATTCAATCATGCGTTCTATCAAAAGAGGGCTGCGTATTCAATCATGCGTTCTATCAAAAGATGGCCTGTGTATTCAATCATGCGTTCTATCAAAAGATGGCCTGTGTATTCAATCATGCGTTCTATCAAAAGATGGCCTGTGTATTCAATCATGCGTTCTATCAAAGGACGGCCAGCTGCCACGCGTCCTATTAAAAGATGGCCTGTGGCCCATGTGTTCTATCAAAAGATGGCCTGTGGCCCATGTGTTCTATCAAAAGATGGCCTGTGTATTCAATCATGCGTTCTACCAAAAGATGGCCTGTGTATTCAATCATGCGTTCTACCAAAAGATGGCCTGTATATTCAATCATGCGTTCTATCAAAAGATGGCCTGTGTATTCAATCATGCGTTCTACCAAAAGATGGCATGCATATTCAATCATGCGTTCTATCAAAAGATGGCCTGCGTATTCAATCATGCGTTCTATCAAAAGATGGCCTGTGTATTCAATCATGCTTTCTACCAAAAGATGGCCTGTGTATTCAATCATGCCTTCTATCAAAAGATGGCCTGTGTATTCAATCATGCGTTCTATCAAAAGAGGGCTGCGTATTCAATCATGCGTTCTATCAAAAGATGGCCTGCGTATTCAATCATGCGTTCTATCAAAAGATGGCCTGTGTATTCAATCATGCGTTCTATCAAAAGATGGCCTGTGTATTCAATCATGCGTTCTATCAAAGGACGGCCAGCTGCCACGCGTCCTATTAAAAGATGGCCTGTGGCCCATGTGTTCTATCAAAAGATGGCCTGTGGCCCATGTGTTCTATCAAAAGATGGCCTGTGGCCCAAGCGTTCTATCAAAAGATGGCCTGTGGCCCAAGCGTTGTATCAAAAGATGGCCTGTGGCCCATGTGTTCTATCAAAAGATGGCCTGTGGCCCAAGCGTTCTATCAAAAGATGGCCTGTGGCCCATGCGTTCTATCAAAAGATGGCCTGTGGCCCATGCGTTCTATCAAAGACGGCCTGTGGGCCACGTGTTCTATCAAAGGATGGCCCAGTTTCACGTCGCAATCAAGGATACCAGGAGCATATGTTCATTTTCAAAAAAAAAAAAAAAAAAAAAAAAAAAAACACAGCTAGTGGTTCATTTAAGTTAACCATGAATGGCGCTCATCTAAATCTAATTTGTTTCTCTTTCTTTCTCCATCTAAGCCAGGAACCCCAGGATTCACGACCGTAAGGTAATTTTAAAACCGTCCTTTGGGGGTGGGCCCCGTTCTGGTGGATCCTCAAGTCCACCTATCTTTGGGGGTTAGCGGCACCCCCGCCTTCGTCTTCAGGCAGGACTCGCTGTTTCCGTACCCTCGGAATGCGAGTTACGAACGGGGCCTACGCCAAAGAACCGGATTGCTGCTGAGCTTCTACATAAACGTAATCGGTATAGTATAAATTCTCCCGAGTCTTTCTGGTAGAAATGAAGCTAGCGCAAGTTCTGGCAGGAAGACTCAATCGTTTGCGTCACTAATTACCTCCTCATCTTCCAATCATATCATTACTGTAGCTTTAAAGGGTAGCGCTTACCATGTCTGAGTTCGCAGATGCTGTCGCTCCAGCACCTCCATCCTCCCCACCTCCACCAAGATGGAATCTTTCCTCCAACTCCTCTATTCCACCAAGCTGGGTCATCCCTCTATTTACCACATCCATCAATCAGGCTATCCCCTCCTCGCGAAGACTTCAGATTGTCTTCCTCAATCCCCACCATCACCAGTTGGCCCCTTTCCTGACTCCGCGGGGGGTTAGCGGCACCCCCGCCTTCGTCTTCAGGCGGGACTCGCTGTTGCCGTACCCTCGGAATGCGAGTTACGAACGGGGCCTACGCCAAAGAACCGGATTGCTGCTGAGCTTCTACATAAACGTAATCGGTATAGTATAAATTCTCCCGAGTCTTTCTGGTAGAACTTAATTTGGACAACTTTTAAGGCGATTTTCTCAATATTGAAATGTTTTTGCACCCTCAACATAAAAAAACAGTTTAGAAGAGAGGATTTCAGTGTTCGGTGTACGCTGATACATCTTTCTTGCATAAAAGACTATGTCTTTATCCTTTTCAAGGGGATGTAGCATAATGTTATGTTTCTTAATTGCAATCACGTTACAACAAGGTGACATAGTACCCCTGGCAAATCTTACAAAAGCAACTTAAACAGAAAAAAACAGGTAGATGCTATTGCACATGGCCGATGGATAGTACACATAGGTTTACTCTGTCAAGTGGTAATGTCGACAGGAATGAGCACACAGAATAAAGCATGAGCATTGTCGTCAGCTACAAGAGGTCAAGATTAGGGATGGGAATTGATAAGATTTTTACGATTCCAATTCCATTTTCGATTCTGCTTAACGATTCGATTCTTTATCGATTCCCTTATCGATTCTCATCTGGAAGAAAAGGGACAACAAATTGTTGATTAGCATAGTTAAACTGTCTCTGTTTGGGGCTTTGTACTTAGGGCTGAGAATCTTTGTCATCTCCCTAGAAAATATATAATTGGAATGAATGAGTCCTGCAGCTTTATTAGCCGAGGACATGCTAACGTTGTTGCTGCTGCTGCCGCTGCTGGGTTGAGAACTGTTAGTCCGGAGCGGATCGAAAACGCAACATTCTTTTATTGTTATTGCATGCTGTGTGCGCAAATGTTTTAGCATGTTAGTGGTATTTCCTCCCTTTGAGGAAATATCTACGCTGCGAGTATTGCAAGTTGCCCTATTTTCGTCTTTTTTGGTGAAATACTACCAGACTTTTGAGCGTTTGTTCCGCTTAGGCGGCAGTGCTTATTCACTGAGCGTAAGCTACGCAATGCGCGTGATGACCTCATTCGTGCCCACTGGAATTGTTAAGGGATTCGATGGAATTGAAACACTGGGAACTGGTTCTCAACAAGAACCGGTTTTCGATCCCCATCCCTAGTCACGATATAGTGTCATAAGTGAATAAAATTATTTAAAACGTTACATAAAAATATACCCAAACGATCACAAATGAACTTTCTGCATTCATACGGTAATTTTCTCGGTGATTTGGGCTCTTGAGTTATATAGGGTGTTTTGTGTGCACAAATTCCTTTGTGTTGTGTCTGTATCCTTTTTCAAGAGTGTGGAGCCTCAAACTTTACTGAACCTGTAGTCTTGAGCACAATGGCATGATATGTTTCAGTTGTAATAGTAGTAAAAACATCGAGCCTTTACTTTTTGTGTTGACGGTTCATCGTATTATTATTATTATGGAAATAACATCCTAAAAGTAATACCCATTTAGTTAACCTCTCTTTAGTAGAGAGTGATTTTCAGAATTTTCAATTTATTTATAATCGCTGAATGCTGACGGCTCTCATTGAGAAGGACTCGCCTAAAGTCATATACAATCCTACAAACAAGATGTGAACAGAGTCATCCTGATCATTTGACGACATAAAATGTCAGTCAAAATAGATCATGAGGGGGATGCATTATGACACCTTTCTAACATGACGTGTAACTGGTTTTAGTAAATTTAGGTTGGTGCTTGGGGTTTGTATGTAGAGGAATAGCAAGGACGATAAGGTTGACTCTATACCTTTGTGGGTCAAAAACAATAACCTCAGAAAATGATCATAAACAGTTGACACAAGCTCATCCGATACAATTACGATACAAAGCTCTATATATATATATATATATACTGGCGCGGATTAACGCACAGGCTTACATAGGCTGCAGCCTAGGGGCCTCATGCGTTCAGGGGGCCTCGGATTGGCCAGACAATATATATATATTTTTTTATATACGTGAACCAGGCACGGCACGGCGCAGTGATTCCAGTTTGGATGGGCCAGACCAATTGTGAACGTTAAATTAAAAACGTTATCTAATCACTGTTTATCCTAATAAACATTACTGACTAATATACTGTTAAATGATCTGTGACTAATACATAATATAGATTTTAATAGCTTGCTCTTTAAATATTTTGTTGCATTGTAAAAAAGTTTCGGTGCATAGGACGGACTAGAGATTTGCATTCCTGCAAACCAAGGGACCCGACCACATTTCTTGCGCCGCGGGAATAAATTTCCAAATAAAAGCGGTTGTGGTTGGAAACTCTAGTGTAATTGAATGGGAGCGGGCGGTAGGTAACAATATCCCGTTCCCGACGTCTTTTCTGAACAGCAAATATGCGCTTTACTCACTCTTATCGAGCACCTGTAGGCTACAGCCTGCGCTCAAAACTGTTATACACTCGCTGCACTCATAGACCAGTGCTTTCTGCGTCATGCATTTTATTGGCAGGGTCTCATATGCGCGGGAAGTGCGGGTACTGATGGTGTTTTTTTTCTGTGGACAACTGTTTATCAGTTTATCAGCGTTACTCCAGAGCGCAAAGCCATTTTTGGAGTGCCAGTATCTTCATAAGGTTATGCTGACTGATTTTTCGTTTTTTCTCAGACATGATAAATATATGAAGAAAGTTTAAACTTAGTACTTCACGAAATAAAACAAATAGAAAACAAAAACTCTTTTATTATGTAGCTAATCTGTAGATGTATCTCTCTCTAATGAGGAGATGGATGACGAGGATTGTTAACTTCATCATCACTGACTCAGAAAACACTAGTTTATAAATAAATAATTTAAATATCTCCTTGCTATTTCACAGTCATGGTAATTTCTTTTGCCGGTGCTTTGTGGCAAGCTTTAGCCTTGCTGCAATTTTTTTCAAATCAACATTGAATGTCTAAAATATAATTTTGATCTAACATTTGATCTATGACGTGCTGAATGCAAGATATAGGCTAATACGTCTTAAAAGTGGAACATGGAAATATAATGGATGTACAGCGAAAAAAAGTTTTTTATGCTCTGTATTGTTTCCTAAAAGTTAAATGTGAGATTCTGGAAACGAGAAGTAAATTTAGCGGGAATGGTCGGGAAGAAAATTATTTTAAGCGGGCAGCAGGTCAACAAAGCGTGACTATATAGGGGAGAGCGGGGCACAACCTAACACTTTTTGAATTTCGCGGTTTATGTAAATCCACGTGGGGTTCAGAGTACAATTTTTTATCCACGTTATTTTCACACTTGTCTAGTACAAATATATCGCTTTGTTTCATATTTACAGTGTATATGTTTTTCGTTATTTGCCTCAAAAGAAAGGAAGTAAAACGTGACAACATGCCCCGTAGGTGGGGTACATTGTAACATCTGAGGGGCACGTTGTAACACGACCATATGACAGCTTAAAATGTTATCTGATCGAATGTAAAAAAATATACACAACAAACTAAAATATTTTGTCAGTAAAATACATGAGTTAACTTTTTCAAATGATCTAATTTTGGAGTTTGAAAATGAACACATTGCAACAATGCTTTGAACGGCCCTGATCGCAACACACAGCTGTACAGTAGTTCAAAACAATGTGGACAGATAGATGAAACACATTTAGACATTCAGAAGAACACTCCACTCCTCCACACACAGCTCTCATAGAACACAACACACATAAACAAACCAAAATGCTTTACATTACTTGAAATAATAACTTCTGAACATTAAACATTGAGTGTCAGCCTTTATTCACCTGTTTCTTGAGGTATCTTATCGAAATCCTTAGAAGTAAATTGTGTAAACTGCACCGCTAATGTCACAGAATAGCATAGTTTAATAACAGCGGGGAATATTGTAACACAGTGTTACATCTTTCCCCAGCTGCGCGACTGGAGTTTAAAACAGGTTAGTGTCTTCTGCCGGTTTGTCAAGCATTAGTAAACTATCTAAACTGATAAATAACAAATTGGAGATTAAAATAATAGCAGATTTGTCTAATTTTAAATGAATATTTAAAACTGAAATGAAAAGTTTACTTCAGCCAGAAATGTACTTTTACTATGGTAAAATAAATATTCAGCGATATCTTCAAAAGGCTTTTGAATTCTGGCGCTCTTTTTTCTCTGCATAATGTTGCTATGGCAACTAGTAAACACCATAAATTTGGTTATGCTAGCGTGTGTGGAAATATATAAACCACGCGTGTTACAATTAACCCCGCGTTAGTTTGTGCCCCGCTCACCCCTAGCCGGAGCAGGTGGGTGCGGAATAAAACCTCGCGGGAGCGGGACTAGAAAAGCAGTCCGGCGCAGACCTCTAGGACGGACCTTTCCGTGATCGCTCTCCGTGGTTCTGACCAAAGAACAGCGCTTTGGAATCTCCATTACGTTGTCTCTTAGCACGCTACGAAGACTCTTAAGGTATAACTTAACTAAAGGTTAAACCATTGCTAGGCGTCTTCAGGGCTATCATCCACTCGCGAGGCAGAGGCGCTGAGAGGCAGAGGCGCTGGTGCCCTCCTAGCAATGGCGCTGGTCGCGCTAGCATCCTGGGGTGGCAGAGACAAATATGTGTGCTAGGTGATGTGGGTCTTGGCTCTCTTTATCTCCTGGTTGCAGCGATGACTCCGAGACTGTAGGTGCGCGTTTAAACAACCTAAACAACGAATGTTGCAGCAGGGCCGAGGGCTGGGTTGGAAAATATGTGACGTCATTATTATTATTTTTTTTAAATTAATGTTGATCATGAAAGTGAGCATGCAGTGAGCATGCAGCATGAGAAAGAAATGATACATCATGAGATGTGCAATATATCTGGAGACATGGGTAAAACATTTTGACCACTTTTTGACCACTCTTTTTTAAAAGATTTTCGTTTTGTTTAAATTGTATCTTAATTTTGATCAGTGTTTTATCAAACAATTGCCTGTTTTTAATAAATAACAAGCAAATATATAGCAGACAATGTAATAAGGCGCCGACACAATCACTTGCATTGCATGTGAACCGGAGGGCGCCGAAACTCAGCTTGTGCCTCACAGATTTGAGAAATATAGGCTATCTATTATAGAAAGTTTGAAATGTCTACTTTTAAACGAAAATATTCACACTAAAATAAACAGGCTACCCTTCTCTCTGAATATGTAATCATATGAAATATGCATTTCTCTCTGGCGTTCATGGCCAGACCACATCATCAGCTTCATCTTTGCTGCGACACAAAAAAAACACAAGTTTATTAATAAATAATTAAATGTCTCCTTGTGGTCGTGCGTTTGAGTGCGGCTATGTTACGTAAACACTCATCTATCGGGTATATAGCCTAAGTAATGAAATTAATATAAATGGGCGATTTGTCCACGAATGGCTAAAATGAACAACTAAACTAGTCGACTAGAAAAAGCTTTAGTCGGAGGCAGCCCTTATTCCACATATTTGCAGTCCATTCTGGGTTGAGCCAGCGACCCTGAGTGGAATGAGCAAGCGGAATATTCAGAAATGCATTTTCCGCTCACATGCTCTGATTGGAACAAACCCGAACCACTGTCTGCTTAACTTGCGCAGAAACATCAAAGAACGGTTGGACATAACCAGCTTTTTAAAATTAACTTTTCAAAACTAATATTTAGACTATTTTAACACAAAGTATGAGCTTACTGAGGTTTTTTTTTTTAATTCTTGACAAAATTAGAATATATATTTTTTAAGAAAAATTTTGGATGGGCCTGTTGAAAAGTGGGTGGGCCTAGGCCCGTCAGGGCGCGAACAAAAGAAGACCCTAATTGGCCAATAAGAAACATAAAAAAAAAACAAGCAGGTTATTGGGTAGATGTGAATTGGTTATCCAATCAACTGCTGCTGGTCAAATCATGTCAATCATTTTCATTTACGTCACTGCTATTGCTGGACGGCATTGTGGCAGAATGGCAGAAAGAAAGCATGAAAGTGGAGCAGAAAACGTAAATTACTAAAGTTACACTTGAAGGAAAGGGGAGGGGGAGGGGGGAGGGGGGCACACACAAAGAGCAGCCTAGGGGCCCCTGACGACCTTAATCCGCCCCTGTATATATATATAATATGGTGAAGGGATTAACATATCTCAGCTGGTTCCCCTGCGTTGGAGCCTCGGAATAAAACTTTAAATGTTAAGAAGAAGGAATAATCTGTTATCTGGCTTAGTAGCATTTAAAAACATTGTGTCTAATTTACTCGGTAGCGTGATTGCCATTTTATCATGAACAGTATTGAACACACATTTATCAGACTGATAAAGTACCAGTATATTAGGTGCAAAATTTTAATATAATATGTGGGTTAAATCATTGAATAAATGAATAACAGTAAGTGTATAATAGTGTTGTGTGTTCCAAGATTACTGTCAAGTGTTCATGAGCCGGACAGTGGAGATTTCGCCTTAAATTTGGAGTCTCATATACGTCCGAATGTTTTTCATTTAGCTTTTTCAGAACAACTGTATATTCTCAGGAGAGCCACTGACCCTAGTAGACACTCCTCACATGTGTTGTGTGATTCACGAGTCAGCAGGTATACGAAGAATGCCATGAGATGCATCTGGGGGGTGTCTTTTCTCAAATCTGTAACATCCTTATTGTAACAAACAGTCTGAGGCTAGCGGATTCATTCGAAGCATTTATTAAGACTAAACAAACAAAACGAACACACAGGAGCAGGCAGAAATCGTGGTAAAAACACAGGCAGAATGGTCGGGGCTGGCAGCGAGAATCTTACACGGGAGGAAGACCAGGAGTCAAAACATGGGAAATAAACACGGGAAGAAACGCTCAGAAAAGCAGCCGGGGCAATACAAGACTTCGCAAAGAAGCTAGTTGAGAGAGTGGCTTATAAGCAGTGTGTAAATGAACTGCAGGTGTGTGTGTGTGTGTGTGTGTGTGTGTGTTTGAATGAGCTGCAGGTGTGAGCAGTAATGAGTTCAGTGGCTTGTGGGGGATGAAGTCCATGATGAGTTTTGCAAGAGTACTGATAACGGAGGCTCAATTCGTGACAATTCGCTGTCTCTCTCTCTCTCCGCAGCTGTCTCTCATTTGTAATTCTACTCACTCGTTTCACCTGCTCCCACTTCACCCGTCTTGCTACTTAATGTTCCCTACTTTCCCACCTTTTGTCGGATTATTTCACTAGAAGTTAGATGCCCCGTAAAAGCCAACGCTCGCCAGTAGAAGAGGGGATACTGGTGAGCGCAACCTCTTTCTCCTCAACTTTTTCCTGCACGACTGTTCCCATCACCTTAAGCTGGGCCGGCAGAATTGTCTCTTGCAAGGCAAGGCAAGGCAAGGCAAGGCAAGTTTATTTATATAGCACATTTCATACACAATGGTAATTCAAAGTGCTCTACACAACAGGAATAGCATAAAATTATAGTCATAAAAATTTAAAATAATAATCACACAAACAGAAGAACATTTTAAATGATTTTAAAATTGATTTAAATTAATTAAAAACAGCAGGAATGGTTAACAATAACAACAATAAAAACAGAAAAAAATGATTTTAAAATTAATTTGCACAGTAAAATGATTATACATAAGATAATGCAATCTGTTCGGACGTAGCAGAGTGCTTATTCAATAAATGCACAACTAAACAGGTGAGTTTTGAGTCTGCATTTAAATGTGGCTAATGTATTAGCACATCTGATCTCTTCTGGAAGCTGATTCCAACTGCGGGCGGCATAATAGCTAAAAGCGGATTCCCCTTGTTTTGTGTGAACTCTTGATATTACTAACTGACTCGATCCTAGTGATCGGAGTTCTCTGTTAGGTTTGTATTCAGTGAGCATATTTGCAATGTATGTAGGTCCTAGGCCATTGAGTGCTTTATAAACAAGTAAAAGTACTTTAAAATCTATCCTAAACATAACTGGTAGCCAGTGTAAGGACCTGAGGACTGGTGTAATATGCTCAGATTGTTTGGTTCTAGTCAGAATCCTGGCAGCAGCGTTCTGTATGAGCTGCAGCTGTCTAATGGTCTTCTTGGGAAGGCCGGTGAGGAGACCATTACAATAGTCCACCCTGCTTGTGATAAAGGCATGAACAAGTTTCTCCAAATCTTGACGGGAAACAAAACATCTAATTCTTTTTTTTGACACTTTCTTTTTATTGTTTTTCTTTAGCATTGCTTAAACGTTATACAACAACAATACAAACAAATAAAAATAAAATTAAATTAAAAATAAAATGTAAAAAAGAACAAGTTGGATCACCATGCATCTACAGTTTGATCATTTTCAATGACAATATGGTCCTTGTCCTGTCGTTTTTATGTATTCAGTTCATTTCTCCCACTTCCGGCAGTATTGGTCCTCTTGAGTCCTTATTTTATAAGTCAGTTGTTCCATAATATGTATTTCGTCCATAACCTTCAACCAATCTTCCTGTGACGGTGGGTCTGTCTTGTACCATTTTCTTGTGATTGCCTTTTTACAGGCTACTAACATAATTTTCAATATGTATCTATCATCTTTCAACACAACATTTTCCGTAATGACACCAAGATATAATAATGTACAAGACTTGGATACATCATAACCCAAAATTCTGCCTATAGCCAAATGAACATCTTCCCAGAATTTTGTGATTTTAGGACAGAGCCAGAACACATGTGAATGGTTCACATTTACATCTCCACAGCTTCTCCAGCATGGCTGTGGTAATTTAGTATGTTTATTCCTAATTTTGGGTGTTATAAAAAATCGAATTAAATTTTTCCAGCAATGTAATCTCCAAACACGTGATGATGTTGTTGACTGCTGTGTTTTCCATATATGTGACCATTCATCATCAGATATGTTCACACCCAGCTCGTTCTGCCACTTCAGTTTAACATATGTCGTCGTTTTCCCTCTTGCCTCCATTATATGCCCATAAATTGTAGAGATTATTCTGAATTTCTTTCCGTTGTAGGCCTCAGTTATGGTTTTGATTATTAAATTTTTGTCCAGATTTACACTATTTTTTATTTCTTTATTGAAAAAGTTCCTTATCTGCAAATACCTCAAATGATCTTGGTTACTTAAATCATATTTTTGTTTAATCTCCTGGAAGCTCATGAAATTCCCATTTTTGATTGCTGTACATATCGCTGTTAATCCATTAGGAATCCATTGTTTAAATCTTTGGTCAAGAGAACCAGGGACAAAACCCTTGTCATAAGATATCCACCGAAGCAGTCCGAGCTCTTTCTCTAGTTTATACTTTCGTACCAGATTAAACCATAGTTTTAGCGTGAACTGAGTGACTGTATTCACCTGTTTAATTACACTCATTGTTTCTTCTCTGTCTCCAATAAGACTTTGAATTTCTCTTCCTTGTACCAGTTTTTCTAAATTCTTCCATTTGGCTACATATTCTTTGTCACACCAACAAATTACATGTCTAATTTGTGCAGCTTGAAAATATCCCTTGAGGTTTGGCAGTGCCAAACCCCCCTTATCCTTTCCAATCTGTAATGTTTCAAATTTGATTCTCGGTCTGTGACCATTCCATATAAACCTTGAAATGATTCTGTCCCACAATCTGAATTGTTTTTCGGGTATCTCAATGGGTAGTGACTGAAAGAGGTAAAGAAGTCGGGGTAGGACACTCATTTTTATGGTCTCTATTCGTGAACCTATGTCTAATGGAAGGATAGCCCACCTGTCCAAATCGCTCTTAATTTCCTTATCCAGTTTGGCATAATTAACTTCAAATAGATCATCAATGTTTTGTGTTAAAGTGACCCCAAGATATTTCATTTTTGTTGCTCTCCAGTTCAGCTTATGTTTTTGTTGTATAATTTTGGATGGGGAGTAGTTGAAAGTTAGAATCTGTGTTTTGGACAAGTTAAGCTTGTATCCAGAACAAAAGCCAAACATCTCTAGTTGGTTTATTAGTATGGGGATGCATGTGTCTGGGTCCTCTAAGAAACAGACCACATCATCAGCAAAAAGTCCAATGGTATGTTCCTCTCCCCCGACCTCTATTCCTTTAAGGTCTCTATTTTGCCTGATTGCTTGTGCCAGGGGCTCTATGAAAATTGCAAACAAGGTTGGAGAGAGACAGCAGCCCTGTCTAGTAGATCGTCCTAAAGTTATGCTCTCCGTCAGACTGCCGTTTATTCTTATCCTTGCGGTCGGGTTTTGGTAAAGTGTTTTAATACATCTGACTGCTTTGTCATTAAGTCCGAATTCCTCAAGTACCTGATATAAAAAAGTCCAATTTACGCTATCGAATGCCTTTTCTGCGTCAAGGCTTATTAGGGCTGCACATTTCCCCTTTTTTAGAATATGGTTGATAATATGTAAAGTTCTCCTTATGTTATCTTGGGCTTGACGTCCCTTAATAAAGCCCGTCTGGTCTTCATCGATAATGTCACTGATAAAGTATTCGTACCTTTTTGAAATGATTGTGGTGTACAATTTATAATCAACATTGAGTAGTGATATGGGTCTATAGTCTGAACAAGTCTCACTGTTGTTTTTCTTGGGGATCACTGATATTACAGCTTCTTTCCAGGAAGGGGGCATTTCACCGTATTCAAGTGTATAGTTGAATGATTTTTCGAGTAGAGGTATAAGCTGTACATTAAATTTTTTATACCATTCGGATGGTAGACCGTCACTGCCGTGAGATTTGTTTGTTTTTAGTTAGTTTATTGCTTTCTCTATCTCTGCTTTTGTGATGGGTGAAGTCAGATGGTCATTTTGATTTTTTCCAATTGATGGTAAGTCCAGTTTCTCAAGAAAAGTTTTCATTTGGTCGAGGTCAGCAGAGGGGGGCTGGCTATACAAGTCTCTATAATAGTTCATAAACTGAGTTGCAATCTCTTTGGGGTCGTAAATTATTTGATTCGTACTTGTATCCCTTATCTTGTGAATTGTCCGATCTGCTTGCTGTTTTTTTAAACGTTTTGCCAGTAATTTGGTTGCCCTTGGTCCCACTTCATAATAGGATTGTTTTAGAAATCGTGTCTTCTTTTCAATTTCTGTGGTTAGTATTTTATCTATATTATTCCTAATTTCCTTAATTTTTGGAAGCAATGAGGGGTCCTGTGTGGTTTTGTGTTGCTGTTCAGTTACAAACAGCTTCTCCTTTTCCTTTTTATAATCCTCCTCTCTGTTTTTTTTAATTGCTGCCGTCTTAGCAACCAGCTTTCCCCTTATAACTGCTTTAAGAGCGTCCCATAAAATAACAGGGTTAACCTCTCCATTATCATTTTCATTTTGATAAGTTATGATGTCTTTCTTTAGTTCCTCCACACTTGACTTGTTATTTAGTATTCCCACGTTTAGCCTCCATAACGTATTTTTCTCTTGCACTTTCAAATTGACTTCAAGATGAACCGGACAATGATCAGATACATCTGCTTGTTGGATTTCACACTTCTTTACCCTATATAAATCAATCTTATTCATAAAGAAGTGATCGATTCTAGCATAGCTGTTGTTAGGGGGTGAATAGTGTGTGTAATCTCTCTTAGAAGGATGTAGCTCCCTCCATGTATCAACTATCCCAAATTCTTTAAGTGTTCTCTTGACCATTCTCGTAACATGGTTGGTATGTTTATTCTTGTTTGTCGTATCTAGATTACTATTCATCACAATATTAAAGTCACCACCACATATTAATACTCCGTCCATTTCTAAAATCATGGTATCAAATAAGGTTTTAAAGAATTGTTTTGCACTATTAGGTGGAGCATATACGTTTACCAATGTCACCATTTCGTTTTCCAGTTTTCCCTTCACAATAATAAATCTCCCTTCTTTATCACTAATTTTTTTGATACATTCAAATTTCACTGTGTTGGGGATAAGTATGATCACACCTCTTCTACATCCATGGCGGAATGAACTATGAAATGAGTTGGTATAGCCAAACCTTTTAAGCTTTTCACTTTCCTGACTAGACAGGTGCGTTTCTTGTAAAAAAATAATCTGTGATTTATCCTTCTTTAATTTTGTCATCACCTTCTGCCGTTTCACAGGATTATTTAAACCGTTAATATTCAACGACAGTATTTTAATATTATACTCTATCATTTCTAATGAGTTTGTGCGGCAATCCAACTCTGAACATAAAAAACAAAATCAAAGAACAACAGTTGAACACTGAACAAAGTGGCTTCCAAAAAGGAGATGTACTTATCCATCCCTTGTGGTCCCTGTTGGTGGGAGGAGGGTTTAGTGCCTCACTGTAGTAGGGGCCCTCCCTAGTTGTGAGAAAAAACCCACAAATACTAGAATTGTCCAACATTTAGTGCTTGCTACAGAACTCTCCCTCTTATCGGTTTTACTGATCTATAAACTTAAGTCGTGAGTCATTAAATAGTATGACCCAGATGTGTGTGTACTAACACTCTATATTACAAAAAATAAATATCTTTTTGAAGTAGAAAATAATAATAATAATATTTGGGTTCACCCGGCGACGTAGTCTATATCTTTTCATCCATTGTGGTTCCCTTGGTCTGTGTCTCGTCTAAACTCCGTCAGCCTCTCTCTTGCACGTAGAGCTGTGTTGTCAGAAGCGCTGGTGGTACGTTTCCATGGCATCGCTGCGTTCAGACGCTCCTCCGCGGCCGCTGCGACGTTCACTTTGGTCATCACCTTCACCCTGATTCCGCGTCGGTTCAGGTCCCGTGCTGCCTCCTCCGCTGTGCTGTATATCACCAGACCGGAGTCCCAGTGCACCCGCATCTTCGAGTAGGGCGTCTGGTACCGGATCCCCTTCTCCCTCAGAGCTGCTTTGATGGGTCCGTATGTCTTGCGCCTCTCCATGACGTCTGTCGCGTAGTCGTTATCAAAGTAAAGTCTTTTGCCGTTAATCTCAATCTTCTGTTGCCACGCTTTCCTTAGGACCAACTCTTTAATGTGAAACTCCAAAAAGTTAACAATTATTGATCTCGGGGAAGCTGCAGCAGCTGGCTTTGGGATTAATGCTCTGTGTGCCCGCTGGACACGGAGCTCGATTCCCTCCGGCAGGGCCAGGTGGCGTTTAAACAACTCGTTAACAAACTCAATGACAGATCCTCCTTCTTTTCCTTCTGGCACCCCGTAAATTCTGATGTTATTTCGTCTTGAACGGCTCTCCAGATCGACAACTTTGTCCCGCATCTGCGTGATTTCTTTCACCACCGCCAGTAGCGTTTCTTTCATCTCCAAGCAGGCCGACTCCACATCAGCTATTCGGGTTTGTGCCTCAGCTATGTTAGCATTTTGGCTCTGGAGCTCCTGCAAAACTTCACCTTTAAACTCCGCGAGGTCGTCTTTCAGAACTTTCTTGACGTCGTTTTTAAATTCGTCCAGGTCTCGTCTCATTCCTTGTTTAAAGTCTTTTAACTCTGTATGAAGCATTGCTAGTGCTTGAAGCAGCACGTTCTGATCAGTGCTAGCTACACCTAGCATTGTTTCCCCGTTTTCGTCGTCGTTTTCCTCGTGCTCAGTAGACTCGTTCACTTCTGGGTTTTGTTGTGAATCACTCTCATTCTTGTTCGTCCTCTGACTCCTTAGCTTTCTCCCTCCGTCCATACTTAAATTGAAATGATATCAGCGCTATTTATAATGATAGGAGGTACTTTTTCCTAACCGACTTGCAGGAGCTCGCTGTTATGCGACCATCTTGTTGTAGCACCGCACCGGAAGTCCAAAACATCTAATTCTTGCAATGTTTTTGAGATGGTAGTATGCTGATTTAGTTACTGCTTTGACATGGCCACTGAAACTGAGGTCTGACTCCAGAGTCACACCCAGATTCTTGACTTGATTTTTTGTTTTTTGACCCCTAGTGTCAAGATACGCATTTACCTTATGAACTTCATCTTTGTTTCCAAATGCTATGACTTCCGATTTCTCCCTGTTTAACTGTAAAAAGTTTTTGCACATCCAACTGTTAATTTCATCAATGCATTGGCAGAGAGAGTCAATGGGGCTGTAGTCATTTGGCGATAAGGCTAGGTAAATCTGGGTATCATCTGCATAGCTGTGATATGCAATTTCGTTCTTTCTCATTATTTGACTTAGTGGGAGCATATACAGGCTGGACAACAGCGGCGCTAGAATTGAGCCTTGTGGGACTCCGCATGTCATGGACGTCCACTTAGACTTATGTTCTTCTATACTCACGTAATAACCTCTCCCTTCTAAGTATGACCTGAACCAATTTAGAACCATCCCAGAAAGCCCGATCCAGTTTTCCAATCTATCTAAAGAATGTTATGATCCACAGTGTCGAACGCAGCACTGAGATCTAGTAATACCAGCACTGATATTTTGCCAGAATCTGAATTTAGGCGAATATCATTTATTATCTTTATGAGCGCTGTCTCTGTGCTATGATGTTGTCTGAAGCCAGATTGGAAATGGTCCAGGTATCCATTTGAGTTTGTAGTGATTCAGCTGATTAAAAACAACCTTTTCAATAATCTTGCTTATGAAAGGAAGATTTGAAATTGGTCTATAGTTGCTCAGTATGGTGTTATCAGGATTTTTCATTTTCAGAAGGGGCTTAACAGCTGCAGTTTTCAGGGAGTTTGGAAAAATCTAAAAGATCACTTTTAAAAGATCTGCTTTTAAACAGCTAAGCACACCTTTGAAAAAAGATGTGGGAAGTGTGTCAAGGTGGCAGGTTGACGATTTGAGGTGCTGTACTGTTTCTTCCAAAATGTTGCTATCGATTTCTTCAAAAGTAGACATAATGACTTCTTTTTGAAATTGCGGTCGAAACTGTCTGATCTCTGCATAACTTGAGGGTGTGCTAAT
This sequence comes from Garra rufa, assembly GCF_049309525.1. Lineage (NCBI taxonomy): Eukaryota > Metazoa > Chordata > Actinopteri > Cypriniformes > Cyprinidae > Garra > Garra rufa. Next base: position 39,929,769 of record NC_133364.1, on the reverse strand, counting down.
TGTCTTTCTGATATTATTGATCTTCTCAGAAAAGAAGGAAGCAAACTCATCGCACTTTCTGTCGGAGAGCAGTTCACTAGGGATCTGGCTAGGGGGGTTTGTTAGTCTCTCAACGGTAGCAAAAAGAGTGCGAGTGTTGTTTAAGTTGCTGTTTATAAGGTTCGAGAAGAATGTTTGTCTAGCTTTACCTAGTTCAACATTGAAAGCATGAAGGCTGTCTTTATAGATGCTATAGTGAATTTCAAGTTTTGTCTTCCGCCACATCCGCTCAGCTTTCCTGCATTGTCTTTTCATACTCTGTACTGCTGTTGATTTTCTCCACGGTGATTTCTGTCCAATTATCTTTCTGTTTTTTATAGGTGCAATGTCATCAATTACATTCTTAACTTTTGAGTTAAAGGACTCCAGGAGAAAATCAACAGAGTCTGCAGAAATGCTTGGCATTGAAGATATAGCCTTCATAAATAGCACACTCGTGTTATCGTTAATGCATCTCTTCCTGACAGAGACTGATCTAGATTCAGTGGTAGCAGAGATCAATATATCAAAGAAAATACAGAAGTGATCAGATAGTGCTACATCCTTGATAACAGTGGATGAAATGTTTAGACCCTTACTGATGAGTAAATCAAGAGTGTGTCCACGATTGTGTGTGGGCCCATGCACATGCTGAATCAGGTCAAACGTGTTCAAAACCGTTATAATTTCTTTTGTAGTTTTGCTTTCTGCATTGTCTATGTGAACATTAAAATCCCCTGCAATAGCAAAACTGTCAAACTCTGAACAAATCATTGATAGCAGTTCTGTGAACTCTTCAACAAAGGCTGGAGAGTATTTTGCGGGGCCTGTAAATAATGATAAACAGAATGCGTGGAGCACCTTTCAGTAAAATCCCTAGATATTCAAAAGACAAGTACTGACCAAATGACACTTGTTTGGATTCATAGACATCTTTAAATAGGGCAGCTACACCACCACCTCTTTTAACAGCTCTGCAGACATTCATGTAAGTGAAATTTGAAGGAACTGCTTCATTTAGGATTGTTCCACTGGAATTGTCTTCTAACCATGTTTCATTTAAAAACATAAAATCCAGGTTGTTTGTGGTTATAAAATCATTGATCAGAAGTGATTTATTTTTTAGTGAGCGAACATTTAAAAATGCTAGCTTGATGGCATCAGTTTTTGTCTCTAGAGCAATCTTAGTTTGATGCCTAATAAGCCTCAGATTATATGTGTGAACTGTACGATTTGAAAGGGTAGACTTAGACTTTCTATCACATATTAAAACAGAAATAGGGAAAGCTACAGGCACACTGGGTTCCCGCTTGTTTTGTAAACATTCCTGATTGTTACTGTTACCGTAGCGGGGACCCGACACATATCACTGAGAGCTGTTATCAGTTGTTTTTGGTTCACTCACAGCAGATGCAGGAGGGTTTGAGCCCTGGCGTTGTGGCAGCGGCCGGAGAGCTCTCACAGGAGGAGGAGGGTGAGCTGGGCCCACAGGCTTTGGTGGTTTTGGCGCCTGCCGTTTTTTAGTTAATAACTGGGGACTTGCAGCAAAAGAGTGGGAGAGTCTGGTTCCAGCATATACCAGTTCCTCCATTTTCTGTGAGAAGCTTAGAAGTGGAGATGCTGGAGAGAGGGATAATGTGTCTGGTGAATGGAGCTCTGGCTCTGGAGTTTCCAGTGGCTGGAATATGTCGTTATCCTGGCTTCCCTGACTGTTTAACAGAAAGTCATCCTTCGGTGTTGAGTCTTGGAGCTGTTGTAGTACGTCAGGGTCTGTCTGTGATAAGCTCTGTGCGCAGGGCTCAGCCAGGAAAGTGTCCATAAGCAGTGCTTGTTGTGGCTGCGTGGCGTTGTCAGTGTCCTTGTTGGTTGTGTTGGCCACATGATGACTCTGAAGCTGATGAGATGTCCTGTCGTCACTTTGTCCACGTGTGTGTGTGCCATTCATGTTGGGTGGACTCACACATTCTACTGAAGGATGCTGGAGTGAAAAATAGATATTGTCCTTAAGCACTCTGGCACCAAGTTTGTTTGGGTGAAGGCCGTCCAGTTTGAACAGTTGTCTATGGCCCCAGAAAAGATTGAAGTTGTCAATGAAGTTGATTCCTTTTAGACTGCAGGTTCTTTGTAGCCAGGTATTCAGTCCGAGCATCCGTGAAAACATGTTAGTTCCCCTTGCTGGGAGTGGTCCACTGATGAACGACTGAACTTCAAGTCTTCGAAGTGTTTCAATGAGTTCACCAAAATCCTTCTTTTGGAGTTCTGACTGCTCTTTCCGAATATCGTTCTTTCCCACATGGATGATGATTCGATTTGCAGTCTTGTGCTTCATTAGAATGTTCTGAAGTTCCTTGTTCACATCAGAGACGGTTGCTTGAGGACAGCAGCATGTAGTTGTAGTTCTGCTACTGATATTTCTGATAATGGAGTCCCCCACTATCAGAGTCATGGGCTCGGCTGCGCTCTGAGCTGAGTGCCGCTGTCTGCTCGACCTTGGGCGCCTGTTTATAGCAATGTTAGCAGTTGGCTGATATGATACATGTTCAGTCACATTTGGGGATTCCTCACCCACATTCATTAATGCATCAAATCTGTTTTCGAGCTGTATAGGGGGTGGTAAAACAACAGTTTTTGCAAGCCTTGTCGTAGCCATATCTGGGGTAGAGGCTGATACCGCAGCAATACGAGATACTCTTGACAGTCTAATGTCTCGAGTGCCTTTGGGTCTCGCTCCCTGTTTTTGCCATAGATTTGTGTGTCAATCAGTTTTGGCTTGTTCCTCTACATTTCTAAACTGTCGATATTGACTAGATTCACAGGACTCACCGGCTGTGTGCTGAGGGGGTCCGTGATGATGATCGTCTGTGAGTTCCACCTGTTTTGGAAGTCCAGCAAGTAACTTTGTTTCTAAAACCACAATCCTTTGTAAAAGTCCGTGGCAGTTTGTGCAGCAAGTAGATTCCAGAAGAGGCATTTTTCTTGCCTGTTGAAAGTAGGCAGCTGTGTTTTCCCGTCTCTGGAATGTAAACTGCTGGCAGTGGGAGGCAAAAAGTCTCCTTTTTTCGTGATGTTTGTATCAAAAATATGTTGTCTGAGCACTGTGCTGATCTGCTGAAATTAAATATTAGGAAAATCTGAGAAAAGTTCAAAAGCAGGGAGCAAAGCGCGGAGCAGTAAGCAAAAGCGTCCGAACAGTAGCAAAGTCGGAAACAGAATGCAAGGAATTGCAAGGCTTTGGTGGACTCTGGAGCCGAAGGGAACTTCCTCGATGAGGCATATGCTCGAGAACAAGGTATTCCCTTGAGGAGCCGTAGACGGACCACTCCCCTTTTTGCCTTTGACGGTAGACCCCTGGCTAGGGTCGACCTTCAGTCAGCCCCATTATCTCTAACTGTTTCTGGAAATCATCATGAGATGCTTACCTTTTTAGTCTTTCGCTCTACCTTTTCACCGGTAGTGTTAGGACACCCCTGGTTAGTTAAACACAACCCCCATTTCAATTGGTCCAATAACAGTATTCTCTCATGGAATGTGACTTGTCTGCCAATTGTCTATCCTCCGCTAACCCTTCTGTTTCCTCTGTGTCAGTCTTTCAGGAGGAGCCGGCTGATCTCTCTGGGGTTCCGGAGGAGTATCATGATCTGAGAGCTGTTTTCAGTCGGCCCCGGGCCACTTCTCCGCCCCCCCCCCCTCCCCACCGTCCCTATGACTGTAGTATCGATCTCTTACCCGGTGCTTCCCCACCTCGCGGTCGTTTGTATTCTCTAACTGGTCCGGAACGCAAGGCGCTCGAGGATTATTTGTCAGAGTCGTTAGCCTCGTCGTCACCTGCTGGCGCGGGGTTTTTCTTCGTTAAGAAGAAGGACGACTCTCTCCGTCTGTGTATTGATTACCGTGGTCTAAACGAGATTACGGTCAAGAACCGGTACCCCTTACCGCTGATGGCTTCCACGTTCGAGTTATTACAGGGAGCTAGGGTCTTCATGAAATTAGACTTGCGTTAAGCGTACCATTTGATTCGAATAAAAGAGGGGGACGAGTGGAAGACCGCCTTCAATACCCCACTCGGACACTTTGAATATCGGTTTCTTCCGTTCGGCCTGGTCAACGCGCCAGCTGTCTTTCAGGCTATGATCAACGACGTTTTGAGAGATATGCTTAACGTCTTTGTCTTCGTCTATTTAGATGATATTTAGATTTTCTCACCGTCCCTCCAGGTTCATGTCCTTCATGTTCGCCGTGTTCTCCAACGCCTTCTGGAGAACCGTCTGTTCGTCAAAGCAGAGAAATGCACCTTTCATGCCCATACCATCTCCTTCCTAGGGTCGATAATTTCGGCGGAAGGAGTAAGCATGGACCCTGAAAAGGTACGAGCCGTAGCCGAATGGCCTGTTTCCGAGTCTCGAGTCGCGTTGCAACGCTTTCTAGGTTTTGCGAACTTTTATCGGCGCTTTATTTGGAATTTCAGTCAAGTCGCCGCCCCTCTAACTGCTCTTACGTCGGTCAAGTCAAGGTTTCAATGGTCAGAACTGGCCCAGAAAGCTTTCGATCGTCTGAAGCTTTTATTTACTACTGCGCCTATCCTCGTGACACCAGATGTAACCAGAAAATTCATAGTCAAAGTCGATGCGTCCGAACTAGGCGTTGGAGCTATCCTCTCCCAGCGCGCCCTTTCTGATGTCAAGACACATCCATGCGCGTACTTCTCTCGTCGTCTATCACCCGCTGAACGCAATTACGACGTCGGAGACCGCAAACTCCTCGTTATACGTCTGGCTTTGGACCCCGGGAGACATTGGTTAGAGGGTTCTGCCGTTCCGTTTCTAGTCTGGACAGAACACAAGAATCTGGAATATATTCGCACTGCGAAGAGACTGAACGCACGGCAGGCTCGCTGGTCATTGTTTTTTGCTCGTTTTGATTTTACGATCTCATATCGACCCGGCAATAAGAACCTCAAACCGGATGCCCTGTCTTGTCTTTTCGACCCCTCTGACTCCCCCTCCTCACCCCGGGAGATAATCCCTCCGGGGCGAGTAGTCGGTGCCGCCGTCTGGGGAATAGAAAGGCTCGTTAAGTGCGCTCTGTCCCATTCCATCGCGCCGCGTAATGTTCCTAGGAATCTTCTTTTTGTACCGGTACCCGCTCGGTTGGCAGTTTTTCAATGGGCCCATTCCTCCAAATTATCTGTCCATCCCGGCGTTAGGGGCACGCTAGCGTCTGTTCGTCAACGTTTTTGGTGGCCCACTTTGGAATGCGACATTCGCCGCCTTGTCACCTCTTGCGCCGTTTGCGCACAGACTAAGTCCGGTCACTCTCCGCCGGCCGGTCTCCTTCGACCGCTTCCCATTCGCGCCCTTGGTCACATATAGGTCTTGATTTTATCACCGGTCTTCCTTCCTCGGCTAGAAATACCGTTATATTGACCGTAGTTGACCGTTTCTCCAAGTCCGCTCATTTTATACCGCTTCCAAAACTTCCCTCCGCTAAGGAGACCGCCCAATTGCTAGTTACGCATGTGTTTAGGAATCACGGGTTACCCTCCGACGTCGTCTCTGACAGGGGGCCACAGTTCACGTCTCAGTTCTGGAAGGAATTCTGCCGTCTGATTGGTGCGTCTGTCAGCCTCTCGTCTGGTTTCCATCCTCAAACTAACGGGCAGGCAGAACGCACCAACCAGACTGTCGGTCGGCTTTTGCGTAGTTTAGCGTTTTGGAATCCCTCATCATGGGCCGAACAATTACCCTGGGCAGAGTATGCTCACAATTCTCTTCCGTCCTCCGCCACTGGTCTTTCCCCGTTTCATTGTTGTTTGGGGTACCAGCCTTCTCTTTTCCCCTCTCAAGAGACCGAGTCCAACGTTCCCTCTGTCCAAGCCTATATAATGTGCTGTAAACGTACTTGGAAGAGGGTGAGAGCTTCGCTATGTCGTTTTCGAGGCCGCGTATTAAGAGATGCCAACAAACATCGTGTCAAAAGTCCTAGGTATGTCCCTGGTCAAAGGGTCTGGATTTCCACTACCAATTTACCCCACCAGGTATCGTCTCGTAAACTAGCTCCCCGCTTCATCGGACCTTTCCAAATTTCCAGGGTTATCAATCCTGTCACCGTCGAACTCAAGCTCCCCCCCAAATTCCGGTGCATTCACCCAGTTTTTCATGTTTCCTGCATTAAGTCTGTCGTGACCCCACCCTCTCGTTTATCCAGTCCTCCTAATCCTGCCGCCGGCCCGTCCGTCTTCACTGTCCGCAAGATTCTCGATATCCGCTGACGCCGTCGTGGCCATCAATTCCTAGTCGAGTGGGAGGGTTATAGTCCTGAGGAGAGAAGCTGGGTTCCCTCCCGGGATATTCTGGACCGCTCTCTGATCGATGACTTCCTCCGGGACCACCAGGTACCTCCCTCGGGAGCGCCAGGGGGCGCTCGTTGAGGGGGGTGCACTGTTGTGAGTCTGGTTCCTATCTTTCTCTTTGGCTTTCCCTCCCTGTTGCCGCCCTCTGCTGGTCACTACCTTCCTCTCCCCCTCTATCTCTCTCCGCAGCTGTCTCTCATTTGTAATCCTACTCACTCGTTTCACCTGCTCCCACTTCACCCGTCTTGCTACTTAATGTTCCCTACTTTCCCACCTTTTGTCGGATTATTTCGCTAGAAGTTAGATGCTGGTGGTTATCCTCTATCTCGCTAATTCACTCTGTCCTGTTGTGTCCTGTCGTGTCACAGTCACACCTCACCACCTGGATCAGGTCAGCACACCATCTACCGGCTACCCCCTCTCCTCCCCTTCACTGTGTCCAGTCTTCCCGCTGTCTGCTAAACCCCTGGAAACAGGTTCTCTACGCCGCAGCCGCTCCCAGCTAAAGGGACTGACCACTGGGTATTACTGCTCGGTCGCTCCTTTACCCGCAGCTCCCAGTGACGGACTTGAATCTAGCGTGCCGCCAGGGCGCCCAAGGGGCACTTCTTCTGAGTATATCCTTTCCTTCTACAAGAGACTGTTTACTAATTAGCTTAACCTGCAAGCTGCCTTTGCTCCTGTTTGAAGAGACCGTTTATGTTTGAGCGCTATCTACGAGCCACCTGAGTTTCCGTTTATGTTTCAATTAGAAGTCCGCATAATCTGCAACCTGCCTTTGTTCCTGTTTGAAGAGACTGTTTGTTATACTGCATAATCTGCAACCTGCCTTTGTTCCTGTTTGAAGATACTGCCTCTTACACTGCTTCGTCTGAAAGCCACCTGAGTGCCTGTTTGAAGACCGTTTGCTGTCTGCTATTGTTGCATTACCTGAGTTCTCCTTTCTGAGTGCTTTCAATAAACTATCCTTCTCTACGCAATTGGATCCAGATCTCATCCTTACGACAGTACCTTAAAACATATTTATGGTTATGATTATAATGTATTCAGCACAAATTGGGCTACAATAATACATAAACAGTGTGATCGTACATGTTTGTGTTTTGAGAAAACAAAAATACTTGTTTAAGATTTTAGTAACAATATTGTTTTACATGTTTTTAATTTGTCTTTTGCTTATGTTTTGTGTTTGAGTTTGCATCATGTGTTTGCTTTTTAGTTTTTAGTTTGCATGTTTGTTTGTGTTTTGTGTTTGCTTTTTGCGTTTTATTTTTCATGTTTGTTTCTGTGAGTGTTTGTGCTTGAGTCACTTTTTTAGGTTGAAATGTTTATAGGACTTATCAGATCACAAATTTCTATAATAATTTGGATATTACAATGCTATAACAACGCACATGTGATTTATGATGAAATGTCTTGAGTCCTACTATAATAATTTAAATGACTAACAATATTTTATTACAAATGGAAGTATGTTGAACTTTTTGTGTGAAGGGTAGGTGTTCACTTTGTAGAGTACAAAAGCTTTATAAAAATATTGTAAATAATGTTTTTTAAAAAACAGAGAAATAGAGAAAGTTTACTGTGATTGTGTAGGTTAAGGGGTTGACGTCCAGGCATGTCCAGGTCTCCAGAATCCATATGGTTTGGTCTGTTAAAATACATATAACCCTTTACTTATTTTGACATTGCTGGCTCTCCATTACAATATTTACGGCTACCTAAAAACTAGTGTAAATATTTTTCTTTGATTAATATCATGTGTGATCACATCGTTTAGAATAAGACTTGGAGGACTGAATGTATACATGAATAAGCTACACTGTTGGGAACAAGTGTTATCATTTACATTTTTAATACATTTGTAGTGAACAACGGTCGAAATGGCATTCCAAGGATCAGTTTATGGCAGGCCCCTTTCCCTATCTTCCAGGGTGGAGGGAGATGTGCCACACTGTGATTGGATCTTGGTTGAGGAACATAAACAAATGTTTAGAAACATCAGATTAGATGCCAAGACAACTACCAGACACCTCTAACAGAACAGGAAGGGAGACCTTCTGCAACCACGACCACCTAAGAGAGGACTTCTCATTGGACTACGGATTGACCCTCTCCAATCCTAAGGTTTGGGAATGACTGCCATAAAAATTCCTTCAGGATGCAACAGCAGTGGCCGAAACAAAGAAGGCCACAAAGATCCATCCAAATCCATTCATACATATGTTTGGAGACCTTAAATTGATGTAAACTGCAACAGATTCACTTCACCCTTTGATAAAGTACAGTGTATGTTGATGGCCATTGACTGTTAACTAACAGTTCACAGACGCAGGCGTATTAACATATTACGATATGAATAAGTGATTGTTTAACAGTTTTCTATCATGTTTGGACTCTTTTTGCACCTCATAATGTGGGTAACAATTTTAAAGAGGTTTGGTAAAGAAATGTTGCATTGGGTAAATTGTAAAAGACACTGTCTAACTTTGTACTCTACTATATGCAAATGAGTTCCACACTAGGGCGGGTAACACCATGGCCACCTCAGACAAGTGGCCAATCACATTCCTGGAATGGAGAGGCGCTAGATTCCAGTCTCCTCCTCATCAGAAAGAGATAAAGGTAGCCTCCGAAAAGACACTCCTTGTACTGCGTCTAAGACCCGTAAGGGAAGAGACATTAACAGTTACACCGTACTGCGTCTAAGTCCCGTAAGGGAAGAGACATTAACAGCTACACCATTCTGAGTCTGAGCCCTGCAAGGGAAGAGACATTAACAGATACAAGGTCCTGAGTTTCTGGCCTGACGAAGAAAGAGACTTCAAGACAGCTAAGGTTCCACTCAGCTCTTGAGTAAACCTTTTATATTGAATTTGGCTGCCCTTAAGTTGCAAAGGACCCAGCAGGGACGAACCCGTCTGACTCTTGCCACTCCGAAAGCAGCGCAGCCCAGTCCGCAAAGGACTTCCACATTGGCAGACACTGCCTTAACCACACGGCTCCTCAACGACGCAGCCTGGCTGCAAAGGACCCTGTGGAGACCCATCTGACCCAGCTGCCCGGTCCACGCTCTAAGGACCCTCTTTGGCACAACAGAAGTCCAGCATCCTCCAGGTCAGCGCCTCAACGGCTACCGGAACGCAACTCTGTGCCCTCCCCACTGTATGCAAACCGCATCACCAGTGGAAGACGTCTCTGCCGCCGGACTGATCACCCGACCAAGTGGTCAGTAACTATAAACTTACCAAACCTCTTTCCTAAAGACCTTGGCTTAGTTTATACCTGCAGCCTATGTTTTCTAACCTGTTTAGATAACATTTACTTGTGGTCAGCATTACAAATGATAGCTATATTTGTTCCGAGATAAATACGCAGTTATTTATCATTAAACCTACCAGAGCCATTAAGTGGGTTTCCCATAGACAACATTACCATAGAAATCTCTTATATTGCTACTTTCAGCTCAACAGCATTGCATTCCGCCATTCTGCGTTCATTCCATTTTGTTAGTTTCTACACTTTATTTCGTATCTTCTTTCACATTTAGTTGCCTATTATCTATTAGTAGTGTGTATTCATTTATTGGTTTATCACTAGTGTTGTATTTACTCTTGCATATCTGTTGTTAATAAATTTAATTAATTTTATTACAATTGTGTCTTCATTGTGTTGATGATCCAAGGCTCTACTAGCTAGCTAAACCACCAAACTTTCAGATAAATCAGTTGACCAACTCCCTCCAGGGTGCAAATATCAATTTATTGACCTATTGCCAAATTAACAGTCTTTGACTGATACACTGAACCCAGCGAGGTGGGAATTGGTCATCTGATAGACTCACAAATGCACCTTGAGTGACGTGTGACCCAAAATCACAGCGTCATTGGTGACGTGAGCCCCGTTTACTACACATTAGAGAAAGACTTTATTGATATATTTCCTCGTGCGGATATGGATAAAATAAGAAACTAACATGTTTGATGTGAAATAAATTATGGTTAAGCTAAAATATAAGCCTAAGCCATGAGGAATAAGTTGCATTATGTTTATTTAAAGTAACTATGAAATAAATGTGTTACATTTAAAATGTTTGCAAACCCTCTCTTTCACACAGTAATCCAGATATTACTTCAAACAGATATTACCCCCTAGACTGGAAAAGGCGAGGGAGACTTATTAAAACAGATGTAGCTACTGTGAGAACAAATTCAGACCCCCTGTAAAAATGGTATACAGACTAGACCGCTCAAACTAAGATGCACTCGTAACTGCTGTGTCTATTTGACTCCTATTTTTTCTATCAACTAATATATCGTTGAAAAAGCATTTTATATACAGCCATCAAATTATATAAGATGTTCAAATGATCTGTTGTGCAACGCGAGCTCAAACAGCGAATGAGAGCAAAGAGGGCCACAGACACACGCACGCTGACTTTTTTTTTTACCCTAGACTGTAAAAAGGTAAGGGATTTAATGATTCACTTTTCAAATGTTAGGAAATGTATTATTATTATGATTATTATCATCATTTTATTATTTAAAAGTATATATATATATATATTGATTATATGTTTACTATTATTGGTTGTCATTTTATAACCGTTGTTGTTCATCTTTCTGTAATAAGCAAACATGAGCGCTTCCTGACGCCACATCCTACTACAATAAACCTGTCATCCTTTGACGTCGCACCTGGTAAACCCAGTCATAAATTGATGCAAAAACTGCTTAACCTGTCATAAATTAATCCCGCAACGGGTAAGCATCTCATAAATCCTCTCAACAACCCATAAACCTGTCATCCGTTGACGTCGCACCTTGTCAATTTATCAAACCAGGCGAGTAAAGTTCACTAGTTCAGCGTGGGGACAAACACATGGTCGGGCTCTACGTGGCTGGGCACCGTGGGAAATGAGCGGGGGGAGGGGGAAAGATCAAATGGTCAAAGTCATTAATCATCTTGACATTTGCCATAGGATCCTTACTACTTCTGTACCTGACATTTCCTCGGTTTTATTTATTTACTGCTAATTGAGTTGTTTGTTCTGGTTTTATTACTTTAACAATTTAAGGTTTGAAATGTATATTGGTCTAGATGTTTTCAGTGGTACTTTTTGGTAAAACCATAGGCAAAAGACAGAATAAACATGTTTAACAAGTAAATGTTTGACTTAAAACTTTTTAATGGATTTTTTTTCTTTCTTTTTGGAATCGGAATTAGGAATTGGAATACCCAACCCTATCTCACTCTCTCTCTTTCTCAAATTACAAATAGTAAGACAAATGACAAAGATAAAATAAATGTTTTTCAAATACAGTAGATTTATTTAACATGGATACATTTGTGTAGCATCTTTTGTTGTTCTATTAACATCGATGACAGACAGGTATTTAATTAGGCTGCTGTCCCTTTAAAACAAAAACTCCACAGGATAGACATTGGAGACACGATAGGGCAACTGATGAGTTTTTCAAAATAAGTCCGGACACTAAAACTGAAATACAGGATTGTCCCAGGAAAATGGGAGGGCTGTTTTACGTGCAAATTACTCGGAATTAACTCATATATTTATGTAAGTTTCACGAATGAGGCCCCATGTTACTACTGCCCCCTTTTCCCAAACCTCTTATCGCGAATTTAAAATCAGCATTTTCTTTTCAGGATGGGATGTTTGCATATGCCGTTTCAGGTCTGTGTGATATTTGAAACTCTGTTCACACTGAGTGCACTTGTAAGGCCTCTCTCCAGTGTGAACTCTAGTGTGAACCTTAAGGTTTGCTTTAGCTGTGAAGCTCTTTCCACACTGAGGGCAGGAGAAGGGTTTCTCTACAGTGTGGATTCTAATATGATCCTCCAGCTTTTGTCTTTGGCTGAAACTCTTTTCACAGAGATGGCATGTGTGAGGATTCTCTACGACGTGTCTTTTTACATGATTCTCAAAAGTATTCTCGTTGGTGAAAATTTTTTTACAAACATGACATTTAAAGCATTTCTTTCCAGAGTGAAAGTTCATGTGATGTCTAAGGCTTCCTTTATATCTGAAAAGCTTTCCACATTCATTACAAACAAAAGGCTTCCCTCCATCGTGGATTCTCATATGGCACCTCAAACCTTCTTTACGCGTGAAGCTCTTCTCACACAGTTTGCAGGTGTGGGGTTTCCTTCCTGTGTGAGTTTTCATGTGGACGTTAAGGTTGTTCTTCTCTTCAAAACTCTTTCCACACTGAGAGCAAATGAACGGTGCCTCTCCAGCATGGGTTTTTAAGTGGATTTCAAAGCTCTCTTTTTGACTGAAACATTTTCCACACTCTTGGCAGGTAAAAGGTCTCTCTTTGTGAACTCGCATGTGAAGGTTAAGCTTTGCTTTTACTGCAAAGCTCTTCCCACACTCTTGGCAGGAGTAAGGCTTCTCTCCAGTGTGAATTCTCAAGTGAACTTTAAGACTATCTTTTAGTGCAAAACTCTTCCCACACTGAGGACAAGTGAAAGGCTTTTCTCCAGTGTGAACTTTCATATGAACATTAAGATTTGATTTTACTGCAAAACTCTTTCCACACTGAGGACAAGTGAAAGGTTTTTCTCCGGTGTGAACTTTCATATGAATATTAAGGTATGCTTTAGCTGTGAAGCTCTTTCCACACTGAGGGCAGGAGAAGGGTTTCTCTCCAGTGTGGATTCTCATATGATCCTCCAGCATTTGTATTTGGCTGAAACCCTTTTGACAGTGATGGCATTTGTGAGGCGTCTCTACGACGTGTCTTTTTACATGATTCTCAAAGGTATTCTCGTTGGTGAAAATTTTTTTACAAACATGACATTTAAAGCATTTCTCTCCAGAGTGAAACTTCATGTGATGTCTAAGGTTTCCTTTATATCTGAAAAGCTTTCCACATTCATTACAAACAAAAGGCTTCCCTCCGTCGTGGATTCTCATATGGCACCTCAAACCTTCTTTACGCGTGAAGCTCTTCTCACACAGTTTACAGCTGTGGGGTTTCTTTCCTGTGTGAGTTTTCATGTGGACGTTAAGGTTTTTTTTCTCTTTAAAACTCTTTCCACACTGAGAGCAAATGTAAGGATTCTCTCCTGCGTGGATTTTTAAGTGGATTTCAAAGCTCTCTTTTTGACTGAAACTTTTTCCACACTGTTGGCAGGTGAAAGGTCTCTCTTTGTGAACTTTCATGTGAAGTTTAAGAGTTCCTTTTAGTGCAAAGCTCTTCCCACACTCTTGGCAGGAGTAAGGCTTCTCTCCAGTGTGAGTTTTCAAGTGAACTTGAAGACTTCCTTTTAATGCAAAACTCTTCCCACACTGAGGACAAGTGAAAGGCTTTTCTCCGGTGTGAACTTTCATGTGAAGTTTAAGAGTTCCTTTTAGTGCAAAACTCTTCCCACACTGAGAACAGGTGAAAGGCTTCTCTTTGTGAACTTGCATATGAAAGTTAAGCTTTCCTTTTAGTGCAAAGCTCTTTCCACACTCTTGGCAGGAGTAAGGCTTCTCTCCAGTGTGAGTTTTCAAGTGAACTTTAAGACTTCCTTTTAATGCAAAACTCTTCCCACACTGAGAACAGGTGAAAGGCTTCTCTCCGGTGTGAAGTTTCATGTGAAGTTTAAGAGTTCCTTTTAGTGCAAAGCTCTTTCCACACTCTTGGCAGGAGTAAGGCTTCTCTCCAGTGTGAGTTCTCAAGTGAACTTTAAGAGTTCCTTTTAGTGCAAAACTCTTCCCACACTGAGAACAGGTGAAAGGCTTCTCTCCGGTGTGTACTTTCTTTTGGACTTTAGGGTTCTTACCAGGTTTAGTTTTATGAGTCTGCGAGGAGCTCAGAGATTTTTCCCCAGCCATGAAATCATGGCATTCCTCATTTTTTACTTCCATTACATTCAGTTCTTGACTCTCCTCTTTCAGTGGCATCAGGTCTAAAAAGAAAAAAACAAGTTAACACCTGTGTATTGGTAAAAAGCTACAGACATAAAAAAAATTCAAACATCAAATCCAACCTCATGTACGCTAGATCCTACAGTTACATTTGAAAGTTTGGGAATCCGTAAAAATGTGAATATTTTAACAGAATAAGAGAGATAATACAAAATGCATGTTTTTTTTTTGTTTTTTTTTTTTTTGTTTTTATTTAGTATTGTCCTGAGTAAGATGTATTACATGAAAGATGTTTACATTTAGTCAAAAACTAGCTGGAATTATGTTTGGAAACCCTTCGTTCTGTTACCTAGATGATCGAACAGTTTTTTGTTTAGTTTTTTTGTTTAGTGATAGTTGTTCATGAGTCCCTTGTTTGTTCTGAACCAGGGGTGCTCAATCCTGTTCCTGGAGATCTACCTTCCTGTGGAGTTCAGCTCCAACCCTGATCAAACACAACTGAGCCAACTAATTAGGATCTGAAGCAGCACTTGATCATTACAGAGAGGTGGGTTTGATCAGAGTTGGAACTAAACTCTGCAGGAAGGTAGATCTCCAGGAACAGGGTTGGGCACCTCTATTGTAAACAGATAAACTGAGGCCTGTTCTTCAGAAAAATCCTCCAGGTGCTGCAGATTCTCCAGTTTTCAGCATTTTTGTGTATTTGAACTCTTTGCAACAATGACTGTATGATTTGAGATCCATCTTTTCACACTGAGGACAACTGAGGGACTCAAACACAACTATTACAGAAGGTCCAAACACTCACTGATGCTCCAGAAGGAAACACCATGCAAAAAAACTTATTGAGTTTGAAGATCAAGGTAAATTGTATTTAAATTATCTTCCGGGAAATATGCAAGCATCTTTGGTTGCTTCCGAAGGGCAGTACCGAGTGGAAAAAAAAAATTTAACAAAAGAAGACAAATTTGGACATCTACTTTCTTAATACATCGCGTGGTCCCTCAGTTGTCCTCAGTGTGAAAAGATGGATCTCAAAATCATACAGTCATTGCTGGAAAGGGTTCAAATATGATTGAAAACTGAACAAAATCTGCAGGACCTGGAGTATTTTTCTGAAGAACAGTGCTCAGTTTAACTGTTCTGGACAAACAAGGGACTCATGAACAACTATCACTAAACAAAAAAGGTGGTAGATAAGGATGGAACGATAAATTGGTTCGCGGATCAATTCTGAAATCTCTTTGGAATCGATTCTGAGATTAGATTTTTTAACAGCAGATGGCGCTCTAATTTAGTTTTTATCCGCACACTCAAATGCTTAAGAAGAAGAGAGCAGAAGAGTTGTGTAAATTCACCTCGGCTCAGAATGCTTTTATGACGTGAGATTAATGTAAACACAACCCAATGTGAACACACTTGTAATACGATTTTAAAGTTGTATGAATGGTTATTTCAGGTTGAAGTGCGTGTAAGGATTTGGAAGCAAGCAGAGTACGGCTGTTCCTAAAGCAAGCAGTGCCATCTGCTGTTTAAAACCAAACTCAGAATCGATTTGAGAAAGAATCGCAATCTGAAAATCTCAGAATCGATGCCGAATCATTTCTCGATTCGCACTGCAATGATTTATCGTCCTGTCCCTAGTGGTAGATCATCCAGGTAACCACAGACAGTATTAAGAAACCAAACTTTTGAAGGGGGTTATTTTAATAATTTCAGCTATTTTCTTGTCTTGTGAGCTATATGTAAACATCTTTTATGTAATACATATTACTCAGGACAGTGCTACATATTTTCTTTTTATGATCTCTCTTATTTTGTTAAGATTATTCACATTTCCACAGATTAAGCAAGGGGTTCACAAATTTTCGCATGCCACTGTATTTCCACTAAACAACTACAAAAGGTGTAACCTGTAATCTCAAAACCAAAACATAAGGTTATGAAAACAGCATGATAGACAAAAACCTTTTCAAGGCATTTTCACTTTTTTTATTCGAGAGTTTTAAAAGAAGTGGGACAGAAAGAAGGGGACTGGATCGGGAAAGGTCAATTATTTGGACGCCCAAAACTCCACAGCATTTTATGTCGGCATACTGTCTACGAGGCTATTGGCACCGACAGATAGATGTGCTTGTTAAATAAACATCCATGACCACAGATTAGTGGTGGGAAATTACAACAAATAAATGAGGAGCTCTTTTCCAAAACGCTATAAATCCATTTTAATAGTTTTCATGAAAATGATTTTTTTTTTTTTTTACATTTTGTTAATATTGAACTTATCCTGTTAAAATGGTCTGTTGGCTCAGTCTGAACATGTTAAACAATGATTGTTAAATGAAAAAACAAAATTGTCAAAGTATTTTTTTTTTTCAAAACAATACAAATCCTTTTTTTAAGAAATCGTTGGTTTATGTAAAAAACAAAAAAACAACAACAACAAGAGAACATGCAGCAGGAATATGAAACAAATGCAAGAAATATAAATAAATAGTAACAAACTAAATAGTAAAATATCAACTTTATGTTTCAATATTGTCCACCACATAAAACAAATAATTACAAAAAAGAACACAACATTAGATAATAAAAATACAACGTTAACATTACATTCAAATCATTTAATAACACATTTAGGCTAATAGTCATTCAGTGCCGAACCTGTGAAAACTCATTACAATATTCAATAAGTTATTTAGTAGTACATTCAAAGTCTTTTTATAGTAAAGTGTCAAACCTGTAACAAATTTGTTCACTACATATGCATTGAAAAAAAAAAAAAAAAACGCATTATTAAAAATATTCATCATCATAAATCCATCTTCTCTGTCTCAGTTAGGTTTGGATCTGTAAACCTAATCTTGTGTTTGGCACAATCAGAGCATGCATCTGTAGCTGGGTGACCGAAGCCAAGACTGAAATCCTTGGAGAACACCGAGTAATAGAGAGAGTAGCTGGTCTGAGCCTCAAAGAGCTCATGCATCTTGTGCACATTCAGGTCACTGGGGAGATACTTGCGGCCATGATGGCTGGCCCTGCAGATAAAAGACTGAAGAAAATGTGAGTGGTGCTTGCAGTGGCAAAAACTCGGACTTCGGTTGCTAGGACGGTGACTATGAAGTGTTTATGTCAGTATATATTGGCTACTTGATAGGACAAGTAAAAAGAGCCAACCGCCAGCTCTCTATGACTTTCTGATCCAAAGATATGATCGCACAAATTTTATGGCAATGTTAAGTCTATCTGAGTTTTTGCCCAAATTTCTCGCCCACTGTACGATAATCGTACGCCCGATCGCTAAGAAAAGTCAAAGCACATCTCTCCTCAATAAGCCGGTCGATTTGAGACGTCATTCATGGGTCTATGACAAACGGTGCGGGACGAGTTACACGCCGAAGTTCCTATGGGCCTGCATGAACATTCAGGTCAGTGGTGCTCCTCTCAAGACTGGATGTGCTCAACAATGAGTTTCCTTCTCCTGTTGTGCTCCTCACTGTGCCGTGCACCGCCTCTTCTCTCTGGGCGAGCCTCTGCAGTCTCCGCATAATATTTAGCCACCCGGGACACACGGTCTTTGCTGATGCCTGTGAAAGGAAATAGATTAGTGTTACGAACTGTACACTGTTTTCCTTGTGTATGTTCTTTCTCTCTCTCTCTCTCTCTCTCTCTGTTCTTTCACTTAAGTGTTTTTTTTTTTAGGTACCGCCTACCTTCAGAACTCTATTCGCTGGTGTGGCTGTCAATCATCGTTGGTTACCCGTGACGGTGTGTGATCTCTGCCTATCGTTATCTGCCTAGAGACCTTTAAATTGGAAGCGGCAACCAGAAGACGGAGTGTGTGTTTTAACTTTTGGTGTCACTGGCTGTTTGTTTATCTGCTACTATTGTTAATTGCTTACGAGACTAGCGTGAGATTTGTTGGAAATACCTGTGTAAAGATTTGTTACTTATGACATGGGCGTTCGAGACTAACGCTGTATCTTTGATACCTTTAGCTTGCTTTTGCTCCACTTAAATTTGTGATCTTATTGCTGTCTACAGACAAGGGAGACCTGGAACAGCCTAGTAAGTCGTGTGACATACATACCTTGCACGCAGGATTTTACTCTGTATTAGACACACTAGTTAAGTGAAGTGCGCTAAATGTGTATTTTTGTGTTTTTTAGTCAGAGTAAGTTTATGCCGCATTTGCGCTGAAGATTTCTATTTCATATTTTTGTTTTCTTATTTAGAGGATCTGGAGGAGACATGGGGATCTTTTTGTTATATTTATTTCTTTGATTTTCTAGCGCTACTTTCAGTTCCTCTCCCATTTGTCTTGGTTTTATAAATTCTCATTGTTTAATATTTTGTTTTCCTAAATGTTTGTAAATATTCATGGTTTTGGGAGCAATAAATCTTTTGTGGTGCTAATTTGAGGTCCTGAGTTTCTCTTGCCACTTTTGCTATTAGCTTCTTCTTTTGGTCATCTCAATGTTACTCCCTTTAAATTATGTTAAAACTATCACATTCTCACTGATACAGTGAGGTCAATAAGTATTTGATCACTCTGTGATTTTGCATGTTCTCTTACTTAGAAATCATGGAGGGGTCTACAATTTTCAGCATATGTGCATTTCCACTGTGAGAGACAGAATAATAAAAAAAAAAAAAAAAAAAAAAACGGAAATCACATTGTATGAATTTTTTTTACAATTTATTTGTGAATTACTCTGTCAAATAAGTATTTGATCACTTGAGTCAAAAATTTTATATTTGGTACAGAAGCCTGTGTTAACAATTACAGAGGTCAAACGGGACTTTGGCCCACTCCTCCATACAGATCTTCTCTAGATCCATCAGGTTTCGGGGCTGTCACTGAGTAACACGGAGTTTCAGCTCCCTCCAAAGATTTTCTATTGGATTTAGGTCTGGAGACTGGCTAGGCCACTCCAGAACCTTGATGTGCTTCTTACGGAGCCACTCCTTGGTTTTCTGGCTGTGTGCTTTGGGTCATTGTCATGTTGGAAGACCCATCTTTAATGCTCTGACTGAGGGAAGGAGGTTTTTGCCCAATATGTCACAATACATGGCCCTGTTCATCCTCTCCTTAAAACAGTGCGGTCGTCCTGTCCCCTGTGCAAAAAAACACCCCCAGAGCATGATGCTTCCAGCCCCATGCTTCACTGTAGGTATGGTGTTATTGGGATGATACTCATCATTCTTCTTCCTCCAAACACGGCGAATGGAGTTAAGACCAAAAAGTTCTGCTTTGGTCTCATCTGACCACAGGACTTTCTCCCATGACTCCTCTGGATCATCCAGATGGTCCCTGGCAAACTTCAGACGGGCCTGGACATGGGTTGACGTAAGCAGGGGAACCTTCTGTGCGATGCAAGACCGTGACGTCTTAGTGTATTGCTGATAGTAGCCTTGGAAACGATGGTCCCAGCTCTCTTCACAGCATTGACCAGCTCCTCCCGTGTAGCTCTGGGCTGATTCTTCACCATTCTTAGCATCATTTATACCCCACGAGGAGAGATCTTCCGTGGGGCCCCAGTCCGAGGGACATCGACAGTCATCATAAGCGTCTTCCATTTTCTGACATTTAGTCTAACAGTTGTTCTTTTTTCACCAAGCTGCTTAGCAATTTCCCCGTAGCCCTTTCCAGCTTTGTGAAGGTCTACAATTTTGTCTCGTGTCTTTTGACACCTCATTGGTTTTGCCCATGTTGCTACTTAGACTTCGGCTGATTGTGGGGTGCACCGGTGTCTTTATAACAGCTAACAACCTCAAACAGGTGCTACTAATTTAGAATCATGTAGCTGGACTATTTAAAAGCAAAATAACAGGTCTTTGAGGGTCAGAAATCTGGCTGATAAGCAAAAAAAAAAAATCATACAATGTAATTTCCGGATTTTTATTTTTAGATTCTGTCTCTCACAGTGGAAATGCACCTATGCTGAAAATTGTAGACCCCTCCATGATAAGTCAGAGAATTTGCAAAATCACAGGGTGATCAAATACTTATTGACCTCACTGATATGTGATAATAATGAATTTCTCTGAATTGCAATGAAATCAGTTCCACTTCCTGTAATTCCAATTCAATTAAAAATTTTATTCACTGAACTGGGCTCTATGCTTATTTTTCTTGTTAGGAGGTGAAAAAAAGGAGCAGAGTCAATATAACAACAATAATCCAAAAATCTGATAAAAAAATTGCCTTCCCATTACAAGGTGAAATTTGACTCCTTAACGTGATTTAACCTTTATTTTTACCTTTTCATATGTTTAATGAGGCTCAGAGGTAACATGAGTGCAATCAAATTCATAAATTCATGTTGAGATTAAGGTTTTAAATATAGTTTTGAATACAGAAATATTAACCCTTATGTGTTGTTGGGGATGTTTTCGTCCACTGAGGGTTGCTGTTGAGTCTCAATTTGGCCACTTTTTCTCTGTTAAAGCAAATTTTTTTTTGCATAAATCTGTTAATCAACCTCAGTCCTGATCAAAACTACGAAATCTTTTGAAGAAATTCAGGATTTTGACTCTTTATGTGCCAAGTTCATAAATTATGTGACTCATTTTGGAAACAAATACACACAAAATGACTTATTTTCAATATAACAGGTAATTGTGGACTGGATTTTTTTTAACCTTTTCAACTTTTTCAACCGTTTCGTCTTGGACATGTGAAAGATTAGTAAGAACATTGGCTTTCACGCATTTTTAGTTTTAGCGCAGCATCAGATTTTCATTATAACCACATTTTGATTGCAAAGCCATGACACCATATAATGCTGAATTCTTGATTGTTTGTGGTTTTCCCTGTTGATTATCAGTAAGCCCCATTAACCCTTTAGATAGGCCTAAAAACAACAACAACACTGTTTATGAAAGGATTGGTGAGATATGTCTGTGATACATTACTCAAAAACATATAGAAACACAAATATGCTGATCCTAAATATAGTCGCACGTAGTAATTTTCAGTGGCAAATGCGAGTGATATGGTCGCACTGTAGAGCCTGAATGAACTGAATAAAATTCTGAATTTTGCATCGGTTGGGTAGTATTTTTATGTCACGTTAGCATGCTTGTTTACAGCAAAACGCCTTTGCCTCAGGGAAGAAACCTACTGAATGGTTTTAAACTAGGCAACACTGAAACGAAAGTTGTACTCACCAAACACTTTAATGAAGGTGGCCTTGCAAACGGAGACCCTCTCTGGGTGACTGCTGCACAAAAGACTGTACTTGACTGATATATTTCGGTCTTTTTGTTTGTTTACGTCCAGGACTTTAAGACGCTGCCTTTTCACCCGTGTTACGTCCAGGAGATGAAGTATGGCTCTGTCCTGGTCAAACTTGTTCGGTCTTTCATAAAACTTCACAAAATTCATCATCAGGTCATCCGCTGACAGTTTCTCGGCCTGACAGAAACCGGTCGCACCAGCCTTGTGTTGACATCCCACGGAGGGTATTAACGCGCCCCCTGAGTGACGGACCTTCTTCTTTTGTTGTGTTTTATGATGTTCTCTGTCCAGTCGGCGTTTTCTACCCCCATGTGTAGGTCTGACTGGCTCATCTAGGCCAGCAAAAGTGTTGTTAGAGTTTAAAGAACTCATTTTGAAGACTAACATCTCTCGCTTCAGAGCACGCCTTGTTGGATTGCGTCCAACGCTCAATTCTGATTGGTCGAGAGGACATACGGGTCATTCCAGCTGGAATCATCAAATTTTGGAAAAGTTCCCCCCTGACCGCCTCGGATTTGTCTGAAAAAAATCTGTGTGATGGGTAATAGATCATATACAAAATTTCAGATCTCTACAGTGCATACTACTTTCACAATTGTGCCAGGTCCATCAAATTTTCAGGGCTAAGAGTCCTAGTCAGAACTGCATGAATTACAACTCACAGCATTGCTACTGAATTTACACCTGAATGCTGGCCCTCTACTTTTCTTTGAAACTATTACTTTAATAGTAATAGTTAAGTTGGCTTGGGAAAGCCAACTTACTGAAATCCTATTTAAACTTCTTCTTCTTCTTCTTCTTCTTCTTCTTCTTCTTCTTCTTCTTCTTCTTCTTCTTCTCCTTCTTATTTTTTTTACCGAAAAATATTTAGACACTATCTCCTCCTAGACCGTTCAAGCTACATACTCCAAACTCGGGTCAGATCTTCATACTGTTCTAACTTAGGTTGAAATATATTTTCAGACTGTTTTGAGTTATGGTTTTCTTAAAAATTAATATTAAAAATCATAAAAAGGTCCCATAGACTTTCATTGACCAAAAGTCCATGTCTGTTTGAACTATGTTTAATGTAAACTGCTAGAAGCCATTGATACTCAATTAAGCTTTAAACTATCTATCTATCTATCTATCTATCTATCTATCTTCAAACCTTATCTATCTATCTATCTATCTATCTTCAAACCTTATCTATCTATCTATCTATCAATCTTCAAACCTTATCTATCTATCTATCTATCTTCAAACCTTATCTATCTATCTATCAATCTTCAAACCTTATCTATCTTTCTATCTATCTTCAAACCTTATCTATCTATCTATCTATCTATCTATCTATCTATCTATCTATCTATCTATCTTCAAATCTTATCTATCTATCTATCAATCTTCAAACCTTATCTATCTATCTATCTTACTAGTAATGCTAAAATCATACTAGCGACTTGCTAGTCATGCTAAAATCATGCTAGCGACTTGCTAGGCATGTTAAAAAACATGCTAGCGACTTGCTAGTCATGCTAAAATAATGCTAGCGCCTTGCTAGTCGTTCTGAAATCATGCTAGCGACTTGCTAGTCTTGTTAAAATCAAGCTAGTGACTTGTTTGTAATGCTAAAATCATGCTAGCGACTTGCTAGTCATGCTAAAATCATGCTAGCGACTTGCTAGTCATGTTTAAAATCATGCTAGCGACTTGCTAGTCTTGCTAAAATCATGGTAGCGACTTGCTAGTCATGCTAAAATCATGCTAAAATCATGCTAGCGACTTGCTAGTAATGCTAAAATAATGCTAAAATCATGCTAGCGACTTGCTAGTTGTGCTAAAATCATGCTAGCGACTTAGTCATGCTAAAATAATGATAAAATCATGCTAGCGACTTGCTAGTCATGCTAAAATCATGCTAGCGACTTAGTCATGCTAAAATAATGATAAAATCATGCTAGCGACTTGCTAGTTGTGCTAAAATCATGCTAGCGACTTAGTCATGCTAAAATAATGATAAAATCATGCTAGCGACTTGCTAGTCTTGCTAAAATCATGCTAGCGACTTGCTAGTCATGTTTAAAATTATGCTAGCGACTTGCTAGTCTTGCTAAAATCATGCTAGCGACTTGCTAGTCATGCTAAAATCATGCTAGCGACTTGCTAGTCATGCTAAAATCATGTTAGCGACTTGCTAGTCATTCTAAAATCATGCTAGCGACTTGCTAGTCATGCTAAAATCATGCTAAAATCATGCTAGCGACTTGCTAGTAATGCTAAAATAATGCTAAAATCATGCTAGCGACTTGCTAGTCATGCTAAAATCATGCTAGCGACTTGCTAGTTGTGCTAAAATCATGCTAGCGACTTAGTCATGCTAAAATAATGATAAAATCATGCTAGCGACTTGCTAGTCATGCTAAAATCATGCTAGCGACTTAGTCATGCTAAAATAATGATAAAATCATGCTAGCGACTTGCTAGTTGTGCTAAAATCATGCTAGCGACTTAGTCATGCTAAAATAATGATAAAATCATGCTAGCGACTTGCTAGTCTTGCTAAAATCATGCTTAAAATTATGCTAGCGACTTGCTAGTCTTGCTAAAATCATGCTAGCGACTTGCTAGTCATGCTAAAATCATGCTAGCGACTTGCTAGTCATGCTAAAATCATGCTAAAATCATGTTAGCGACTTGCTAGTCATTCTAAAATCATGCTAGCGACTTGCTAGTCATGCTAAAATAATGCTAAAATCATGCTAGCGACTTGCTAGTAATGCTAAAATAATGCTAAAATCATGCTAGCAACATGCTAGTCATGCTAAAGTCATGCTAACGACTTGCTAGTCATGCTAAAATCATGCTAGCGACTTGCTAGTAATGCTAAAATAATGCTAAAATCATGCTAGCAACTTGCTAGTCATGCTAAAATCATGCTAACGACTTGCTAGTCATGCTAAAATCATGCTAACGACTTGCTAGTCATGCTAAAATCATGCTAGCGACTTGCTAGTCATGCTAAAATCATGCTAGCGACTTGCTAGTCGTGCTAAAATCATGCTAGCGACTTGCTAGTCGTGCTAAAATCATGCTAACGTCTTGCTAGTCATGCTAAAATCATGCTAGCGACTTGCTAGTAATGCTAAAATAATGATAAAATAATGCTAGCGACTTGCTAGTCATGCTAAAATCATGCTAGCGACTTGCTAGTCATGCTAAAATCATGCTAGCGACTTGTTAGTCATGGTAAAATCATGCTAGCGACTTGCTAGTCATGTTAAAAATCATGTTAGCGACTTGCTAGTCTTCCTTAAATAATGCTAGCGACTTGCTAGTCTTGCTAAAATCATGCTAGCGACTTGCTAGTCATGCTAATATCATATCATATCATCTTAAATAATGCTAGCAACCGCATAGCAACTGCATAGCAACACCTTAGCAACCACCCTGGGTACCTTAGCAACCGCATAGCAACACCTTAGCATCTATTCACATTCAAACTATTTATATCTTCTAACTATTTATATCTATAAATATATCTATTTTCAAACTATTTATATCTATCTAGACTATCTATCTTCAAACTTTATTAATCAAACTAAAACTATTTCAAACTGAAAACCTTTAAACTTTCTTTAAACTAAAAGCTTTTAAAACTACTTAAAACTTACTGGCTAGGCTTTCTTAAGCCAACTTAAAGTTTGCTAAGAAACTTTTTATCTAGTTACTTTACTATTACTTTACTTCAGACTTGGTAAATGGGCTGATATGTACCATGTCTTTCACATCCTTTGACATCAGACAACAGAGTCTTATGGATGTTGAGATATTAAGGTCCAAAAAAAAAAAACTCATTTAAACCAATGTTTAGAGCAATATTTCCCATGAATGACACCCGCTGTGAACATGAAACTTGTTATTTCGAAAGAGCGTGTTCTTATTGATAAAATATTGAAAAAATTAGGAAGGGGTTTTTCCTCATTTTTCTGTTGTTATTCATGGGAAATATTGCTCTGAATATGGATGTGAAAGACATGGTGCATATCAGCCCATTTACCAAGTTTGATGTTTATACATTGAAAAGTGAGGTTTCTATGGACATCTGAAAACCCTTAAAGTAACAGTTTTAAAAAAGTAGAGGGCCAGCATTCAGGTGTAAATTCAATAACAATGCTGTGAGTTGTAATTCATGCAGTTCTGGAATAAGATTCTTAGCCCTCAAAATTTGATGGACCAGTCACAACTAGTTCTGGAGATGCCAAAACGGTGTAAAAAACAAACTTCTTTTTTTTTTCTTTTTTTACAGATGTTTTGTGAAAAAAGTATGCACAGTAGAGATCTGAAATGTTGTATATGATCTATTGGGCATATTACCCATCACATGGATTTTTTTTCAGACAAATCTGAGGGGGTCAGGTGGGGACCATTTGATGATTCCAGCTGGAATGACCCATATCGCATTTTGGCTAAAAACAAGTTCGGCGCTTATAGCGTTTTGGAAAAAAACAGCATCTTGCAATACATTTTAAACAAGGAAAATAACGATTTTGCATGAAACATTGATGGAGCAGTGAATAGGTTCCATACACGGCAAAATGGCATGACAAACAAATTTTTTTATTTATTTGGCGTTTATCGAGTTTTGGCAAAAGAGCTCTTCAAATACTCTTCTCTCGACTATAATGTGTAAAGTTATGGTATAATATTATAAAATTCTGAATATCCAGCTTTCATGTGCATCACAGGGAAATTTGACAAACAAAAACTGCACTTATTGCATTTCTTTCTCAAGAGAAGAAAGTGTTTTTCAGTCTCATTTCCTTTTAAAAATGAGGATTAATGTCAGACAAACTACTTATTTATGTGTGACTAAATAAGACAAATAACAGAGATAGCGATATTTATAAAACATAATCACTAAAAAAGGACTTTGAGAATGAAACCAACCTGTTTGTTCCTCAGGATCTTCATGTTTGACTCCAAATGACTCTTCAATCTCCACATCTTCACTCTCATCTTTAATAAACATCATCTTTGTTTGTTGTTCCTCAGGATCTTCATGTTTGACACCAAATGACTCTTTAATCTCCACATCTTCACTTTCCTCTTTCATAAACACCATCTCTGTTTGTTGTTCCTCAGTATCTCTGAATGTTTCTTCAATCTTCAAGTCTTCACTCTCCACTTTAATAAACGTCATCTTTATATCAGTGTGTCACGTGGATCTCCGTCACTTCAGCAAGAGTTTTCTGTGTTTAAGATGAGAATAATTAACAGACAGAAGAAGAAATGTACACTAAATCTCAGTCTAGTTCAGTAGTCAGCACACTAGTAAGGGGGTCAGTCAGAGTGAGAGTTAATGGACTTAAATGACCAGATTAGAGACAAAAACACTCAAAAACTAGCACTGCAAATTAATAAAATAATGCTAAATAATACATTATATTTACAAGCTGATAGAAACAGACCTAATTCACATGTTTGTTTCTTCTTTGCAAACTCTAATAAGATTTTCTTCACGTTTGGGTGGAAACCCACTGTTTTGAGTTTGAAAAAGCTGTATTTGTTAATCATTTCTTGCCAGTGAATAAACAGTGTGTTTATGATGAACAGAGACTGAAATGAGACGCATGTTTACTCATAAAAACCGTTCATTATTGTTGTTAGATACATTCGTGTTACATTCATTAGCTATTCACTCAATTCACAGTTATCTATAAACACATTTCTCAAGAAGACAATTTAAATCGTATTTTTTTCCAGAAGTATATATAGCTTTGTCTGTGCGTGAATAAATGAACACTATGTAGGGATCATATCAATCTGAACACAGTTCATTCATGTAGTTCTCTTCTAAAGAGCTGCTGATCTGAATCAGAGTTAAATAAGAGACACACGAGGAATAGGGTTGAGAACCGCTGCTATATAAATCTCAGAGAAAGTTATTTTGGTTTAAACACTAGACAAAGGATTAAAACACAAACCTTTCTTCAGCAGAAACACAGATGCAGGAGTGTGGCGCAGCCTTATGACATCATCCCTCCTCAACAAAATAAAAGTCCTCTTCACATAATAGAAATTCACACACAGAAAACAAACTCAGACTGTCAGATGATGGACTGATTTAAAGGATAAATTACAGATTTCCAAAGCTATAAATACTACTGAGATTTTTGTAATGATTCATTTTGAGATTTTAAGTGATATTTATCCTTCTGTTGGCTTTCTAAGGCTATGAAAGAAAATAATTGTCTTTTGTAATTATTGTACAATAAATTCCATCTTAAAAATGTTTAGGCTAATTTTTCAAGTAATGATAATGAAATGACAGATCATCTGTCCATTTCCAGTTTTAAATAGAATTAGCAGTTCTTTGTGTGCATTAAATTCACCAATGTTCCCTTGTTAGAGAAGAAACATAGTTTTAGGAGAAATGACTAGTCATAAACTCTTCTCTTGCAGAATTCTTTATTCTAAAGACCAAATCTTCAAGATCCAACTAATGCTGTCACGATTTCTTGATTCAATTTCCCGTACTCAATTTTAAAATTTAAAGTTAATTAATTAAAGTTAATTTAAAGTTTAAACAATAGTTACACATAGGTCCATAGAGGACAAAAATGTCAATGTCCAGAAACTGTAATACAAATATTATATATCATTATTTTCCCCACTTTCACTGATGTCAATCTGATCTAAATAGCTTTTTTTACTCAGTGTTAAAATGTGGTGCTGGTTTAAGATGCTCATTTGCTGGTTTATGCTGGTCCTACAAAAAAAAAAAAACAATTGCAGATTTTTTTTTTCTGTAATTCCACAAATTATAGAACTACTGAATAAATTGAGGATTTCTTTTTGAATTGTCTTGACTTGTGTTTTAGAAGCTGATTAAAGTTTTCATCATCACCATCATCATCTTCATCGTCATCATCATGGCCTCTAAAAGATAAACCTCATCTTGTCAGAAACTGCACACTACTGGTTATGGCTCATTCCTGGTGTCCAGTAACATTTTGGATCCATAATTCTTGGGGGAAAAGGTATGTTTTTCATGTTTTTAGCATTCTACTAAAATAGTGACATGTTTACCATATATATTCTCCATTAATGTTCCTCACCTCACAAAATAAGATGAAAGTATGCCAAATATTAAACTTTGCTGTCAAATTATTATTTAAAATGACTCTAACAGGGTGGAACACCAGTGTTAACAGGTTCTAGCAGTGGATGAGCTTTCTGTCATTGTCCTGCATTGTTTGTTTGTCTATAGCTACATTTATCTCTGACCCTACACCATACTAATAAACGATTGTGGTCTAAAACCAGGTGTTTCAGTTTCATTGTACAACCCCTGTATGTCCAAGTTTAGAAGAGGTCATAAAAAGACCAAGGTCCAAAGCTAACCTCTCACGATCTCTAGCTGGAGCACTCCTGAGCTTTGCTAGATGGCACTCCAGACTCTTGCCACTTTACCCAGGACTACATTTCCCATAATCCTTTGCACGGACTCATCAACTGTCTCTCATTAGATCTCATCACCAGTTCACAGCTGCCTCACATTAGTAGGACTATAAGAATTGCAAGCACATGATTCTCTCTTTGAGAGAGTGTTTCTAATAGGTGGCTGCATATATGAAAAAAAAAAACCTAATCCTAAAAAAATTCTAACAAAAGGTTTTTCAGCTGTTTTTTGTAGTATTGGGTGTCCTTAATAACATACTAAAAGTTTACCAAAGTTTGACCACTAGAAAGCTGTCATTTTAAAGATGGCGTCCAAGGTGGACAGAAAACCCTTAAAATATCCTAACTCCTTCATTATTTGACCTAGCCAAGTAATCTTGGTGTCTAACCCAATGTTTTCTTGGTCTGTAAATCCATTGGATTTGTCTAAATTGCACTGAAATGATTACATATTTATGGAATACATGATTTAGTGATGGGGTTGTTTGGGGTGAACCAGAGATGTAAACGATTTATCATGTCATGTAACTCCTACTAAGTACGTGTTTTTGGACACATACAGCTTCTTTTTTTTTTTTTTTTTTTTTTTTTTGCTAAACACAGACTTGACATTCAATGTAAAAGTTATTGCACCCAAAAGTTCCTTAAATTGGAGCTGTATAACTTTGATCATAAACAACTCTGAAGTAGCCTGAACAGAGGCCTGTGTGTGAACCCTCTAAATGGTCACTCATTTCAAATTGCTTTAATATATAATTGTACTTGTAATCACTTACAGGTGCATCTCAGTAAATCAGAAAGTTGTGGAAAAGTTCATTTATTTCAGTAATTCAACTTAAATTGTGAAACTTGTGTTTTAAATAAATTCATTGCACACAGACTGAAGTAGTTTAAGTCTTTGGTTCCTTTAATTGTGATGATTGGGCTCACATTTAACAAAAAACCACCAATTCACTATCTCAATAAATTAGAATACTTCATAATCAGTGTTGGGGCTAGTTACTCAAAAAAGTAATATATTACATATTACATATTACTCTCAAAACTAGTAATGCCTTACTTTACTTGATTACTCCCTGGAGAAAGTAACTAGTTATATTGCTAGTTATATTACTAGTTACATTTTTTTCTTACACAAAACACTGTTATTCTTAACAAAAAAGCAAACATGACCTACTGCGTGCATCCACGGCAGAATGCAAACAAACAAAGCTTCTTTAAAGCTGATATCTCAGTGCATACGCGATCTCATAAAGCTCTTATAACACAATGGATATTATGCACAATTAATATTTCATAAAGGTCTACATTTTGTGTGTTGTGATTCGTAAGCACGCAATATTCAGCACTGTTCAAAACTTTTGAGCAGTGAGTGAATTCTATCTTAAACACCACTGATTGGCGATGCGTTCCAAAAATCAGCAGATGGCTACATTGCTCATGCTGCAAAACAAGTTTTAAATCGAAACTGCCTATTCTTGCGCTTACTAATCATATATGTTGTTCTTGCTGCTTTTGTGCAATAGACGAATAAATTTTTTTTGTTTTTTAGATATTTTATGTTTAGATATTTCTATATTGCGGGAGTCCTGCGAATCGTTTAATTTTCCCGCATCCCGCACACACACACGAGTCTCTACCTGCCCGCACCAGCACACGCACTTGCCCATCAAGTTTTGTCCCGCGCCGCACTCTGTTGCGTTGGGTCCCGCGGGATTGCAGGTCTCTATTTGCAAGTGCCGCTCTGCTGCTGGCTGCCGGGTGTCGACCAATCGGTGATGGTAATTTAATGATACATCGTGCCAAACTCAGGCCAATCACTGTTCCATTCACGCCCCCCCTCCCCTTCCCTTCCCTTCTGTTCTCTGTGTTGTCATGTGCCTTGTGTTTGATGAAGGTGCTACTGGCAAATGTAACGCAAGTAACTAGCTCGGGAAAACTGTAATAATATTACCATTTTCAGACGAGTAATGCCTTACACTACTAGTTACTGAAAAAAGTAATATTATTATTATTAATATTATAAAAGTAACGCGTTACACCCAACACTGTTCATAAGACCAATAAAAAAAAACTTTTTAGTGAATTGTTGGCCTTCTGGAAAGTATGTCCATTTACTGTATATGTACTCAATACTTCTTTTGCTTTAATTACTGCCTCAGTTCAGCGTGGCATGAAGGTGATCAGTCTGTGTTCTGCTGAGGTGGTATGGAAGCCCAGGTTTCTTTGACAGTGGCCTTCAGCTGATCTGCATTTTTTGGTCTCCTGTTTCTCATTTTCCTCTTGACAGTACCCCATATATTCTCTATGGGGTTGAGGTCTGGTGAGTTTGCTGGCCAGTCAAGCACACCAACACCATGGTCATTTAACCAACTTCTTTTGCATTTGTCAGTGTGGGCAGGTGCCAAATCCTGCTGGAAATTGAAATCAGCATCTTTAAAAAGCTGGTCAACAGGAAGCATAAAGTGCTCTAAAATGTCTTGGTAAACGGGTGCAGTGACTTGGTTTTCAAATAAACACAGTGGACCAACACCAGCAGATGACAATGCACCCCAAATCATCACAGACTGTGGAAACTTAACACTGGACTTCAAGCAACTTGGGCTATGAGCTTCTCCACCCTTCCTCCAGACTCTAGGACCTTGGTTTCCAAATGAAATACAAAACTTGCTCTCATCCTAAAAGAGGACTTTGGACCACTGGGCAACAGTCCATTTCTTCTTCTCCTTAGCCCAGGTATAATGTCTCTGATGTTGTCTGTGGTTCAGGAGTGGCTTAACAAGAGGAATATGACAACTGTAGCCAAATTCCTTGACATGTCTCTGTGTGGTGGCTCTTGATGCCTTGACCCCAGCCTCGGTCCATTCCTTGTAAAGTTCACCCAAATTCCTGAATCGATTTTGCTTGACAAACCTCTCAAGGCTGCGGTTCCCTTGGTTGGTTGCGCATCTTTTTCTTCCACACTTTTTCCTTCCACTCAACTTTCTGTTAACATGCTTGGATACAGCACTCTGTGAACAGCAGCTTCTTTGGCCATGAATGTTTGTGGCTTACCCTCCTTGTGAAGGGTGTCAATGATTGTCTTTTGGACAACTGTCAGATCAGCAGTCTTCCCCATGATTGTGTAGCCTAGTGAACCAAACTGAGAGACCATTTTGAAGCCTCAGGAAACCTTTGCAGGTGTTTTGAGTTAATTACCTGATTGGCAAGTAACCATATTCTAATTTATTGAGATTTTGTTAATGTGAGCCAAATCATCACAATTAAAAGAACCAAAGACTTAAATTACTTCAGTCTGTGTACATTGAATTTATTTAATACACAAGTTTCACAATTTGAGTTAAATTACTGAAATAAATGAACTTTTCCACAACATTTTAATTTATTGAGATGCACCTGTATCTATCATGCAAATATGCTAATTAAAATATCACATGGCCAAAACATGTACGGCACCAGTATTCCTGGTCTAGGAGGAATACAAAGGAGTAATGGTCATTTCAAGGACCTGACGGCCGCCATTTTGAAAACGGGGCCTTTCTTGGAGTCAATGTTGGTAAACTTTTAGTATGTTTTTAAGTACATCTGATACTACTGTAAACCACTGAGAAAACTTTTGTTAGAATTTTTTTGGGGTCAAGCCATATTTGCAGCTGACTATAAGTTCTTGGCCTGGGGTTAGGCTCACCCACCAAATAATCTGCCTGCCGCCGACAGATGTATCCCTCCCTGACCAAGGAGTCCACAACCTGCTCAATATGGGGAATTGACTACTGGAATAGTGGAGCCGTCAATCTAGAATAGAAACTCCTATCTTCTAATTGACGACATCTCTCCTGTACATATTGTGGTCTATCCATTATGACCACTACACTCTTCTTGTCAGCTGGTTTAATTATAATGTCCCTCCTATGGTTCAAATTCCCACAGTGCCTGCATTTCCGCTGCTGTTAAATTAGAAACTGGGTCTTGTGTCTCTACAGCTATTTCCTGAACATCATCAACCGTTTTGGTGAAAAAATCCCAAATTTCTTCAGGTTGATCTTGTGGTGGTGGAGTCCAATCTGATTTGGAACAAAAAGGCTTTGCCGAGGAAGAGCCAGAACTCGGCCCAAAGAAGACTGCCCTTTTCAGTTTCACAAAAAATTGGCCTAAATCTGCCAATACTGATTTTTTATTAAATTTCTGGACCAGGTAAGAAGGGACAAATGAAAAGCCTTTATTAAGGACAGAAAACTGAACAGGGGACAACAAAAAAGTCTTTGACAAATTAACAACCGTCCCCTCCCGTAATGGACCCCTGTCTGAGGGCCCGTTCACTTGCAGTTTAAATGGGCCATCCAGTGGTCCCTCATTGCAGCTGCCGTGCGTGGTGCCCAATGGACCTTGTCCATCTCTGTGTAAAATGATTCCCAGGGTAAAAGTGGGACACTATGGCCTGTGTCCTGGATGCAGTCATTCAGGATCTGCAGATTGTCCAACTGCCGCTTGAGCAACCTTTTGTGAAAATTGACCCTGGGAATATGAATCACCACATACGGGAACGTTTGCTTAGCCGCCCCCAACAACCTCTCCAGAACCTTCCTCAAGATGGAGGGATTCTCCTGATCCCTATTATTTATCCCAAAGGATAATACCACCTGTTGGGCGTCCGCCCACACCGGGGTCCTGTGTTTAAATATGTTATATGCCTGGGATAGATTTGCCCCCGGGTACCAATGCACCTCCACCTGCCTGTTGTTGATGGGTGGGAGACGACCCACATTCGAATCCCCTAGGATCACCACTGGTCTGCTGGGTTCTAGGGTCCAGTTCTTGTATCGATCACCATGGTGATTATGTCTTTTGCCCAGGCTCTGATCCGCTAACCCGGAGGAGGCAATGTTAGGGACCTTTGGACCAAGAGGGCCCTCCCTTTCCCTCGGTGTTGGAACACCTGAACCCCCTTGGGCTATTGGCCTGGTCTAACCCGGTTGTGACCAGGACCAGTTCATCTCCTCCAGCTCTTCTGACCCTACAGAGCCCTGATCTTGTGCCAGACCCGAGGTCCCCTCTTCATTCCCATCCAGGGGAGGCCTCCCAGCTGTCTGCCACTCTGAGGCCTTCCGAGGTCCCCCAGAAGAACTTGGAGGATCCTGGGCTGTGGCCATAACTTGCCGTCCGCCCTGCCCCTGTACCACCCGCACCTTTACTGCCGCTGAAGCTGGCTGAACATCCTCAGGCTGGTGTGGGGCTGGGGATGCCGTTGGCGGATCCCCCTGTGCTTGTTCCCCTACCCCGGAGACCTCTTCCGACATGATCCTTTGTACCTCCTCTGCTGCCAATTGGATTGTGGATTCGCGCACTGTTTTCAGGTCCTTGCGGACCCATCTTACGGCCACCTGCCACGCCTCCTGCCATCGCAGCCTTGAGGAATCCCTTAATTCTGCTCTGGCCCCCTGAAGGGTCTCCTGATAGTGTTTATATAGGATGTCCACCCCGGTGTGGAACCAGTTTCGGGCATTCCCATAAATCAGACACTTTTAGCGCTTTTCCACTACACAGTACCAGCTCGCCTCGGCTCGCCTCGGCTCAACTCGACTCGGCTCGACTCGGCTCTGTTTGGTTTTCCACTGTAAATTGTACCTATACCTCCACAATAGTACCTGGAGCAACGCTGCAAGAAACTGCCGTGATGTAATCTTCTACGCGACACACACCCGCTGTCTGAACCTCCTCGTTTGACCACGGCGTATTCTTCCGAGTTGCCATAATATATAATGGATTGGATATGTCACGCAATCTCTGGCCAAACTTTTTAAAAATGACGGGGTTATTCTGGATACTATTGCTGGCGCGTGCAATGATGACGCAGTGAATAGTGACGTTTCTCTCTGACCAATCAGCAGTCTGCTGTGTTTTCACGTCACATTTAGTATCGCCTCAGCTCGCTTGGAACCTCGCCGGAGGTGGTACGAAAAAAAGTACCTGGAAGCCGGTACAGGTACAACTTTTACACAGTGGAAAACCAAACAGAGCCGAGTCGAGTCGAGCCGAGTCGAGCCGAGGCGAGCTGGTACTGTGTAGTGGAAAAGCGCCATTTGTCTCCACGGAGGGGAGAGCTGGATGCACCCCCACTGTGATTCCTCGGGCCATAAGCTCCAACCCGGCTGGACCCCGCTTCTGTTCCTCTGCCAGCTGGAGCATCTGAGCATGTTGGAACTTCTTCAGGAACCTGCTAAGGCTCTAAATTAAGCTCCTAAATTCTACATCAGCTGCCATTCCAGTAAATTCCTACAAACGATAATAGTAATAATGGTAAATACAACTTGCCCACATTCTTTGAACCACCCCCTTTCCGAAAATGTCAAATCCCCTAACAAATGCGAAAATAGATAAATAAGTAAATAAATTAATAAATGGACCAGGAGACGACAGGCCTGTCCGGGCCACGCGTCTCCTCTAGGAGCCTGTCCGGGCTTTGTCCGCTCTTCTTTCCCTCATCCCCCCGGTCCTAAAACCTAGGGGACAACGGAGGGAGCCCCCCAAAAAATGTTTTTCCCACTTTTTTCTATTCCAAATGATGATGAAACATGACACAAGTTTTCTACCCAGGTGTGAAAAAAATGCAAGGCACTTGATCAAACCTGCTCCGAACCGGCGAACCCAGCCCGAGCCCAAGAGCTCGAACTGAGTAAACCCGGTCCACATACATACATAAACACACAAAGATCAAACAAAGGAAAGCAAGGGAGAGCAAAAGAGACACCCATTCTGGTAGTGTACGCTACACCGGTATGTCAGGTCCGATGGCTCTGGCTAAGGGTTAGGTGTTTTGAAATTACAACAGCTCCCCCCTACCCAGCACCCGGCTGGGAAGGTTTGGGATAGGGAGACTGAGGCAAATGCACGGGCCGATGCTCGTTAGACTATACCGTTTCCCTTACCAGGGATTATGCCTGGATGGCCGTCTGGGCTTTAAGCAAATTTGAGAAAACTACCTTTTACTTCAGAAAAGGTGAGGATCGAACCCAGGTCCTCCCAACACAAAACTAATGCTCTACCACTGAGCCACCCCATGACTGTTAGCCAGCTTAGGGCTAGAACTAATAGGGCTAAATCCAAGCTCCACCGCTACTAGGGCTGTGAGGGCTAGGTTTAGAGTACGGGCTGGTTACAGGCTAGATAACTCAAATTTTCGCGCCCAGGCCCCCCAGTCCACTCAGATCCCATCTCGTAGGCTAGAGAACAGACCTGGCACGACAAGCCCAAAGGGTTGAGACCCTGAAGATCCCTGGAATGCAAGGTCTTCGAATGGACCTGCTCCAGACCAACGAACCTGACCGCAACCGTTAGGCTACGGCCCGGTAATCCTGATCCAACATCGCACCCCCCTCCCCGACCTAGGGCCAGCCACAAAATATATATACACACACCCATTCATATATGTCTTTATACAACTCCTCCAACTGTTTTTGCCAATCCACTCAAATCCCATCTTGTAGAGTAGAACCCCGCCCTGGTATAAGAAGCCCAATGGGTTTAGATTTAAAAACAACCCAAGAATGCAATGTCCTTGAACAGACTTGCTCCAGACCAGCGAACCTGACCGCGACCAATAGGCCACGGCCCGGTAATCCTGATCTATCATCGCACTCCCTTCCCCCACCTAGGGCCAACATAATCTTATTTTACTACTAAAAAAACTTTGCAAAAGGTGGGAATCAAACCTGAGTCCTCCCGACACAAGACCAATGCTCTACCCCTGTGCCACCCCTTGATAATTAACCAGCTTAGGGCTGGAAGTGATAGGGCTAAATCCAAGATCCACCATTATTAGGGCTGTGAGGGCTAGGTTTAGAGTGAGGATTGGTTACAGGTTAAATAATTCATTAGTCTTGGGAAAAAGATGAGAAATAAAATCAGATCTACCTGAGCCGCTTACTTTGGTAAACGTGAGAATTGAACCTGGGTCTTCCTATTACAAGACATATGCTCTACCACTGCGTCATCGCATTAGGGCCAACCAGATTAGGGTTAGAATTAATAGGGCTAAATCAAAGCTCCACCGCTACTAGGGCTGTGAGGGTTAGAGTGAGGGTTGGTTACAGGTTAGATAATCACTACCCCATATGCTGCTTCTGATATTATGAGCTCCCCAATTGGATAATTCTGCTGGGGAAATATTTAAGACACATTATCGATAGTGTACCTCCGGTTCCTCAGATGTTTCGGGCTTTTAAACACTAGACATTCTCCCCAGAGGCGGCCCGCCCAGGGTGATCAAGCCTTGGAGTGTGTCTCATAGCCAATCAACCTTCCGATTAAACCAGACCCACAATTTTGCTGTTGGGATCCAACCCCGATGTCTATTTTCCACCCTCTGTTGTTTTGTCAAAGCCATTCCTCCCCCCCTTTTTTTTTTTTTTTACATTTTTTTCAAACGGAACTGAGGATGGGTGCATAATCTGGTGTTGAATGCAGATGTGCTGTTGTGTGAGAGAGTGCTAATAACCCATAGAAGTTGGGCTTCAATTAAGGCCTATTAGCCCTAGGCCACCGTCCCTGCGTGCTGTCCAAATGGACCCAGGAAGGCTGGATACTCACCTTGTAAGTGACTCTTCGTTAACACCGCAAGGTATCCGTATCACTTTAATACCTGTACCCTAAATGGGTCCCCCCTCCCCCTCCCCCGGCTGAGAGTGCAAGGCTGGCGGATGCACAGTCATGTGCACCAAGCTTCTACCAGCTACCCCCTCCTCAAAGTCAAATGCATTTTAGAACTGAACAGACATTATCCTTACCCAGACAATCGCCAGACGCAAAATGACTTTGCCTAAATTCAGAGTGTACACTTCAGAACCTCCATCCCTGGCCCAATCACCTCATCGATAGTAACCCAATTTATTTTATATTTATTTATTGATTAATTCATTCACCCCCTCCATTCTGAACTTCCTTCTACTGTCCTCCTGTAAAATATTTTCTTTTATCCCAATTTCCCACTCAGGCTTTTAACCTCTCTTCAAGGGATTTTTTAGAGGCACCTCAATTCCAAGAGCAATTACCCTTGCCCGCCCTGCCCCCTTGTGGCACCTTCTGGAGCAGTCAGTATAGGTGGGGGAACAAGAACCTTTTTTCTTCTGTTTTAATCCCCCTGAACACATCATAGCCCCAAAGGAAAAAATGTATGTCAGTTGGTTAATACCCCTAACCAATGAAAAAAAAAAAAAAAAAAAAAAAAATTCCAACCACCACAACAAAGGATCATACTGTCTTATCATTTAAACCATTTGGAACCCTGGTAT
The DNA here is from genome assembly GCF_049309525.1 of Garra rufa. Taxonomy (NCBI): domain Eukaryota; kingdom Metazoa; phylum Chordata; class Actinopteri; order Cypriniformes; family Cyprinidae; genus Garra; species Garra rufa. The sequence goes on along the minus strand of NC_133364.1, from coordinate 39,891,550 downwards.
TTAACCTCTTGATCCATACATGTTCCCTATATAATCTGTGTCTGGTGGACCATTGTTTATTGTGCTCCAGACCCTAGATCCATAGATTATCAACCCCATGTTTCCTGAAGTGCACAACTGAAGGCCTTCCCTCCTTCCCTCCTTCTTTCCAGACCCAGACCGAATTACATACCTGTGCTGATATGACCGATTTTTAATTGAATTGCCCATTTGACCCACATATTGTTTCCCGCATTTGGCACACCGAATCATGTAGATGCAATTTTTAGTGGACAATGGAATCCTCGGTAAATGGAAAGCCTCCTGCTTTCCCCAGGTTTTTAGGGTCCATGGCATTCTCGCCCCTTTAGGATTCTGTGTAATCCTTGGGGGCCGGCTATGCAACAACAAGTCCCTGAGGTTTGTGTTGCACCTGTAGGCTGACAACAATGTAACCTCTTCCCCTGCCGGAGTAACTAACAAAATTTGAGAAAAGTTCCTTCTCAAACTGTACATTAGCCTCTTGGCCCCTGGTGAGAATGTAAAAATGGCAGGGACATGAACCATACCTTGTGGGGTGTTCTGGGAAGGTTAAACATCCATTTGACCACCCTGCTCCTTGTACACTACCCGGAGCCATGTCCTAGAATATCCCCTACCCCGGAGAGCTTTGAACAGAACCCTTTTTGCCTCCTGGAAATCCTCATCCCTTGTGCAAATTCTGCTGAATTGCAGCAACTGCGCCCGGACAATACCCCGAAATGTATGACGGGGATGATAACTACGATAGTGTAGTAGTGCATGAAAAACCGTGTACTTAAACTTTACCTGGACATCCAATTTTCCAGTCATCCCAAACCCCGGGCCCTTATATACCAGTGTATCTAGAAAATCTACTGCCTGTGCGTCTTGTACTGCTTTTACTTTAATCGAGGAATGGTGAGAATTCAACTTCGCCAAAAAGCATTGAAACTCTTGTCTGCTATGATGCCAGAAGGCACAGCCATTATCCAGATACCGGAAATAACACAGAGGTAGCTTGGGACATTCAGCAAAGACTGACTCCTTCCATTGTGCCATTTAAATATTGGCATATGCTGGTGCAAACCTCTTGCCCATGGCTGTCCCTTTTATCTGCAAATAATAATGCCCTTCAAACTCAAAATTGTTTAGAGTCAAACTCAACTCGAGAAACTCCAAAATCGCTGCCTCCGGCCGAGAGGTGTCCGGAAGCTTGACAAAACATTCTTGCACCGCCCTCAAGCCCAAGGGGGTTTCAATGTTTGTGTACAAGCTTTCCACATCAAATGAAAACTAAAACGCTTGTGGGGAACTGTAAGACCCCTGACTTTCTCCAGGAAATCATATGTATCTTTTATATAACTGGGGTGCTGAGTTGGTAGTGGATTCAAATAGAAATCAATGAATTCTGCCACCCGATAACTCTCACTCCCACAGTCCGAGACTATGGGGCGACCTGGGGGCATCCAAGGGTTTAGCTATTTATCAAGGGGCTTATGAATTTTAGGTAATAAATAAAAGCGTCTTGGACTGGGGTTAGGCTCACTCACCAAATAATCCGCCTGCCGCCGACAGATGTATCCCTCCCTGACCAAGGAGTCCACAACCTGCTCAATTTGGGGAATTGACTACTGGAATAGAGGAACCGTCAATGTAGAAAATAAACTCCTATCTTCTAATTGACGACATCTCTCCGGTACAAATTGTGGTCTATCCATTATGACCACTACACTCTTCTTGTCAGCTGGTTTAATTATAATGTCCCTCCTATGGTTCAATTCCCGCAGTGCCTGCATTTCCGCCGCTTTTAAATTAGAAACTGGGTATTGTGTCCCTACAGCTATTTCCTGAACATCATCAACCGTTTTGGTGAAAAAATCCCAAATTTCTCCAGGTTGATCTTGTGGTGGTGGAGTCCAATCTGATTTGGAACAAAAAGGCTTTGCCGAGGACGAGCTAGAACTCGGCCCAAAGAAGACTGCCCTCTTCATTTTAACAAAAAACTGGCCTAAATCTGCCAATTTTTTTAAATTAAATTTCTGGACCAAATGGGAAGGGATAAATGATAAACCTTTATTTAGGCATTACAGAAATTACAGAAAACTGAACAGGGGACAACTTAAACGTCTTTAATAAATTGACTACAGTCCCCTTCCGAAATGGACTCCTGTCCGGGGGCCCGGTCACTTGAAGTTTAAATGGGCCATCCAGTGGTCCCTCATCGCACCTGCTGTGCGCGGTGCCCAGTGAAAGTTTATCCATCCCGGTGTAGAATAATTCCCAGGGTAAGAATGGGATACTATGGCCCGCCTCTTGAATGCAGTTATTCAAAATCTGCAGGTTATCCCTATGCTGCTTAAACTGAAGCTTCTTGTGGAAATTGACCTTCAGAATGTGGATCACTGAATTAGGGAAAGATTGCTTGGCTGCCCCCAACAATCTCTCCAAAGTCTTTTTTAAGAGGGTGGGATTCCCCTGGTCCCTATTGTTTATTCCGAAGGATAACACCACATGTTGAACCTCCGCCCACACTGGGGTCCTATGTTTGATGATGTTATAAGCCTGAGACAGATTCGCCCCTGGGTAATAATGCACTTCCACATTTTGACCTGGAGGAACCTTGTTCAGTTCCGGTGCACCTGAACCCCCTTGAACTATTGGCAAAGTCTGGCCTGGTTGCAACCAAGACCAGTTCATTTCCTCCAGCTCCTCTGACTCCAAAGATCCCTGATCCTTTGCTGACCCTGAGGCTCCCTCTTCTTTCCTACCAGGGGAAGGCCTCGCAGCCGTCTGCCACTCTGAGGCCTTATGACGTCCCCCAGAAGGACTTGGAGGATCCTGGGCCATGGCTATGACTTGCCGTCCCCCATGTCCCTGCACTACCCGTACTTTTACTGCAGCCGAAGCTGGCTGATCCTCCTCATGCTGGTGTAGGACTGGGGATGCTGTTGGTGGATCTCTCTCCACTTCCCCCTGTATCCCGGAAACCTCTTCCAACATGAGCTTTCTGACTTCTTCTGCTGCCAACTGAATTGTGGACTCATGCACTGTTTTCAGGTCCTTGCGGACCCATCTTACTGCCACCTGCCATGCCTCATTCCATCGCAGCTTCGAGGAATCCTTCAACTCTGCTCTGGCCCCACGAAGAGTTTCCTCGTAGTGGTTGTGTAAAATATCCATCCCAGTGTGGAACCAATTTCGGGCATTCCGGTAAATTAGGCTATCCGTATCCACAGAGAGGAGAGCCGGATGTACCCCCACTGTAATACTCCGGGCCATGCGCTCCAACCCCGCCGGACCCCGCTTCTGCTCCTCGGCAAACTGGATCATTCGAGCATGGTGGAATGCTTCCAAAAACCTACTAAGGCTCTTAAATCAACCTCCTGAACTCCAAATCTGCCGCCATTCCAGTAAATTCCTATAAATGACAGCAATAATAATGATGAATCCACCTTCCCATATCCTTTCTAAAGATAATGCCCCATCACTCAGTCAATCACATATAATAATTAAATAATTAAATAAATGATTAATCCAGTGGTTCTCAACTCCAGTCCTCGAGGCCCACTGCTCTGCACATTTTGTATGTTTCTGAGTCTGACACACTCAGTTCAGTTCATGAATCTTTCTTCTAATTAGCTGATGATCAAAATCAGGTGCCTTAAATGAGGAACACATACAAAATGTGCAGAGCAGTGGGCCCCGAGGACTGGAGTTGAGAAACAATGGATTAATGGACCAGGAGTATTAAAGTTACAACAGCTCCCCCCTACCCGGTACCCAGCTGGGAAGGTTTAAAATAGGGAGATTGAGACAAATGCACGGACCGACGCACTTTAGACTATACCGTTTCCCTTACCAGGAAAAGTGCTTAGATAGGCATATGGGTGATTCAAGCAAATTGAGAAAACTACCCAACAAAAGGGAATTAAAGTTTCCAAATTTTGAAACCAAATTCAAAACTCCCCCTGCAAAGGTGGGAAATGAACCCGGGTCTCCCTGCCAAAAACCCAACACCTTACCACCGAGCAAAACAAAACAGATAAGGTTGAAATACCAATCTGTCTCTAAAAAGCTCTGCTACTGAGAACTCAATTTTAAGGTTTAGGCGCTCTGAATTCCACAACTGGACATCTCCCTGGACGAAAGTATTTCCTTAGAAAGATGAGAAAAGGTTACAGGCTAAATAACTCCATTTAAAAAGCTGAGAATCAAACCCGGGTCTTCCTGTTACAAGACCAATGCTCTACCACTGAGCCACCCCATTAGAGTCAGCCAAATTAGGGCTAGAACTGATAGGGCTAAATCCAAGCTCCACCGCTACTAGGGCTGTGAGGGCTAGGTTTAGAGCAGTGGTTCTCAATCCTGGTCCAGGGGGACCCCTGCTCTGCACATTATGCATGTCTCCCTTATTCAACACTCCTGACTGAGATCATCACCTCGTCAGTTCAGTTTATGGAACTTTCTCCTAATGAGCTGATGATCTGAATCAGGTGTGATAAACGAGGGAGACATGCAAAATATGCAGAGCAGGGGTCCCCCAGGACCAGGATTGAGAACCACTGGTTTAGAGTACGGGCCGGTTACAGGCTAAAAAACTCCATTAAAAAAGGTGGGGTTCAGGTCTATAGGGCTACCGATGGTAGGTTTAGGTTTAAGTGTTGGTTCGGGGCTAGATTTAATCCTTAGGTCTACCAACGGTAGGTGTTGGTTTGAGTGGTGATAGATCAATAAGAAGATATGTTTATTATTTCTTCAAAGAGGCAACTATTGCCATACTTTCTCTGCTCCCTCAAAGTATGGTTACGAGAGGGAAATGTTTAAGACACTTCATCGGTAGTGTACCTCAGATTCATCGGGGCACTTTAAACACTAGACACCCTCCTCTGAGGCGGCCCGCCTTGGTTGATAATTTCCAGGCGAGTGTTTCACAGCCAATTGCTAATCGCGTTTGGTCAGGCCCACAATCGTGTAGTTGGGGCCTAGCTTGAGTTTTGAATGAATTCGTCCTTTAAAACGAGTTTATAACATGTAAATGCTATTACCTACATTGAACAATAAAGTATAACTGGTGTAGGTTAAAGTAAATAGTTTAAAAAGTCTAATAACCGAAATAAGGACTGAAACGCCACCCTAAATGGCCTAAAACAACCACGTAAGGTCAAAGGTCAATCTGTCATTTGAATGTTTAGATGCTGGAGTTAAAAGCTTATGTAGCCGTTAAGATTATTTAGAGGCCTTGATATAAAAACCGGGTCTAAAATTGCATAATTTTGGACTGAATTTTCCACATGAACGACGAAAGGTCGAAGGTCGTGACTGGCAGATGTCAAGCATCAAGCTTCTACCAGACCTCCCTCCTAAAAGTTATGGCAAAGCAAACAGAAGTCACTCTCATACAAGGATAACCGCTGGATGCGATAACTTCTGAAGATGAATGGAAATTAATCCCTGGTTTTCCTCATGGTCTGTAAAGTATATCTGCAAGTTATCTTAAGTTTTTATGAAGCCTAAGTGGCTTTTTTTTAGCCTTTTAAAACCAATTTTTACAGTAGTAATTTGCATATGCGATTCAGCTCAGCCAATGTCTGTTTTTGGCCTGTTTTTTGGTGGAAAATTTACATTTTTGTTGCTGTGGTGCTTGTTTGTGGATCTATACAGTATAGATATTCTGTTACTGGTGCCAGTCCATTACTGCTAGCATGCTAATGCTAATAATAATTAATTAACCCTTAGAGGAACACTATTAAAGCTAAAATACTATGGTTGATGCGCTTTAAATGTTAATCTAACATGAGTCCAAATCCTCTCAGGTCCGCTCAGATCCCACCTTGCAGACGAGAAAACGGCTCAAGCTTTTATGTTAATTAAACTTAATAAAGTGCTATTAAGGTTAAGAAAACATATGGAATACACTGCAAGTAAGCTATAATTAGGTTTAAAATTGACTGCAACCAGTTTTTGCTCAAGCTGTGGTTAAGTTACCATCAGGTAACTAGGTTATAGTTTGGTTATTCTTAAATTTTTTGTTTTAATCTGCAGTTGGGTTGTCTCTTGGTTATAATTGGGTTAGGATTTCTGACAGCAACGCCTTCCCCCGGACAGTCTCCCACAGCTATTCCAGTTTGGTTTAGGAAGGACGCAGAAATGCACTGGCTGGCGCATGTTTTTGATGGGGCTGCTTCACTTGTTGTGAAAATTGTTCATTAGTATAATTCAATAATGCCTTAATCCTTCATCAGGATTCATCTTAGGCCTCAGAGAAGCTATAAAGCTAAGTTTCCTTATGTTCTGGTTTGGTTAAATCTGAATTCCTCCTACCTTCATTTTTATGGCTAAGTGCAGTTTATTCTTTTTAGGGCTAAGTTTAAGTATAAATCGAATATTTGCCCCTGTTAGGGCTAGGTTTTAGGTCTAAGTTTAAGTATAGGGCTTTAGTTTTATATTTGCCCCTGTTAGGGCTATAGTTTCCTATATTTGCCCAGGTTAAGACTAGGTTTTAGGTCTAAGTTTAGGTATAGAGCTTAAGTTCCAAATTTACCACACTATATAGAAAGTATTCAAGATTTCCACTCGATTTGGTGTAACATACTTTTAGTTTAAGGAACACAAAGTTTTTACCCTGAACTTACTCCAAGCCAGCGAATCAAGCTATCAGCTTGATAATCCTGGTCTGGCATCGCATTCCCAACTCTGTGCATTTTAAGTAAGAACTCTTCAATCTTTTCTGGACTTAAGTTCTGAATTTACCCATGTTCTTCCTTTCAATTTTTTTTTTTGAAAGAAATGACTAAGACATAAATCATCAGTAGTGTACCTCAGATTCATTGAGTGTTTCGGCTCTTTAAACACTATACACCCTCCTCTGAGGCGGCCCACCCAGGGAGATCAATCCTGGGCTTGTGTCTCTCTAAAAAAGCACCCACAATTAACCAAGTTGTTGAGGTTCCATTCTTATCTCTAACTTCCTATGTAGGCAAAAGTACTGTTGCCTTTGGTTGGTGTAACTCACCCATAGAAAATTGGGTTCCAATTAAGGCCTCTTAACCCTAGGCCACCTTCCCTGCGTGCTGTCCAAATGGACCCAAGGAGGTTGGATACCTACCTCCCTCCCCAAGTGACTCCTTTGTTAACACCGCAAGGTTTCCAAAGTCACCCGAAGAGAGTCTGAGATCAAGAGGAATACAATTGGCGGGTACCTTAGTACCAAGCTTCTACCAATCTCCATCCCCTAAGGTCACCACTACCCCAAACCGACATTACACTCACCTGAGTGTGACCGCAAGGGAGCAGAAAACCCTGACTCACTACTCCCTCTCCGATCCCTTTATCTTAATACCCTTATTATCACATCAGTGGTAAGTTTTTATTTTATTTATATATATATATATATATATATATATATATTAGTGGTGGGCCGTTATCGGCGTTAACGTGAAACTCTTATCGCGCGATAAAAAAAATATCGCCGTTAATCTATTCTCAAATTTGGGTTGGGAGCTGGGTCTAAACTACGCAAGCTATGATGACTTACCTTGATAGTTTAACGCAGATGTATACCGAAGACTATAGAATATGGTCGCGGGTTTAAGTCTCCTCCGCCAAAACACAGACGGGATCGAGTCGTCCTCCATTCATAAAAACCGAATCTACTATAGCGAAATGCCACGTAAATTCGTAGTTTTTTGGATTCATAAATCAAATGTTGGTCAGTCACTTAATTCAAATCGCGATATGGACTAGTGTATGTGAAAACTGAAATGCAAAAAGACCGTTTTAATATGAATCCGATATGTTCCGTTTGCCTAGCTGTAATATGCATTGCGGAGACGAGCTTTTACTACACGCATACTGAAACACTTGACGCTCCCGGTAATTTTTGGCATTTTCATCTCACATGAACAGATAAACTCAATCTCCCAAACTGCTGTGAGTGTCACTTTTACCGTTTCATTTGAGAAAACTAGCATCATATCATACTGTATGACACAGAAACTTCACGGCAACCTGTCAAAATAAAAGTACGGTGTAACATGTAATGGGCTGGGTAGGTGTTGACGTTAAAAAAAACAATCTAATAGGTAGAAAAAATAATTTCATTGTTAGTTAGTTAGTAAACACAAGTACATCTAATTGAACATAATTTATTTTCATCAACAAATTATCATAGAACAGCTTTATGAGCTTTATGATCCATTCTCAAAGACTTTGTCATTATTTGTGTAGCATACATATTCTGAATGCCTTCAGCAGAATTCAAATTAGCCATTTTAATCTAGATTAATTCCAAGATTTAATCTAGATTAATCTAGATTAAAAAAATTAATCTATGACCACCCCTAATATATATATATATATATATATATATATATATATATATATATATATATATATATATTAAAAAAATATTTGTTAACCTTCTGCCATCTTTGGATTCCAGAATGTGCCCTTTAATTTCTAATATAATCTCCTTCCACATTTTCTCCTCACCATCCTAGTGATACCTATTCCTATAAACCAGAAAAACAGCCATTGCTGGTCTAAGGCCTCTACTTTTTTGTTTAAAAAAATATACTTGTTGATGCTCACGTTCATCTTTTGACCATATTTTCCACTTATGTCCGCCCTATTCCTCTTGCTTTAAAAATCTATTTGACTTTATCTCATAACAATAAATCTCAACCACTGTTGGTCTCGAACCCACACCTTTTTGTTTCCTAAATATATTTGTAAACCCCTACTCCAACTCTACTTCCTCTTTATAAGTCATATTTGGACCTATTCCTTCATTATAATACTTTTATTTTCTTTAATTCTTTCTTCCCTCTCTTATATAAAAAATGTTTTCTTCATTGTTAGTCTTGAACCCCCAATTTTCTGTTTCCCAACACATTTGTTAACCCCTGCTCCACCTCCACTGTTGTATTCCTCATGTTTTGGCTTATTTCAACCATTTCCTTCTCATTTTATTAGCAATACTTTTTGCTTTTCCTAAATATACTCAGCTATTAACCTTTATCACATAACTTCCTTCAATATTTATCTTTCATCATATCTACTACTTTATAGTGATGGGTCGTTCTTGAACGATTCGTTTATTTTGAACGAATCTTTAATGTGACTCGGAAAGAACGAGTCGTCTCGGGGAGTGATTCGTTCAGTCGCGCATGCGCAATTGCGCAACTATGAACGAAGGACTCAAACCCGAGGACTCGAGAGATGAACTAATCAATTCTGTTTCCGGCTCAGGCAGCATAAGTTAAGCGTATGGGGCTGTCACGTGATGAACGAACGACTCAAACCCGAAGACTCGAGAGGTGAACTAATCAATTCTGTTTCCAGCTCAGATCGCGTTAGTTAAGTTAATATGGGGCTGTCACGTAATGAACGAACGACTCAAACCCGGACAGATAGAGGCGACGGAGCTAATCATAGACTGAAGACCCAGGTAAACAATGAATTAATCTTTTCTATTTCTAATAGCATTATAGTTTTGTCTTGTTTGTAGTGTGATCAACGTTTGTATAAGCAGTACATGTGTTATGGAAGTAACACGTAGCTTTTTAATTATATTTTGGTAAAATGAACAAAATGACTCGAAAAAAGATTTGTTCATTTTGCTGAACGAGACTCAAAGATCCGAGTGTTTTTCCTTGGCTGTTAGTCGCAAACGGTCAACCTGCATGGGTTCGCATTCTTCTGAGCTTGGGGCAAGAGGAGTAGAGGCAAGAGGCTCGGTGCGCATCCGAGCGCGACGGCGCAGCTCTCTCCTGGCATCCAATCGGAGGGCAAGGCTAATTAAATCGTCTAGACGATCCGGGACCTCGCAAGCCTACAGTTCATCTTTGAAGGTGTCGTTAAGTCCTTCTAAAAAACGTGCAACCAGCACCTCAGCATTCCAGCCACAAGTAGCGGCCAGAGTACGAAACTCCACTGAATAATCTGCCACAGATCGTCTGCCTTGTTGAATGGACGCCAACAGCCCAGATGCCTCACCAAAAACAGATTGATCAAAAGTCTTAATCATCTCTTCTTTAAAACTTTCAAAATCAAAACAGCACCTGTCCTGCGAGTCCCAAACAGCGGTGCCCCATTCGCGCGCTCTGCCAGAAAGCAAAGAAATGACGAACGCCACTCTTGAAGTCTCCGATGCGTAGGTTCGAGGCTGAAGAGAAAAAACAACCTCGCACTGAATGAGGAACGATTTACAACTTTTAGGCTCACCGGCATACGTGGGAGGTTTATTCACTCGCGGCTCAGGTGACAGTGACGGCGGGCAGACCGTCGAGGGCGCTGAGGCGAAACCAGTAAGCGCGAGGCGATTAAGGCGTTCCACCAACCCCACGAACTGAGCCGACAAGTTGTCCACTGAACGGAGAGTGGATGACAGTTCCTGTTCGTGACGGCCCAACATCGCTCCCTGAAGTTCCAGAGCAGACTGCAAAGACGATTCTTCCGCTGGGTCCATTGTTGGTCAGTGTGTGGTGTCGGGACAGAAAAGGACCCAAAAGCAGATGAGGCAGAGAAATAAATGTATTCGCCAGTTCACTGGCAAAAGGCAAGAGCAAAAAATAACTAGTCTCCGTGAGCGCCAGGCGAGAAGAAGGGCAACGAATCCGAATCAGCAGGCAGGAGAATAGTCGAACGGAGAAGGGTCGAGAGAGGTGCAGACAGAGATGAGAATGGTAGCCAGAAACAGCGTCGAAATCCAGAGCACGGGTCAGATCCACTGAGACAATCCGAGAAGAACGAGCACTGAAGATAGAGCAAACGTTACACCAACTGGGCAGAGGAAAATCTAGATTAACGTGATACACTGGAGCAGGGGAGTTGCTAGACCTAAAGCTCTACTGGTGCACAGGCCCCCATTACTCGTTAATTCAGTTGTTGCATGTAGTTTACTGTCTTTATTTGGGGATTATCAATGTAAATTATAACTCAAATTTGAGATTTTACTGGGGCACAGCATATTTTTACTGGGGCACGTGCCCCAGTAAAAAGGGTCTAGCAACGCCCCTGCACTGGAGACAGACGAAGGTGAGCTCGCAAACTCTCAGAACACACTGACACAGAACAATAAAAACAGCCAGAAGAAATAGACAGACTAATCAAAAAGGTAAGACAAAGCAGGTGCGCTAAACAAGCAGTGCGCTGATTGCAGACGGCAATCAGCTGGCGCCGGAACAAAAACGAGAAAGCTCCAAAAGAAAAGAGAGGGAGAGAGAGAAACCCAAACGAATAATAAAGGATAAAAATGAGACGAAACGAATAAAATGAGTAGACACAATAAAAATAGAAAAATCCCCCAGAAAACGAACAGATCATACCCGAGTCCTGACACTGAGCTGTCTAGTTTTTGGGTATAAAAAGCTGTGTAATTTTATCCCGTGCAGAGCTGACTTCTGACTTCTCGACCTCCTTTACTCGGCTCTCAACTTTCTTCTGGGTGCACCTGAAACGGTCTAATTTTCCATTAGACTTATTTTTCTCAGATTTGATATTAGTATTTGACTTTTATAGAATTCTCAACTTTTAAGACAGTAAATATTATTATTGCAATATTTCTTATAATTTTTGCATTTGTATATCTTCTTGAAGAAGTATACTATTATTGAACATATTTGAATTGGCTTATCAATATAACATTGAAATCAATGTTTATTCCTAATCAATGGATTTATGGACTCTTAATTGTGTTAATTTTTCATTTATGACTATTGTCTGGATTGTGGTCTATAATGCATTTCTGAAATATATGAAATTTATCTGAAACTATTTGAATAAATTGTATAATCATTTTTAACCCCACCCGTCTGACTCCGAATCAATCATTTGCCGCATTAAAAACGAAAGTAATTTTTTTTTTATGTTTGTCTTTGTAGAAATTGTTGTTTTTGTATAAATTATAGAAGCATAAAAAGAAATGTGTAGTGTTTATGATGAGTATAAACGTAATTTAAATGTAAATGTAAGTTAAATAAAGAAGTGATACAGGAAAACTGAAAAAAATGTGGGGAAAAAAATACGGAAGTCGGCGGCAGCAGGAAGTAGGAGCAAGTCGAAAGTGAAAGTAAGTTGCGATCTCTTTGAAGGGTAAAGAACAAGTGATTATTCAGGAGATACAAAACGAAAGTGAAAGTAAATAGTGCAGCAGTTTTCTTCCTGTTGGCGGTGACTGTAATTGAAAGGTTAGTGTTTGAATTTGCTGCGATTTGTACCCTGGTGAAAAAAACAGCTAAAACCAGCCTAGGCTGGTTGGCTGGTTTTAGCTGGTAATAGCTGGAAGGCAGGCTGGTTTTAGTGGGGTTTTGGCCACTTTTCAGGCTGGTCTTGTCACGGTTCATACATCTGCCGTGTTCTCATGTCTCGTGATCTGTGTGCTCGTTGTTTGTCATGCTCATTCAGCGCAGCTGCTGATCAGTCCGGCACCAGGTGTCAATCATTACCGTCTGCTACATAAACTCACCCCATTCTCTTCTCTCCTGTCCGATAGTCAATCTGGATGTTGGATGTTCTGCGTTGTCTTGGTTCGTGTCTTGTTGTCTCGTTTGGATGTGTATTCATCGTGGGATCTTCACCGGACTTCACACTTCACGGGAACTACACGCCACGTCACCACTCTGCCATCTTGCCCTTGCGTCAGCCAGCCGAGAGACCTCACCACCACGGAATCACCTGTTCACCTCTTCTGGATCATCTGTTCACCTCATCGTTGTTGTCTGACCTCAATAAACACCATTAACCTGCACTTGCTTCCCTTTTGTTTATTCACTCGTCACAGGTCTTAGCTGGTCAGGCTGGGAGACCAGCTAAAACCAGTTACTTCCAGCTTTAACCAGCTAAGACCAACCAGCCTAGGCTGGTATTAGCTGTTTTTTTCAGCAGGGTATGTGTATGTTTTTAGTTAAGGTAAGGTATAATTTATGTCATGTTTGTTGTGTCTTAGTGCTTTTACATGTAAATAAAGTGCATAGACGTGTAAGTCTGTATTTATTAAGGTTCGTTGTAGTGTTATTATATGTAATCACAGCGCATAAAATCTTAATTTTATTGGTTGAATGAATACAGAAAACGTCTATCAGAACTAGAGTGTTACAAGAAATATCAAAACATTGAAAAGTGTTATTGTTGTGTCATATGCAAAAGTTAGTTGAGTTTTTGTACATACCATCTGACTTGTATGATTACTATTAAACCAAAAATAGATGAGAAGCCAGGGAGTGTGGTGTCTTTGACAAAGAGAAAGGAAGAGCTTTTCACTTTGCAAGGGAGAAGGAGGTGACGTTTGGGTTGGACATGTTCATGGACATGTAAGTTATTTTTTTCTATTCTATTTGTATTGTGATGTTAGTTAGGGTTAGTGTTGGATGTTGTGAACTATGTTGGTAATTCATCATTTATGTGTGTTTTAGTGAGGAGTTATCACCATTCAGTGTTGCTTGTGAGGAAAACACTAATGGCTAATGGTGTCCAAGGGCTTCTGAGTGAAGAAGACGTCCATATTCCCATTTTCCCTTCAGTTATTGAAACTGCTGCAGAGGAGTTGAAGTACACCTTCCATCTGGATGGTGTTGTCGTGTTGCTCTCGGATGTGTCCTGCATCAATGCGGGAGTGCACTACATGTCTGTGGGCAAGGTTGATGTGTCAAAAGTGTCAAACCATTGGCACATATTAAAAAAACACTTTGATCTCCGCAGATACTCACCAGCTGGTGTGAATGCTCTTCATAAATGCATGGGCATGGTCTTGGCCCTGGTTGACGGTGGGTACTTTTTGAACATGACGTGTGTTCCTAACAACTCGGACCACGCCCACCCAATGTTCAAAAATAAGTTGAAAGTCAAAGCCCATGCAATTGGAATGATAAATGCTGTGTTGCAGAATTTTGGAGAGCGGCTGAAGGCCCAGCATCATGAAGAGCCACCTGGGTTACCTGACCAGAATAAATATTCTGCATTCCAATCAGAAGTTCGTACTGGAGGTTTTAAATCAGGCTTTGTCATCCGTCAACAACGATGTTGACATGCAGATCCTAATGAGCCTTAGCAAATTCGGGCAGAAGGATGATCGGGAGTTCAATTTGGGTGCCTTAGTTGATCCAGAGGGCGTCATGAATGTGTCCTATCATGTGGCCTGTAATGTGCGTCCGGTGGACCCGTCCATTGATTTGCTTTGGTCCAGATTCGGTTTACAGGAGGTTGTGGGAAGAAGAGGAACTTTATTCCCTGTTTACTCCATGGCAGAGGCATCGAATTACCAAAGTAACATCAATAACAAGGATTTGGATGTCGATGGATTGTCGAGGCAGGTCTTGAGGGATGTTGCGTGCACTGTCAACTTTGTGCAACTCTATGCGACCACTCCACACTGCCACCATTCACCAGCAGTGAGTCATCCAGTGAGCCGGGTGATCACTTTGTGTGATTTGGCGAATGAGAAGCATCGGTCAATGCTACAATGAACCAAAAATTCCATGCACAGAAGATCTCTTGCATTTCTGGGCTACCCAAAAGGACATCAATCCACATCTTCATTTTCTTGCCTTGGAAGTCTTATGCCCTCCTGAAATTTTTTCAAAGGCAGGGGAAGTAGCAAAAAAAAGATATAGACTTAGCTTTCGCAGTGTTGAACAAGTTCTGTTCCTTAATAAAAATCTGTCATTTCTTCTATTACTCACAAAAAAGTCAGCTTCCCAGTTCACAAGCACTTCCCAGTTCTACAATAATGTTCTTTTGTTTTGAATATGGCTACATCAGCCTTGCCTATGAACTCATAGGTTTGGGTCGAAGGCTAAAGTTTATGTGAATAAGGCTGCATGTGTTGATCAAAGCAGATTCATAGAAATGGTTCCTGCACAACTGAATTTGTCCCATTTATTAATTCTTTCATAAATTCTTTAATAGGCTAATCTGTACTCTATCCACATCCTATCTTTGAGAAAAAAGCTTTGGTGCTTCAGAAAGCTTAATTTCACCATCACTTAAAAACAAGATAACAGTCCAGGGATCAAAATGAGGACGCCAACACTTGAACTCAAATAGAGAGTAATGTGCTTGCTATTCTTATAGTCCTACTAATGTGAGGCAGCTGTGAACTGGTGATGAGATCTAATGAGAGACAGTTGATGAGTCCGTGCAAAGGATTATGGGAAATGGAGTCCTGGGTCAAGTGGCAAGAGTCTGGAGTGCCATCTAGCAGAGATCGTGAGAGGTTAGCTTTGGACCTTGGTCTTTTTATGACCTCTTCTAAACGTGGACATACAGGGGTTGTACAATGAAACTGAAACACCTGGTTTTAGACCACAATCGTTTATTAGTATGGTGTAGGGTCAGAGATAATTGTAGCTATAATATGGACAAACAAACAATGCAGGACAATGACAGAAAGCTCATCCAATGCTAGAACCTGTTAACACTCGTGTTCCACCCTGTTAGAGTCATTTTAAATAATCATTTGACAGCAAAGTGAAATATACGGCATACGTTTGTCTTATTTTGTCAGGTGAGGAGCAATAACAACAGCATATATATATATATATATGTCTTTGAGCAACTTTATACACATATATCGACATAATAATATCGTCCAAGAAAAGTTCATTATTGATTAGCATTTACATTATTAACACTTTGTGTCCCTAACAGAGTGGAATATTTTCACAGCCAGTGTCTGAACAATCTACCCATAACTAATATCTGTTGAGTGTCTGAGCTTGTTCAATATGTATTTGTGATAGTTAAACATGTCACTATTGTAGTAGAATGATAAAAACGTGAAAAACATGTACCTTTTTCCCCAAGAATTATGGAGCCAAAATGTTACTGGACACCAGGAATGAGCCATAACCAGTAGTGTGCAGTTTCTGACAAGATGAGGTTTGTCTTTTAGAGGCCATGATGATGATGAAGATGATGATGATGATGATGATGATGATGATGAGGGAACATTTAATCAGCTTCTAAAACACAAGTCAAGAAAATTCAGAATGAAATCCTCAGTTTATTCAGTAATTCTATAATTTGTGGAATTGCAGAAAAAAACATCTGCAATAGTTTTTTTCAGGACCAGCAGAAACCTGAGCATCTTAAACCAGCACCACATTTTAACACTGAGTAAAAAAAGCTATTTAGATCAGATTGACATCAGTGAAAGTGGGAAAAATAATGATATATAATATTTTTATGACAGTTTCTGGATATTGACATTTTTGTCCTCTATGGACCTATGTGTAACTTTTTTTTTAAACTTTAACTTTTATTAATTTAATTAACTTTAAATTTTAAAACGGAGTACTGTAATTGAATCAAGGAATCGTGGCAGCAAGAGTTGGATCTTGAAGATTTGGCCTTAAGAATAAAGAATTCTGCAGGAGAATAGTTTATGACTAGTAATGTTTCCTAAAACTATGTTTCTTCTCTAACAAGGGAACATATGTGAATTTAATGCACACAAAGAACTACTTGCTAAATCTATTTAAAACTGGAAATGGAAAGATGATCTGTCATTTCATTATCATTAATTGAAAAATTAGCTTTAACATTTTTAAGCTGGAAATTATTGTACACTTATTTAGAAGGTTCACGTTTTTAATAGAAATATATAGGGACAATTATTTTAGTCAACAGAGGTCTATCACTTAAAATCTCAAAATAAATCACTTAAAAAATCTCAGTAGTATTTATAGCTTTGGAAATCTGGCATGTATCGTTTAAATCAGTCCATCATCTGACACTCTGAGTTTGTTTTCTGTGTGTGAATTTCTATTATGTGAAGAGGACTTTTATTTTGTTGAGGAGGGATGATGTCATAAGGCTGCGCCACACTCCTGCATCTGTGTTTCTGCTGAAGAAAGGTTTGTGTTTTAATCCTTTGTCTAGTGTTTAAACCAAAATAGCTCTCTCTGAGAATTAGCAGTTCTCAACCCTATTCCTCGCGTGTCTCTTATTTAACTCTGATTCAGATCACCAGCTCTTCAGAAGAGAACTATGTGAATGAACTGTGTTCAGATTGATATGATCCCTACATAGTGTTCATGGCTCACACAGACAAAGCTATATATACCTCTGGAAATAAATACAATTTAAATTCTCATCTTGGGAAATGCTGATACAGATAACTGTGAATTGAGTGAATAGCTAATGAATGTAACACGAATGTATCTAACAACAATAATGAACGGTTTTTATGAGTAAACGTGTCTCATTTCAGTCTCTGTTCATCATAAACACACGTTTGCTCTCTGACAAGAAATGATTAACAAATACAGCTTTTTCAAACTCAAAACAGTGGGTTTCCACCCAAACGTGAAGAAAATCTTATTAGAGTTTGCAAAGAAGAAACAAACATGTGAATTAGGTCTGTTTCTATCAGCTTGTAAATATAATGTATTATATAGCATTATTTTATTCATTTGCAGTGCTACTTTTTGAGTGTTTTTGTCTCTAATCTGGTCATTTAAGTCCATTAACTCTCACTCTGACTGACTCCCTTACTAGTGTGCTGACTACAAAGGGACTAGTATGAGATTTAGTGTGCATTTCTTCTTCTGTCTGTTAATTATTCTCATCTTAAACTCAGAAAACTCCAGCTGAAGTGACTGAGATCCACGTGACACACTGATATAAAGATGACGTTTATTAAAGATGAGAGTGAAGATTTGAAAATTCAAGAAACATTCAGAGATACTGAGGAACAACAAACAAAGATGTTGTTTATTAAAGATGAGAGTGAAGATGTGGAGATTGAAGAGTCATTTGGAGTCGAATATGAAGATATTGAGGAACAACAAACACAGATGATGTTTATGAAAGAGGAAAGTGAAGATGTGGAGATTGAAGAGTCATTTGGAGTCGAATATGAAGATATTGAGGAACAACAAACACAGATGATGTTTATGAAAGAGGAAAGTGAAGATGTGGAGATTGAAGAGTTATTCAGAGTCAAACATGAAGAAACTGAGGAACAACAAACAAAGATGATGTTTATTAAAGATGAGAGTGAATATAAGGAGATTGAAGAAACATTTGGAGTCAAACATGAAGATATTGAGGAACAACAAACAGAGATGATGTTTATTAAAGATGAGAGTGAATATAAGGAGATTGAAGAAACATTTGAAGTCAAACATGAAGATCCTGAGGAACAAACAGGTTGGTTTCATTCTCAAAGTCTTTTTTTAGTGATTATGTTTTATACATATCGCTATCTTTGTTATTTGTCTTATTTAGTCACACATAAATACGTAGTTTGTCTGACATTAATCTCAGTATCTATTTCTGAAATGAAAGCAATGGAAATCATTCGTTTTTATCACTACAGTACAAATACTTTACAAAGAGCAAACCGTGAATGTGAGTGAGGTTTGTTGTCTATAAATTATGATTATTATTATTTTTGTTCATCCTCACAGTCACTTTTTTTTAATTCAGGGTCTTGTAAACATTATTTTCTTAAGACTACAAATAACAATCCTCATTTTTTAAAAGGAAATGAGACTGAAAAACACTTTCTTCTCTTGAGAAAGAAATGCAATAAGAGCTGTTTTTGTTTGTCAAATTTCCCTGTGATGCACATGAAAGCTGGATATTCAGAACTTCACATTATAGTCGAGAGAAGAGTATTTGAAGAGCTCTTTTGCCAAAACTCGATAAACGCCAAATAAAAAATAGTTTGTCATGCAATTTTGCTGTGTATGGAACCTATTCACTGCTCCATCAATGTTTCATGCAAAATCGTTATTTTCCTTGTTTAAAATGTACTGCAAGATGCAGTTTTTTTTCCAAAACCCTATAAGAGCCGAACCTGTTTTTAGCCAAAATGCGATATGGGTCATTCCAGCTGGAATCATCAAATGGTCCCCACCTGACCCCCTCAGATTTGTCTGAAAAAAAATCCATGTGATGGGTAATATGCCCAATAGATCATATACAACATTTCAGATCTCTACTGTGCATGCTTTTTTCAAACATCTGTAAAAAAGAAAAAGGTTTGTTTTTTACCCCGTTTTGGCATCTCCAGAACTAGTTGTGCCAGGTCCATCAAATTTTCAGGGCTAAGAGTCCTAGTCCAGAACTGCATGAATTACAACTCACAGCATTGTTACTGAATTTACACCTGAATGCTGGCCCTCTACTTTTCTTTAAACTGTTACTTTAAGGGTTTTCAGATGTCCATAATTTTCAATGTATAAGCATCAAACTTGGTAAATGGGCTGATATGTACCACGTCTTTAACATCCATGTTCAGAGCAATATTTCCCATGAATGACACCAGGAAAATGAGGCAAAACCCCTTCCTAATTTTTTTTATATTTTATCAATAAGAACACGCTCTTTCAAAAAAACAAGTTTCAGGTTCACACCTGGGGCCTCGTTTATAAAACTTTCTTACGCACTGATTTGATCTTAGAGTGTTCGTACGATCAAATCCACGTCAAAGTACAGATTTATAAAAACCGTCTTTGACGTGGAAAAGTACTTATCTCCACGTCAGATTCCAGCTTGGCGTACGACCGTTTCCTTGTGGTAATGCCTGGTATTGCAGATAGTTCAGCCTCACTATAATTTGATTTCTTGCGCTCCTTTTTACTTGCCATTGTCACAGAGTTTTTGCTTTAGGAATGAGCTCATTTAATATGTTAATTAATTAAGCAGGGGCGTTTCGACGGCGGAACATTCAGCTGCACACAATTCCACGATCATTTGTGATTTATAACCGAATGACTGGCGTACGCATGGATTTCGTGGTACGTTCGTTTTCTCTGAATCGCTCTTACGATCAAATCAGAAAAGTTCTTAGATAAAATCAAGGATGGTTTCTACGCAAGTTTTTATAAATGAGGCCCCTGGTGTCATTCATGGGAAATATTGCTCTGAACATTGGTGTAAATGAGTTTTTTTTTTTTTTTTTTTTCATTTTTGGACCTTAATATCTCAACATCCATAAGACTCTATTGTCTGATGTCAAAGGATGTGAAAGACATATCAGCCCATTTACCAAGTTTGATGCTTATACATTGAAAATTGAGGTTTCTATGGACATCTGAAAACCCTTAAAGTAATAGTTTCAAAGAAAAGTAGAGGGCCAGCATTCAGGTGTAAATTCAGTAGCAATGCTGTGAGTTGTAATTCATGCAGTTCTGGACTCTTAGCCCAGAAAATTTGATGGACCTGGCACAACTAGTTCTGGAGATATTTCAGTCTGAACATGGTCACTCAAACTGTGATGCCAAAACTAACTTTTTACAGATTTTTTTTGTGAAAGTAGTATGCACGGTAGAGATCTGAATTTTTGTATATGATCTATTACCCATCACAGGTTTTTTTCAGACAAATCTGAGGAGGTCAGGTGGGGAAGTTTTCCAAAATTTGATGATTCCAGCTGGAATGACCCGTATGTCCTCTCGACCAATCAGAATTGAGCGTTGGACGCAATCCAACAAGGCGTGCTCTGAAGCGAGAGATGTTTGTCTTCAAAATGAGTTCTTTAAACTCTAACAACACTTTTGCTGGCCTAGATGAGCCAGTCAGACCTACACATGGGGGTAGAAAACGCCGAGTGGACAGAGAACATCATAAAACACAACAAAAGAAGAAGGTCCGTCACTCAGGGGGCGCGTTAATACCCTCCGTGGGATGTCAACACAAGTCTGGGTCGACCGGTTTCTGTCAGGCCGAGAAACTGTCAGCGGATGACCTGATGATGAATTTTGTGAAGTTTTATGAAAGACCGAACAAGGTTGACCAGGACAGAGCCATACTTCATCTCCTGGACGTAACACGGGTGAAAAGGCAGCGTCTTAAAGTCCTGGACGTAAACAAACAAAAAGACCGAAACATATCAGTCAAGTACAGTCTTTTGTGCAGCAGTCACCCAGAGAGGGTCTCCGTTTGCAAGGCCACCTTCATTAAAGTGTTTGGTGAGTACAACTTTTGAACATGATGCTCTTTTTAAAAAAAAAAAAAAAGATGGGACTTGGTCTGTATCCACAGAAAAAAATCTAGACACCGTTGTGTAACAAAGTGCTCTCTTTTATTTATAGCCTGAGAAATGTGCCTGAATATTTTTATTGTTACTGTTGCATATATAACTCAACTTCTTCAAATTCTTCCCAAACTACGTTTTTTGCAAACATTTTTTACATTTTCAACAAATAAAAATCAGTGTAAATTTATTTATCACACATGCGATGTCAATTTATACTGTTGTAAACTACTGTAAATTCCAAAAAATGTCATGTCCACGTATGTGGATGCCAGGCCCTAGGAGGATAGAGAACTTTGTTGATTATAATAGAGCTTTGTGATATTGCGAAACAAGATGAGTGGCAGCTTTTAATAATTTTGGGTTTGTAAATGAGATATTGATCTAATACAGCAGTTAAATAAACATCATTTATGAACTTGGCAATTAAAGAGTCTAAATCCTGAATTTATTCAAAAGATTTAGTAGTTTTGATCAGGACTGAGGTTGATTAAGACATTTATGCAAAAAAAAAAAAAAAAAAAAATTATCTGATATTCACAGCAGTTTAATTTAGTGGATGTTTTCATCCACGAACATAACGAGAGGGTAGTAAATATGCCCAGAGCGTACGGTTGAGTTTTTGAAAAATTTCAAAGCATGTTCTTAAAATATGTGTCAAAATAAGATTTCTCACAAAAAATAATTTAATTTGCTTTAACAGAGAAAAAGTGGCCAAATTAAGACTCAACAGCACCCCTGAGTGGACGAAAACATCCCCAACAACACATAAGGGTTAATATATCTGTATTCAAAACTATATTTAAAACCTTAATCTCAACATGAATTTCTGAATTTGATTGCACTCATGTCACCTCTGAGCCTTATTAAACATGAAAAAAAAAGGTTAAATTCCCTGTAAATCACATTAAGGAGTCAAATTTCACCTTGTAATGGGAAGGCTAGTTTTTTATCAGATTTTTGGATTATTGTTATTATATTGACTGTGCTCCTACAAGTTTTCACCTCCTAACAAGAAAAGTAAGCGTAGAGCCCTTTTCAGAGAATTAAAATTTGAATTGAATTGGAATTACAGGAAGTGGAACTGAATTCATTGCAATTTAGAGAAATTCATTTTTAGTGAGAATGTGATACTTTTAACATACATTTTTCTTCCTAATGGAAGTACAGGCACTAACATAAACAGAGCTACACACAACTTACTTGCTATAGTTAATTTCATACTGGCTCTAATCAATGCATGACAATCTAAACTATTTCCTTTCACAGGCATCAGCAAAGACCGTGTTTCCCGGGTGGCTAAATATTATGCGGAGACTGCAGAGGCTCGCCCAGAGAGAAGAGGCGGTGCACGGCACAGTGAGGAGCACAACAGGAGAAGGAGACTCATTGTTGAGCACATCCAGTCTTGAGAGGAGCACCACTGACCTGAATGTTCATGCAGGCCCATAGGAACTTCGGCGTGTAACTCGTCCCGCACCGTTTGTCATAGACCCATGAATGACGTCTCAAATCGACCGGGTTATTGAGGAGAGGTGTGCTTTGACTTTTCTTAGCGATCGGGCGTACGATTATCGTACAGTGGGCGAGAAATTTGGGCAAAAACCATAGACTGTAAAAAATATGGACGTAGGATTCTGAAGCGCTATTTTGAAGCCTTTAGTGGGCGGGATTTGACGTCGCCATCTTGGAATCGCGTCACCGCGAGTCACTCCCGGATAATCAAAAATGGGCAAAAAGGCGGGACGTGGGTGGAGCTGATTGCTGAAACCACGCCCTCCTAGTGTGACAGTGGTGACAGCAGCGGCAACCCCCCATCACTCAAGTGGCCACGCCCTTAATTATGCTGAATATTAAGGCTTAATACAACTAAAACGGATGAGTTATAACAAAATTCACCCCCTCACAGTTGACATGAAGGGCAAAACTAGCTATTTGGACCAAAACCATTTTTGAACCAGGCTGTAAACATACTTTTTTCTGCTGTAAAGTTGGGCATTTTAACATGGGGAGTCAATGGGACTGACTCCCTTTTGCAGCCAGTCTTTAGCGGCCAGTCAATGAATTTCAGTTTAAGTCACTTCCGTGTTGGTTTCAATAGAGAGAGCGGGAGGTTGCGCTTGGCAAAAACTCAGATTGACTTAACATTGCCATAAAATTTGTGCGATCATATCTTTGGATCAGAAAGTCATAGAGAGCTGGCGGTTGGCTCTTTTTACTCGTCCTATCAAGTAGCCAATAAATACTGACATAAACACTTCATAGTGACCACCCTAGCAACCGAGGGCCGAGTTTTTGCCACCGCAAGCACCACTCACATTTTCACTCGCTCTTGTTTTGGGCAAAACAAAAACATGAACATGGTGTTCATGCTCATGGAACTTCATCAGTTTTTTCCCAACCTTCGCATAGAGCACACCTTTCCAGTAAGCGGGCACAGTTTTCTCCCAGCAGACCGAGTCTTTGGCAGAATTGAGCAGAAGATCAGGAACATTGACACAATTCTGCTACCACAGGAACACCATATCATCCTCCAGCAATTCGGCCACGTTCACATTTATGGCACAGACTGGGAAGCGTTTGATTGTAGGTCAGCCACAAAAGAGTGTGTTAAGGCTCAGAAGAGCTTTAAACTCAGTGAAGCACGCATTCTTGATTTGAGTACCAACCAGGTTGGTTTAAAGATGGCTTACAATGCTAAATGAATAAATGTACAATGGGGAGTATTGTTTCCGTAGTGAGATTTGTTTTAGGTATATCAGACAATGGTCCTACTGTTTACGGGTTTGCCTTTGACTTGACTTGAATATCATTATCATTATTGAATATTTTTAATAATGTGCTTTTTTTTCATGCATATGTAGTGAACAAATTGGTCCTACTTGTTACAGGTTTGACACTTTACTGTAAAAGACTTTGAATGTATTACTAAACGACTTGCCTACTGAATATTGTAATTAGTTTTTACAGGTTTGGCGCTAAATGACTATTAGCCTAAATGTGTTACTAAATGATTTGAATGTAATGTTAACGTTGTATTTTTATTATCTAATGGTATTTGTATGTGTGTTCTTTTTTAAATTATTTGTTTTTCATGTGGTGTACAATATTGAAACATGAAATTAAAATTTTACCATTTAGTTTATTTATTTCATGCATTTGCATTTATTTGATTTATATTAATTTATAGTATGAGTCCCTGATGTCATATGCTGCATGTTCTCTTGTTTTTTGTTTTTAACTTAAACCAACAATTTCTTAAAGGATTTGTAGCGTTTTGAAAAAAAAAAAAGTTTGTATTTCTAATCTACAATATTGTTGTTTCATTTAACAATCATTGTTTAACAAATTAAACAATGAAAAATTGAATTTGAAAATTTGAAATTGATAAATTAAATAATAACAAAATGTATGGGTCTAGGTAAAAAAAAATTAGTTTTCATTTCGTTTTGGAAAAGAGCTCCTCATTTATTTGTTGTAATTTCCCACCACTAATCTGTGGTCATGGATGTTTATTTAACAAGCACATCTATCTGTCGGTGCCAATAGCCTCGTGGACAGTATGCCGACATAAAATGCTGTTGAGTTTTGGGCGTCCAAATAATTGACCTTTCCCGACCCAGTCCCCTTCTTTCTGTCCCACTTCTTTTAAAACTCTCGATTTAAAAAATTTAAAATGCCTTGCAGAATCTGTGGATGTGAATAATTTTACCAAAATAAGAGAGATCATAAAAAAAAAAAAAAAAAAAAAATGTAGCACTGTCCTGAGTAATATGTATTACATAAAAGATGTTTACATACAGCTCACAAGACAAGAAAATAGCTGACATTTTAAAATAACTCCCTTCAAAAGTTTGGGAACCATGGGTTTCTTAATACTGTTTGTGGTTACCTGGATGATCTACCACTAGGGACAGGACGATAAATCATTGCAGTGCGAATCCAGGAATGATTCGGCATCGATTCTGAGATTTTCAGATTGCGATTCTTTCTCAAATCGATTCTGAGTTTAGTTTTAAACAGCAGATGGCACTGCTTGCTTTAGGAACAGCCGTACTCTGCTTGCTTCCAAATCCTTACACGCACTTCAACCTGAAATAACCATTCATACAATTTGAGAAGCATATAACAAGGGTGTTCATAGTGGGCCGTTTACATTAATCTCACATCATAAAAGCATTTTGAGCTGAGGTGAAATTACACAACTCTTCAGCACTCTTCTTCGTCAGTGTTTGAGTGTGTGGACATCAGAGTTGTGGACTCGAGTCGGACTCGAGTAACAAATTTGATGACTTGTGACTTGACTTGACATAATCAAAGATGACTTGCGACTCGACTTAGACTTTGACAGCAATGACTCGAGACTTGACTTGGACTTGAACCCTGTGACTCGGCAAGTCTTCTAAAGAAAAACTTCGGAGAGTTCTGATCAATATAGGCTGAAGCGAATGTATGGTTAGCGCAGCATTTGGCACTGAGCCAGAGAGGGACTCGCTAAGTGAGCGCTTGCAATGTTTTTATCCACATAATGTTAAGGATATTTAATGTTTTTTAGGGGCCATTCACATGTTGAGCCTAAAAACGCGTACAAAACGCTAGACGCGCCGCTTTGTCTTTCTTTCCAAACCGCTCTTGCAGCTTGCGCTCCTGTGGCGTGACTGGCGTCAGGATAGGAAGGATGAAATGTTAGAACACCGGCTCTCACTACGGAGTTTTAAAATCCTAACCGAATATGAAATCTGGTTGCAGCGCACACATACTAGGGCTGGAGGATTTTATCGATTCTGCGATATAAATCGATATTTTTTTTTCAAAAAAAGTATCGATTTTTTTAGCCGCAAGTATAGATACATACGTCCCATTCTAATCCCCCGTCTTGTTTACCCCTGTTCGCGTTGCAGGAAGAGCGATTTGGTCAGCCAGCCGCTAGTGTTGCTGTAGAGCAAGTTACCCGTACTAACTTTACACAGACGCAGATGTCTACCTCTTTCTGTTTACCAAGTCAGAGCGAGGATATTCAGAGAATGGCGGCGAATATAAATCCAGCACCCGCCTGCTTAAACGGATCCCTTTATATATAATTTGATGTTTATTTGTTTACCCCCAGGGCATCCAAGATGTAGGTGACTTTGTTTTCTCAGCAGAATTTTTAACAAAAACCGGTGAAGTCTAATAATGGCAGTCAATGGTTACCAAATCTTTAGAGGAAAGAGAAACACACACAGACAAATCCAAATTACACCCTGCGGCTCGTGACGATACACTGATGTCCTAAAACACGAAACGATTGGTTTTTGTGAGAAACTGAACAGTATTTGTATCATTTTTTACCTTTGACACACAGCCACGTCCATCTGTCCTGAGCAGGAGGTTAGCTTTCGGATCGTCACATTTGAACGCGCTCTGAAGTAGAATACGCAAACACCGGAAGCGATCTGTCGCTTGTATACAACACTCGTTGTTTACACAGTGCACACAGACTGTGGGTATAGCCGCTATTCAAAATGGTAATTACTTGCGCTTATCCTGATTGTTCAAACCAATTAAAAGATAAAAGATTACATCTGCTTGTGCAAACTCATGCGGGACTTTTAACCGATTTCCCCTTACGGCGTTTGCGTATACTACGTCAGAGCGCGTTCACTCGTGACGAGCCGCATTCAAAGCTCGTGCTCAGGACAGATGAACGTGGCTGTGTATTAAAGGTAAAAATGATATAAATACTGTTCAGTTTCTCACAAAAACCGATCGTTTCGTGTCTTAGGACATCAATGTATCGTCACGAGCCGCAGGGTGTAATTTGGATTTGTCTGTGCATGTTTTTGCTTACTTTTAAAGGTTTGGTGCCCATCCACCAGTATTATTTGACAGGCAGACTGCACTGGTTTTTGTTAAAAATCTTCGTTTGTGTTCTGCTGAGGAAACGAAGTCACCTACATCTTGGATGCCCTGGGGGTAAGCATATAAACATCAAATTTTCATTTTTGGGTGAACTATCCCTTTATTTGCAAATTGCAATGTTGCATTTTATTTACTTTTCAAAGGCTTGTAAGCTGCAGTTTGCACTGTTTCAATAAATGGAACAAATTTTCTCAACACATCTTTGATTAATTTTGTCCAGCATTTATTTTGCAAGCTGTCTGATGTTTTTTTAGTTTATTTCAATTAATGAAAACACTTACAGGATGTCACCAAAATCACTCTGTCTCTTTTAAATCTATCAGAAAATGATGTACGTGTATCGAATAATATCGTATCGAATCGAATTGTATCGTTGGCAAAATATCGTGTATCGTATCGTATCATATCGTGAGATTAGTGTATCGCTGCAGCCCTAACACATACGGAGAAACTTTGCAGATTATCCTACCTGAAATCCTAAACATGCATACACTACAATATTTGAAATTCGTGGCGCATCACACTACAAGATATTATTAGGATAATCATGCAGGAGGGAGCACCTCTCGTGATCTCTCTCTGGAAGGGTTCAGTGTTCAAATGCACCTGGCCGCTAAGCCCCAGCAAAAGTAATTACCATGAATGTGTCAGGTGTCACGAGGGGCAGACTGGACTCGAATGAATCTAATGACCAGCCGCCCCTGTCTTTGAACACCAACCACCGCGAGGAGCCGACACCACAGGCCCGCAACAGATGGACGAAACAGACAGAAAATGGTTTAAAGAATAACAATCTTTATTGAACAATTTATCAACGGGCACAGATGTAATGGACTTCAATGTCTTCCAGGTCTTCTTTCCACTACAGGTAAACACCTTCGTCAGTGCACAGTAATTGAACAGTAATCCAACAGCTTACTTCACCAGCGATACTGCATTCTTCAGGACTCAGACGGTAGGTAAGTAGAAAGGTAAGAATTCCTTTTCAGTACAGGATACTTCCGTTGGTGCACAATAGGGAGGCAGTGGTTGACGAGCTTACTTCACCAGCAATGCTTCATACTTCGGGACTCAAACAGTAAGTGGGAAGGTAAGGATTCTTCTCAGTACAGGATACTTTCGTCTGTGCATAATAGAGAGACAGTAGTTTAAAGGCTTACTTCACCAGCAATGCTGCATACTTCCTCAACTTAGACATTAAGCAGGAAGGTAAGAATTTCCTCTCAGTACAGGATACTTCCGTCGGTGCACAATAGGGAGACAGTAGTTTAAAAGCTTACCCCACCAGCAATGCTGCATACTTCCTAACTTAGGCATTAAGCAAGAAGGTAAGGATTCCTCTCAGTACAGGGTACTATCGTCGGTGCACAATAGGGAGACAGTAGTTTAAAAGCTTACTTCACAGCGATGCTGCATACTTCCAGGGCTCAGGCAGAGAAGAGGTTAATTGTATTTCATCAGTATTGCTGTATACTCAAAGGGTTCAGGCAGAGAAGGGGTTAATAGTATTTCTTTCCACAAACGTGTAAGCAGGGGTTGGGCCACTTCTCAGCAAAGACACACCACACTCGTGTTCACTTCAAATCCACAGCAATAAATCCATATATATCAATGAGACAAAAGCACTACAATCCACTCACTCAATAGGGCTGATCAGAGCCTCAATCCATCCGTTCCACTCACGTCGGGGATATTCCGTTCTCGATTCCTCTTCAGCGCACTCTGAAACACATAGCTTCCCCACCAGTAAGATCTACATGTGCTGTATCCTCTTCAAGCTTTCTAAATGTTGGAAAGATGGAATCCATTCACTTAACTTTCTCTCTCTCTTCCCAACAGAGATCCAATCAATAAGTTCATCCAGTAGACGTTGATGGACGACTTCCACTCCCGACGAATTTCCACAAACAAGCTTGTCTCTGGAGCTGCCCTGGCACAACCAACTTCTCTCCCCGAAAGCAAACCCTCCCCCCAGGAAAACACCCGTCAGGAAACTCTCCCAGAAAACTCTCCCCGAAAACTCTCCCCAAGAACTCTCCAGAAGCTTCTCTGAATGGTCCTTTTATGTCTGTCTCATGAAGCACACTCACCTGCCGTGTGTTAGCGCTAATCAGGCCGGCCAATGTTTCTCCCACACCCGGAGTTAGAGTGAGATGTGTCGCACCCAAATCATTCCCTCTGGAAACTCGTACCTTGTCAGTAAAAAAAAAAAGGTTCTGCTCACTGAGCGTTTTTTGTCACCCGTGACATCCCCCCCTACCAATCGGTTCTAGTCCCTAGAACCGGTGTTCCTTCAATTCCATTCGCCATACCTCTCAGTCCCTGTAATCCAGCCAGATATTCCGTCTGTGCCTTCCAATCGTGCAAACTCAGCTCCGATCCTGGCCCTCCATAACGCTGTGCCCAAGGAGCTCCCATAAAGATCGGCATGACTTGCGGACGAGCCGCTGGTGCCTCTTCGTCCACCATCGCGTACCTGTGAACGCTACAACCCACGGTGGTAAATCCTGCCGACTACGCCACTTATGTCACGAGGGGCGGACTGGACTCGAATGAATCGAATGACCAGCCGCCCCTGTCTTTGAACACCAACCACCGCGAGGAGCCGACACCACAGGCCCGCAACAGATGGACGAAACAGACAGAAAATGGTTTAAAGAATAACAATCTTTATTGAACAATTTATCAACGGGCACAGATGTAATGGACTTCAACGTCTTCCAGGTCTTCTTTCCACTACAGGTAAACACCTTCGTCAGTGCACAGTAATTGAACAGTAATCCAACAGCTTACTTCACCAGCGATACTGCATTCTTCAGGACTCAGACGGTAGGTAAGTAGAAAGGTAAGAATTCCTTTTCAGTACAGGATACTTCCGTTGGTGCACTATAGGGAGGCAGTGGTTGACGAGCTTACTTCACCAGCAATGCTGTATACTTCAGGACTCAAACAGTAAGTAGGAAGGTAAGGATTCTTCTCAGTACAGGATACTTTCGTCTGTGCATAATAGAGAGACAGTAGTTTAAAGGCTTACTTCACCAGCAATGCTGCATACTTCCTCAACTTAGACATTAAGCAGGAAGGTAAGAATTTCCTCTCAGTACAGGATACTTCCGTCGGTGCACAATAGGGAGACAGTAGTTTAAAAGCTTACCCCACCAGCAATGCTGCATACTTCCTAACTTAGGCATTAAGCAAGAAGGTAAGAATTTCCTCTCAGTACAGGATACTTCCGTCGGTGCACAATAGGGAGACAGTAGTTTAAAAGCTTACCCCACCAGCAATGCTGCATACTTCCTAACTTAGACATTAAGCAGGAAGGTAAGAATTTCCTCTCAGTACAGGATACTTCCGTCGGTGCACAATAGGGAGACAGTAGTTTAAAAGCTTACCCCACCAGCAATGCTGCATACTTCCTAACTTAGGCATTAAGCAAGAAGGTAAGGATTCCTCTCAGTACAGGGTACTATCGTCGGTGCACAATAGGGAGACAGTAGTTTAAAAGCTTACTTCACCAGCAATGCTGCATACTTCCTAACTTAGGCATTAAGCAAGAAGGTAAGGATTCCTCTCAGTACAGGGTACTTTCGTCGGTGCACCATAGGGAGACAGTAGTTTAAAAGCTTACTCCGCCAGCAATGCTGCATACTTCCTAACTTAAGCATTAAGCAAGAAGGTAAGGATTCCTCTCAGTACAGGGTACTTTCGTCGGTGCACAATAGGGAGACAGTAGTTTAAAAGCTTACTCCGCCAGCAATGCTGCATACTTCCTAACTTAAGCATTAAGCAAGAAGGTAAGGATTCCTCTCAGTACAGGGTACTTTCGTCGGTGCACAATAGGGAGACAGTAGTTTAAAAGCTTACTTCACAGCGATGCTGCATACTTCCAGGGCTCAGGCAGAGAAGAGGTTAATTGTATTTCATCAGTATTGCTGTATACTCACAGGGCTCAGGCAGAGAAGGGGTTAATTATATTTCACCAGCGTAGCTGTATACTCACAGGGCTCAGGCAGTGAAGAGGTTAATAGTATTTCTTTCCACAAACGTGTAAGCAGGGGTTGGGCCACTTCTCAGCAAAGACACACCACACTCGTGTTCACTTCAAATCCACAGCAATGAATCCATATATATCAATGAGACAAAAGCACTACAATCCACTCACTCAATAGGGCTGATCAGAGCCTCAATCCATCCGTTCCACTCACGTCGGGGATATTCCGTTCTCGATTCCTCTTCAGCGCACTCTGAAACACATAGCTTCCCCACCAGTAAGATCTACATGTGCTGTATCCTCTTCAAGCTTTCTAAATGTTGGAAAGATGGAATCCATTCACTTAACTTTCTCTCTCTCTTCCCAGCAGAGATCCAATCAATAGAGAAGGGTCTGGCTGCAGACATGCACCTCCACTGTCAGACCTGCACTCTCAGACCTGCACTCTCAGTCACCCAAACTTCCTCTGCAGGTGACGTCACCTGCAATCGACACCTGCACACTACGGTACCTGCTACGTCACTTGCAATCGACACAAAAAAACCGGAAATAAGTTTCCAGTCATTCGTTCGCGTTGCCAAAGACGCTGTATTGAAGCGGTTATATAGTTTAAAGTACCCGTTGCCAGTAAAGACGCTGCTGTTAAATGGTTTAAAGTACTTTAGTAGTATAACCAGACAGAAACTTTGCCCCCAGTTATTTTTTGCTGCTTGTTTATCATAGGAGTATAATGTTGTACTTTATCATTCAAGTAGGCTACAACTATATTACATTACCAAACTATAACATTAACAAAAATTAAGCAGATGCTATTTTTAATTTTAGTTTTTTTTATTGTAAGCTAGTTACAAAGAGACAGACTATTAACTATTATTTGGAAAACTAGCAATAGTTTTATTAAATAGTAATATAAAAATAAGTAAAAGCTTAAAACACTTCCATAACAAACAAAAACAGAACAGAAAGAATGCAAAGAGGCAAATTATGTATTTTCTTTTATTTCTGCAAAGAAGCACATTATGCATTTCCTTCCTTTTCAGTTTGACAGAATACTTTCAGATTCATAACATCAACTACATGTTCAAGGAAAAAGTCCATGTCCTTCATCGCAGTAAAGATAAAGCTGAAAGGTTCCAGAGCAACAAGTCTGTCCTCTGAAAATTCAGCCTTCTGTAATTTGTCCATGGCCTCATCAACATCTTCATCCTCCATGCAGAGTACTTTGGGCAGGTGAACAGAACCAAGCAGCACACTTGGCTGTTCCAAACATATATATGTATACGTAGATACCCCATTGGCCCGCTCCAAGCACGTAGATGCGTCCGCCATATTACAGCGGTCCACTTGACGTCATTCACCATAATGTAGGTTCGCAGACCAACGGCTGTGAAGGACTTTTATATTTCGAATATTCAGTGATTACTATGGTGATTTACCTAGATCTATGGGTGAATGACGTCAAGTGGACCGCAGCAAAATGGCGGACGGCTTATGTATAAAGGCCCATAGAAACAGTTGCTAATGAGGCATACATATATATCAACGGCTCCAAACACCACTTGCTGGCTTTATTTAAATCTCCCATCAGTTGATTCTCTAAAATAACACAAAGAACAAGAGAGATACAAAGGTAAGATACCAAAAACATTAATTCAGTATTGTGCAAAAAAGAAACAATTACTTGTGACCAGTCCTGTAACAAAATAATGTACCTCTTGTGATGATTCCATCAGTACACCTATACTTGCTTCATCTGCCTAAGAGCAGGATAGAAGAAACCAGTTATACACACACATACATATATTTCTAATATATAAAATGTCACTCAAATAAAGTAATCTGAATTGAGAAGAGTAGGAGCAGAACAAAACATCAAATGTGGTGCTTTACAATGTTTCACACTACCTGTTTTGCTAATAAATAAACACTACATTTAATTGTCTCATTCTACTTATAATATCAGTAACACAACAATCACTTCCACTAAACTATACAGTAGTTTACGTGTAAGCTATATAATTAACTTACGAAAGCATATACCATTGTTCAGTAGTTTAGCTTACTTTAGCTGTATTTAAGTCAGTGACGGAGTGGTTGACTAATTAGGCTATACAGCTTAGGGCTGCACGATTTCAGCAAAAATCATAATCCCGATTATTTTGGTCAATATTGTAATCACGATTATTTAAACGATTATGACAGGGTCCAAAACTTTCTATAGTAATTAATTTAAATACAGCGAAAAAGATACAAAAAAATAAAATAAGAATAACAGTGCTTAAAAAAATACTGAATACTTTTATGCAAGTCTAAAGTAGTCTAACAATACTACAGAAATTAAATGTAATTATTTGAATGTAAAATAAAACAGCATCTTCACTGTAATAGTTAAACATGCTTTGTTTCTTATTAAAACTACAAACGTCCTTCATTCAAAAGCAGTGACTGATTTTTCTTTTTGGATTTTTAAGTTTTATTCATATTAAACACAGACAGCAGAAGGAATCTTATGTGTTGCGCTTAACCACAAGGACACAATATACTGTTACACACGTATTTTTATTCTCAACTGTTTATGGTCATTTAAGACAGAACTGACAAGCGTTTACATGAATAATCAACAAGCGCCTCATTTTCAAATATTTTTGCGTGTATTTGACGGTTTAGGCGCGCTCCTGAGTTAAAATATAACTTTACAAGTCCATGTTCGGCTCCGTCTTTGAGCGCATTCAAAAAACACCGCAACTTTTCCTATGCGCTATTAAAAACATAACATCAAAGAAACATGAATAAATCAAGCATGTCCCGTTTTATGAAAGTCACGTTACATGATTTTGCTGTTTTGCATGTGAAATTAGGCTTTTATGGAAGAGCGAAAGCGCACCACTGGAAAGGGGGTGGAGTGGGGAACAATAATCGTTTCATCTCGATTACTGCATTTTCTTGATCGTTTGAAGCAGAAATCGAAATCTAATTTCGATTAATTGCACAGCCCTAGCTAATGCAACTTTTTAAACACAACCAGTGAGCAGCGAACACGTTGGCAAACATAATTTTGTATATCAGAATACAATCTAATAAAACGTATAATAAACATACACAGATACACATATGTACTTACAGCAATGATTCTTGAAAGAATTCAGAAGTTATTCTCAATCCAACAAGTCCCACTACACACAGATTGCAAATAGCGCAGGTACCGTAGTGTGCAGGTGTCGATTGCAAGTGACGTCACCTGCAGAGGAAGTTTTGGTGACTGAGAGTGCAGGTCTGAGAGTGCAGGTCTGACAGTGGAGGTGCATGTCTGCAGCCAGACCCTATTGAATCAATAAGTTCATCCAGTAGACGTTGATGGACGACTTCCACTCCCGACGAATTTCCACAAACAAGCTTGTCTCTGGAGCTGCCCTGGCACAACCAACTTCTCTCCCCGAAAGCAAACCCTCCCCCCAGGAAAACACCCGTCAGGAAACTCTCCCAGAAAACTCTCCCCGAAAACTCTCCCCAAGAACTCTCCAGAAGCTTCTCTGAATGGTCCTTTTATGTCTGTCTCATGAAGCACACTCACCTGCCGTGTGTTAGCGCTAATCAGGCCGGCCAATGTTTCTCCCACACCCGTGCTGCGTCCCAATTCGCCTACTTATACTACGCCCTAAAAGTATGTACTCTTTTTGTGAAGAAAAAGTACATACTTTTGAGTATGTAGCAGAATAGTAGGCGAGCTTTGGGACATACTACTTCGTCATAACTGCTTTTTTAACGGACGCTCTGTTGCTTAGTTACCTGAATCCTCTCACTGTTTAAACTGCCCTGTCAATCATCACAGTTAACATTATCTACATTTCGTTTAATTTAATTTCCTACCGTATTAGAGAGAAATGAAGAGGCACGTTCTTTCAGGAGTCTTTCATGCCGAGAACTCTGCTCGTGTTTGCATAATTATGCATTTAAACGTTAATGACCAAACATATCATTATAAAAGTTCACAATGTTGCTGCACATGAAATATAACGAGGATAACATTTAAAAATATATATTTTTTATCAGGTTACACACTGATTATTTATCACTCAAACTCCTTTCTCTACCTGTCCGTTGGTCGCGCATATCCTCCATGTTTGTAGTTTTTTAACACTTTTTATGCGTGTTTGTAGTTCTAATCGAATCCTCCGTTCACCGCGCAATGTGTTGTGGGCAATATTAGCCGTTAGAGTGTGCATTGATCCGCACTTCGAATTCTGAAGTCAAGTAGTAGACCATCCGGGAATCTTTGGAATACTTTTTTGAACATACTACGATTTGGGACATACTAATTCTATTTTCGAATACTATTTAGGACGGATAGTATGCGAATTGGGACGCAGCACCGGAGTTAGAGTGAGATGTGTCGCACCCAAATCATTCCCTCTGGAAACTCGTACCTCGTCAGTTAAAAAAAAGGTTCCGCTCACTGAGCGTTTTTGTCACCCGTGACATCAGGCAACGACACATTGAACGATTAAACTAATATTGTGATATGCTTTTGATACGTTTTTATATATATATATATATATATATATATATATAACTATGGATTTTAATTTAAATTGTGATGACTTGAGCAGGCTAAATTAATCTGTCTGCCGCTGGTCGCAATTGGTCGTTACTAAAAAAACCAACAAAAAAAACTTGAATTTAACAAACAAAAAGTGTTCCAAAAATATCTCCAAATTAACTTCATAAACTAAAGAAACTAAAATAAATGTAATCACTTTGCTATTGAAAACAGCAGTAATGGGGGAGAGAAAGAGAAAAAAGACAGGTTCCAGTCGGACTCGGGCCAGTAGATGAGACGTCCGACATTTTTGCAAGGAGTGTGTGTTTACTAGCCTATTTAACATTGTTATTTAGGCTGCTTTGAAGTGGTAAAATAAACACGCACGTTTGTTAATAATGTTTGAGCCTCATGTATATAATTTTGAAACACAAAATAAATATGTATTTTATTTATATATAGGCCTATATACACACACGTTATAATTTATATTCATAAAACACCGCGTTTGGGAGGGGAAAATCGGGGCAAAATCGGGCTAAAACTCCTGTAGTGTGAGCCGGGCTTTAAGCAACCATGACCCGCTCTCCATGAAGAGGCGGATGTTTTAGTATAGGATAAATGGATTTCCAGCGTTAAAAATTGCTTGCAGTAGATCTGCTATTAAATTTAGCCTATTTAAAAATGGTTATTCCTGTACAGCTATGATAAGCTGTTTCTCCAACTTGGCAGTGCTTTCAATGTTATAAAGGAAAAGGATGAAGCTGTTCGGTTGGTTCTTGTCACAAGACCCGTGGTGAGATGTTTTTATTGAAATTTGAACTTGAGCGCGCAAAAGACGCGACATATGACATTTAAATTACACATAATTTGACATTTAAATTACACATAATCACTATAAACCTCTTATAATAATAATTATAATAAGTAACAACAGTAGCCTAATAATTGGCTAAACCTTTCAAATATTTATATATATTTATATTATATTTATATATTTTATTTGACTCAACTGATTTATTAAAGTCACTGAATATTTAACAAATGAAACAGTGGACTTAAAATAAATTATTAATTTAATTAGGCCTATATTTGATCACAAACAATGATACATTCCTCAATAAAACATCACTAATTATTATAGTCTATATTTTATAATTATACCTACTATAGACTATTATTGACTTTAAATTTACTATAGTAATTAATACAGAGGCACTAATTTGGGCAAACAGCACTAGTGACTTGTTAAGGACTTGAAGCTTAAAGTTGAGGACTTGCAACTCGACTTGGACTTGTCTGGCTTGACTCGGGACTTGACTTGAGACTTGAATGCAAAGACTCGAGACTTACTTGTAACTTGCAAAACAATGACTTGGTCCCACCTCTGGTGGACATAAACTAGATTAGAGTTCCATCTGCTGTTTATATCTAAGCTCAGAATCGATTCCAAAGAGAAACACGATGCATTCGGGAGATGTCAGAATTGATCCGTGAACCGATTGATCGTTCCATCCCTATCTACCACCTTTTTTGTTTGGTGATAGTTGTTCATGAGTCCCTTGTTTGTCGTGAACAGTTAAACTGAGCACTGTTCATCAGGAAAATACTTCAGTTTTCAATCAT
Source organism: Garra rufa (assembly GCF_049309525.1). Classification (NCBI taxonomy): domain Eukaryota; kingdom Metazoa; phylum Chordata; class Actinopteri; order Cypriniformes; family Cyprinidae; genus Garra; species Garra rufa. The sequence continues at coordinate 39,854,512 of NC_133364.1, read as the reverse complement.
ATTTGAACCCTTTCCAGCAATGACTGTATGATTTTGAGATCCATTTTTTTATACTGAGGGCAACTGAGGGACCACGCGATGTATTAAGAAAGTAGATGTCCAAATTTGTCTTCTTTTGTAATTTTTTTTTCTTCCATTCAGTACTGCCCTTCGGAAGCAACCAAAGATGCTTGCATATTTCCCAGAAGATAATTTAAGTACAATTTACCTTGATCTTCAAACTCAAGAAGTTTTTTTGCATGGTGTTTCCTTCTGGAGCATCAGTGAGTGTTTGGACCTTCTGTAATAGTTGTGTTTGAGTCCCTCAGTTGTCCTCAGTGTGAAAAGATGGATCTCAAATCATACAGTCATTGTTGCAAAGAGTTCAATTACACAAAAATGCTGAAAACTGGAGAATCTGCAGCACCTGGAGGATTTTTCTGAAGAACAGGGCTCAGTTTATCTGTTTACAATAGAGGTGCCCAACCCTGTTCCTGGAGATCTACCTTCCTGCAGAGTTTAGTTCCAACTCTGATCAAACACATCTGTCTGTAATGATCAAGCGCTGCTTCAGATCCTAATTAGTTGGCTCAGTTGTGTTTGATCAGGGTTGAACTGGAGCTGAACTCTGCAGGAAGGTAGATCTCCAGGAACAGGATTGAGCACCCCTGGTTCAGAACAAACAAGGGACTCATGAACAACTATCACTAAACAAAAAAACTAAACAAAAAACTGTTGGATCATCTAGGTAACAGAACCAAGGGTTTCCAAACATAATTCCAGCTAGTTTTTGACTAAATGTAAACATCTTTCATGTAATACATCTTACTCAGGACAATACTAAATAAAAAAATAACATGCATTTTGTGTTATCTCTCTTATTCTGTTAAAATTATTCACATTTTTACGGATTCCCAAACTTTCAAATGTCACTGTAGGATCTAGCGTACATGTGGTTGGATTTGATGTTTTAATTTTTTTATATCTGTAGCTTTTTACCAATTCACAGGTGTTAACTTGTTTTTTTTTTTTCTTTTTAGACCTGATGCCACTGAAAGAGGAGAGTCAAGAACTGAATGTAATGGAAGAGAAAAATGAGGAATGCCATGATTTCACGGCTGGGGAAAAATCTCAGAGCTCCTCGCAGACTCATAAAACTAAACCTGGTAAGAACCCTAAAGTCCAAAAGAAAGTACACACCGGAGAGAAGCCTTTCACCTGTTCTCAGTGTGGGAAGAGTTTTGCACTAAAAGGAAGTCTTAAAGTTCACATGCGAGTTCACAAAGAGAGACCTTTTACCTGCCAACAGTGTGGAAAAAGTTTCGATCAAAAAGAGAGCTTTGAAATCCACTTAAAAATCCACGCAGGAGAGAATCCTTACATTTGCTCTCAGTGTGGAAAGAGTTTTAAAGAGAAAAAAACCCTTAACGTCCACATGAGATCTCACACAGGAAAGAAACCCCACACCTGCAAACTGTGTGAGAAGAGCTTCACGCGTAAAGAAGGTTTGACGTGCCATATGAGAATCCACGATGGAGGGAAGCCTTTTGTTTGTAATGAATGTGGAAAGCTTTTCAGATATAAAAGAAACCTTAGACATCACATGAAGTTTCACTCTGGAGACAAATCTGTCATGAGTCACTCTAGACATCGTTTTAGATGTCATGCGTGTAAAATAAATTTCACGGACAGGAATGCCCTCAAGAATCATGTAAAAAATCACGTCGTAGAGAAGCCTCACAAATGCCATCACTGTGAAAAGAGTTTCAGCCAAAGACCAAAGCTGGAGGATCACATTAGAATCCACACTGGAGAGAAACCCTTCTCCTGCCCTCAGTGTGGAAAGAGCTTCACGATTAAAGGAAACCTTAAGATCCACATTAGAGTTCACACTGGAGAGAAGCCTTGCAAGTGCACTCAGTGTGAACAGAGTTTCAGATATCACACAGACCTGAAACGCCATATGCAAACATCCCATCCTGAAAAGAAAATAATGATTTTAATCCGTGTGATCAGAGGTTTAGGAAAAGGAGGCAATAGTAACATGGGGCCTAATTCGTGAAACATAAATATATGAGTTAATTCCGAGAAAGTGTGTGGTGTGTATGTGAAACACAAACTACTCAAATTGTGGTCATTTTTGATCATACAGATAAGAGTAAGCCATAATTCGAACTCACAACAAAAACAGGATGTTTGTGTTTTTGTTAAATAAAGCGAACAAACAGGATTTTGGTTCTTGGTTTCCTTTCTGTGAGCTTGTTTGTGGAGCGCCATGCCTCACATCTGTTTTAAATCTGTTAATTATTTAAGTCAGATATATTTAACATTAACAGTTGTACTTTTCTAAACATTCAGAAGGAGGCTGTTTTTGGAGGAGCTAAAAAAGCGATCAGTTTGACAATACAAAAGTCCTATGAAAATGCCCGCGGTGGCAAAAGTGCTCATGCGTGTCTCACACGTGCCTGTCTGCTATCCTCTGTAACACACGTGCAAAGGAGACAAATATTTAGCCTTTTCACTGAACACAAAGAAATTAAGTTCAGTGAACTTAACTACAATGCTGTAATTAACAGAAAGTAATAACTCCTTCAAACTGAGTAATGTCAACAAAGCAGAAACAAATAAGATGAACATAAGTTGACTAAGGGCATTATCTTTTTCAGTGATAAACAGCAGGGAGAAAGTGGGATAAAAATAGGAATATATCCAGGCCCGGTCCGTCCTACAGGCGAAGCAGTTTTCTGCCTGGGGCGCCAGGTGTGCGTAGGGCGCCGCCAGTGGCCCTTACAAACAAAAAAAACCCAAAAAAAAAAACCATGTGGGCGCTCAGGTGCCCCCTCCTTTTCTACACAATGAACAAATAAGCAAGAATAAATACACTTTTTATTTACAATATTTCATCTGGCCTGGCTGATGCACTTGAACAGAGATACGATGCTGCTGCTTACTTTAGTGGGGGGATATGTCTCTGCACAACTGGCAGCCCCAGGCCCGCAGCCCAATCAAGACGTGCGCCGTCGATGTAATGTAAACACAACTACATGGTTGTGTATGGGCGCACATCACACCAGGCAGACAGATGTAAAAATGAAAAGGCACAAGCCCTCAGGTGCGCAGGGCAGAAAACGGAGGAAAGAGGAGGAGGAAAGGAAAGGCCAAATTAAGAGGTAAGCTATGTCAACAAAGCGCTGTTTTGCGTTTCTGTGTTATTTTAAGCTGATTGGCGCTAACGCTAGCGTTAGCTAAGTAATAAAAATAAGGCAAAGCTAGCTAGATAATGCAATGTTATGATCAGTGTTGTTTTCGTCAACGATGATGATGATGAAATAATTTCGTTGACGCCACTTTTTTTCATGACGATAACGAGACGATGACGAGATAAAAATAGCTCGTTGATGACTAAAACATGACGAGACGTGTGTGAGTTTTCGTTGACGAGACGAGAATAGACGAAAATGTTAGTGGGTGGTCCGTCACACGTTCAAAATGCATGACATTTCTGCTTATTGTGCATGCCAATCAAAACCTAAAACGTATTTGCCGCTATGGCAAGCCGTTTTAGCATTAAATACTCTTTGCCATACTAGTATGGCAAGCCGTTTTAGCATTCCACCCTTGTTTGTCTTTCTTCCTTCATTATTGTAATTATTGGTGAAAATAGTCGATCCGGAAGCTCACATTGTGTTGAACTATAGATCTGCTATTTTCACAACTTATAAGTGACACTACCCAACAGCAAAATACTTACTGACCTACATTAATCTGTTAAAAGACTACTTTTTCCCCTTTTTTGACTAAAACTAGACTAAAACCTTTTTGACTTTTCGTTGACTAAATCTAGACTAAAACCTTTTTGACTTTTCGTCGACTAAAATGTGACTAAATCTAATAAGCATTTCAGTCCATAAGACTAAGACTAAATCTAAGATGGTTGTCAAAAACAACATTGGTTATGATGAGCTATTGCTAGATTCATACAGATTGAGATGAATGCTCAACCCTCACGTTTGGGCTTAGTAGTTTTATTACCAAAAACTAGGTTACTACTATACACCTAACTGCCTTGAGTCTCAAAATGAGTAGCAGGCTGCACCATTATATCAGTGATGATGTGGCTACAGCTATCAATTAAAAAATATATTTAAATTGTTTGTCCTGTGCAGCTATACATGCTTTTGCTAGGATAATAACTGTACCTGTGTCTGTACAGACTCACTCACCAAATTCTTAAAGTCCCCAACTCCTGGAGAAGGGACATCTACACCACTCTCTGAAGCATGTAAGTAACTCAAGCCAATTAATTGTGGTCTCAGTGTAATTGATAAGTTGTTGTAGTTTACAGTTACACCTTGCTATTACATGAAGGATTTAGTCAAATTTAATAAATTTCATTTGTTTTGTTTATGTGCATTAACATCACTCTACACAAAAGACAATGCAGTGGTGTAAGAGTATGAATGTACTTTGTTTACAGCTGCACCTCCAGCTCCAACATCCCCAATATCCAGCACCTCCTCCACTGACACACACAGTGCAGCTCCTCCAGCCCCCGAAGCAAGCACATCCACCTCCTCAAATGAGAGACAGCATGCAGCTCCTCCAGCCCCCAAAGCAAGCACATCCACCTCCTCAATTGAGGGACAGCATGCAGCTCCTCCAGCCCCCAAAGCAAGCACATCCACCTCCTCAATTGAGAGACAGCATGCAGCTCCTCCAGCCCCCGAAGCAAGCACATCCACCTCCTCAATTGAGAGACAGCATGCAGCTCCTCCAGCCCCCAAAGCAAGCACATCCACCTCCTCAATTGAGAGACAGCATGCAGCTCCTCCAGCCCCCGAAGCAAGCACATCCACCTCCTCAATTTGAGGGACAGCATGCAGCTCCTCCAGCCCCCAAAGCAAGCACATCCACCTCCTCAATTGAGAGACAGCATGCAGCTCCTCCAGCCCCCAAAACAAGCACATCCACCTCCTCAATTGAGAGACAGCATGCAGCTTCTCCAGCCCCCAAAGCAAGCACATCCACCTCCTCAATTTAGCCCCCGAAGCAAGCACATCCACCTCCTCAATTGAGAGACAGCATGCAGCTCCTCCAGCCCCCAAAGCAAGCACATCCACCTCCTCAATTGAGAGACAGCATGCAGCTCCTCCAGCCCCCCAAGCAAGCACATCCACCTCCTCAATTTGAGGGACAGCATGCAGCTCCTCCAGCCCCACAAAGCAAGCACATCCACCTCCTCAATTGAGAGACAGCATGCAGCTCCTCCAGCCCCCAAAGCAAGCACATCCACCTCCTCAATTGAGGGACAGCATGCAGCTCCTCCAGCCCCCAAAGCAAGCACATCCACCTCCTCAATTTAGCCCCCGAAGCAAGCACATCCACCTCCTCAATTGAGGGACAGCATGCAGCTCCTCCAGCCCCCAAAGCAAGCACATCCACCTCCTCAATTGAGAGACAGCATGCAGCTCCTCCAGCCCCCAAAGCAAGCACATCCACCTCCTCAATTGAGAGACAGCATGCAGCTCCTCCAGCCCCCAAAGCAAGCACATCCACCTCCTCAATTGAGAGACAGCATGCAGCTCCTCCAGCCCCCGAAGCAAGCACATTCACCTCCTCAATTGAGGGACAGCATGCAGCTCCTCCAGCCCCAAAAGCAAGCACATCCACCTCCTCAATTGAGAGACAGCATGCAGCTCCTCCAGCCCCCAAAGCAAGCACATCCACCTCCTCAATTTAGCCCCCGAAGCAAGCACATCCATCTCCTCAATTGAGAGACAGCATGCAGCTCCTCCAGCCCCCAAAGCAAGCACATCCACCTCCTCAATTGAGAGACAGCATGCAGCTCCTCCAGCCCCCGAAGCAAGCACATCCACCTCCTCAATTTGAGGGACAGCATGCAGCTCCTCCAGCCCCCAAAGCAAGCACATCCACCTCCTCAATTTGAGGGACAGCATGCAGCTCCTCCAGCCCCCAAACCAAGCATATCCACCTCCTCAATTGAGAGACAGCATGCAGCTCCTCCAGCCCCCAAAGCAAGCACATCCACCTCCTCAATTGAGGGACAGCATGCAGCTCCTCCAGCCCCCAAAGCAAGCACATCCACCTCCTCAATTTAGCCCCTGAAGCAAGCACATCCACCTCCTCAATTGAGGGACAGCATGCAGCTCCTCCAGCCCCCAAAGCAAGCACATCCACCTCCTCAATTGAGAGACAGCATGCAGCTCCTCCAGCCCCCAAAGCAAGCACATCCACCTCCTCAATTGAGAGACAGCATGCAGCTCCTCCAGCCCCCAAAGCAACCACATCCACCTCCTCAATTGAGAGACAGCATGCAGCTCCTCCAGCTCCCGAAGCAAGCACATTCACCTCCTCAATTGAGGGACAGCATGCAGCTCCTCCAGCCCCCAAAGCAAGCACATCCACCTCCTCAATTGAGAGACAGCATGCAGCTCCTCCAGCCCCCGAAGCAAGCACATTCACCTCCTCAATTGAGGGACAGCATGCAGCTCCTCCAGCCCCCAAAGCAAGCACAACTACCACTGAGAGACAGGTACGCGCAGCACCTGCAGATCCTGCTGACTGGCCAGCCTTGTCTGATGAAGTGAGGACGGAGCTCGTACTCTCAGGGCCATATCAGGTAGAGCCAGATTTTAACTTTCCAAAAAGGGATAATAGGAGGAGTTGTTATCACCACCATTTTTACCGCCAATTAGTAAATGGAGAGAAAATCAAGAGAAGCTGGTTGGTATATTCCAAGAAAAAAAATAGTCTTTACTGCTTCTGCTGCAAGCTTTTCTCTCAAAAATCATACAAACTAATAACTGCTGGATTTAATGACTGGAAAAATTGCAGTGACCAACTCAAAACCCATGAGAACAGTCCAGAACACTTAAAGAACATGACATCATGGAAGGAACTCGAGACTCGACTTGAGAAAGGCCAAACAATAGATAAGCTTGAAATGGCACTTTTAGAGGCTGAAAGGAGGAGGTGGCGTGACGTCCTGACCAGGTTCGTGGCCATTATTCAGTCGTTGGCAGAGCGAAATATTGGCCTTAGGGGGAGCAAAGACGCACTTTATCAGCCAGACAATGGCAATTTTCTAAAGGAGGTAGAGCTCATGGCCAACTTCGACCCTGTCCTTCAGCAGCATGTTGCATTGGTGGAACGCGGAGCCATCCATACAACTTATTTAGGAAAACATATTCAAAATGAACTAATAGATTGGGTAACACTTTATAATAACTACACACTATGAGTCATTAGTTAAGCTTTGGTAAATAGTTAATTAATCATTTATAAAGCATTGTTCCTACATTAATACACATTTGTAAGCAGTTTATAAATACAGCTATAAATGCTCTATTCTCGTTTTATACGTGTCTGTATAAAATGCTTATTAATTGTATTTTCATACTTTATTAAGGATCAGTTAATCATTTCTAAATTAAGCATTACATTATTTACAAAACAGTTAGTTAATAGTTGTAAGTGGTTCATGAGATCATTTAGAAGGTGTTGGTAAATGATTCATAAACCACTTGAATGCTCAGGGTGGTTGCTAGGGTGTTGCTATGCAGTTGCTAGGGTAACCGGGTTGGTTGCTAAGGTGTTGCTATGCCGTTGCTAGGGTCCCCGGGGTAGTTGCTAAGGTGTTGCTATGTGGTTGCTATGGTGCCTAGGGTGGTTTCTAGGGTGTTGCTATGTTGTTGCTAGGGTACCGGGGTGGTTACTAAGGTGTTGCTATGTCATTCCTAGGGTACCGGGGTGGTTGCTAAGGAGTTGCTATGTAGTTGCTATGGTGCCTGGGGTGGTTGCTAGTGTGTTGTTATGCGGTTACTAGGGTACCCAGGGTGGTTACAAGCATGTTTCTAGCATATTGCTAGCATAATTAGCAAATCCCTTACATGTTTCTAGCATGATTAGCAAGTTCTTAGCATGATTTTAGCATGAGTAGCAAGTCACTAGCATGATTTTAGCATGACTAGCTAGTCACTAGCATGATTCTAGCATGACTAGCAAGTTTCTAGCATGATTTAGCATTACTAGCAAGTCACTAGCATGATTTAGCATGGCTAGCAAGTCACTAGCATGATTCTAGCATTACTAGTAAGTCACTAGCATGATTTAACATGACTAGCAAGTCACTAGCATAAATTTAGCATTACTAGCATGACTAGCAAGTCACTAGGCTAATTTTAGTATGACTAGCAAGTCACTAGTATGATTTTAGCATGAATTCCTACTGTAACTCATAATTAATTCAGGCAGTTACTAGCATTTACTGGCAGTTAAAACATTTACTAGCTGTAAGTTAATAGTTTTTGTGAGCTCATTTAAAGTGAGGACTATTTATGCCTTATAAAGTGTTTACAAGTCGTTCTCCTGTTCTGGAGAAATCACTTTTAGCATAGCTTAGCATACATCATTGAATCCTATGAGACTTATAGCATGTGAGAACGGCTGAGTGGGTTTCAAAATGTTAAAACTCAACTTATTAACACTTTATAAAGCATAAATAGTCCTCACTTTAGATAAGCTCACAAAAACCATTAACTGACAGCTAGTAAATGTTTTATAACTGCCTGAATTGATTATGAGTTATAGCAGGAATATGTGTTATTAAAGCATTTAATACTGTTAATATATGTCTGAATAATAAGATGTATAAATGTGCATTCAAATGGTTTATGAATCATTTACCAACACTTTCTAAATGATCTCCTGAACCACTTACAACTACTAACTAACTGGTTTGTAAATAATGTAATGCTTAATTTATAAATGATTAACTGATCCTTAATAAAGTATGAAAATACAATTATTAAGCATATTATACAGATGCGTATAAAACAAGAATAAAGCATTAATAGCTGTATTTATAAACTGTTTACAAATGTCTATTAAGGTAGGTATAATGCTTTATAAATGATTAATTAACTATTTACCAATGCTTAACTAATTATTCATAGTGTGTAGTTATTATAAAGTGTTACCATAGATTGCATTGTTGGCAAGATTTTGGAGTACATTGTCAATGAAATAAAAAAATCGAAATACTTTTCAATTATTTTGGATTGCACCCCTGATTTAAGCCATAAAGAGCAGCTATCAGTCATAATTTGACATGTTGCAATGGAGGACACACCTGAAATAAAAGAGCATTTTATGGGATTCCTTGAGGTGGAAGAGACAACTGGAGAAAGCCTGGCGAAACTCATTCTCGACAGAGTAGAAGAGCTGAACATCCCTTTTGAAGACTGTAGAGGGCAGTCTTATAACAATGGGGGCAATATGAGAGGAAAGAGAAAGGGAGTCCAAGCGAGACTTCTGCAACTAAATCCCAGGGCTTTATTTGTGCCATGCGGAGCACATACATTGAACCTGGCGATAGCTGATGCAGCGAAAAGCTCTGCAGATACCACTTGCTACTTTAGCTACCTGCAGAAGCTTTTCATGCTTTTCTCCGCCTCCACTCAGAGATGGACCATCTTGGAAAGACATGTCAAAAAAACACTGAAATCCTGGTCAGAAACCAGATGGGAGAGTCGGGTCAACAGTGTAGAGGCTGTAAGGTACCAGGCTGCAGAGGTCAGAGCTGCACTTTTAGAGGTGAGGGACAAAGCCACAGATGCAGTTTTAAAGATTGAGGCACAATCTTTGGCTGAAGAAGTTGGATCATACCGCTTCTCAATCTGTACTGTGGTATGGTATGATATCCTGACCAAAATTAAACTTGTCAGCAAAGTGTTGCAATCAGGGTCAATGCAGTTGGATGTTGCAGTTGACCTCCTGAAGAAAACAGAAGCCGCTTTGGTCAGCTACAGAGGAACTGGATTTGCTTCTGCCCAGACATCTGCCAGAGAAATCTGTGAGGAAATGAATGTGCAAGTTGTTCTTAAGCAGAGGAGGCTGAGAACAACCAAAAGACAGTTCTCCTATGAGTCTCCTGATGAGCAAGTGAGCAATGCACTAAAGAAAATGGAAATTTCATTTTTCAATGTGGTTGTGGATGTTTCAATTGCGTCACTGCAAGAACGATTCCAGACCTTAAATGAAGTGCAGGGCAACTTTGGAGTCCTCATCAACTTCCCTGACCTGACCAATGAAGAGCTGACAAAGCAGTGTGAAACACTCAGCAACACTCTGAGCTGTCATGGGCAGTCAGACCTGGATGGGAAGGAACTGGCACTGGAGATGCAGAGTTTCCCACATTTGCCAAAAGCCAACATGACCACCCTGGAAGTTCTGGCTTTCTTACAGAAGATGAAACTGGAGGAAATCTATCCAAATATGTGGGTGGCCCTCAGAATTCCTGTCACTATTCCAGTGACAGTTGCTGCTGCAGAGAGGAGCTTCTCCAGATTGAAGCTGATTAAAACCTACCTGAGGTCTTCAATGGGCCAAGAGCGTCTGAATGGACTTGCATTAATGAGCATCAATCAGGAGGTTTCAAGGAAGATACCTTTTGATGACACAATAGATGCATTTGCAGTAAGGAAATCCAGACGTGTCCATTTTTAAGGACATGCATGATGCACCATAGACTTTTGAAGGAAGATTATGTTGGGGTTATACATGCTAATATTCTGTTTTCTCTTTTGCACATTTTGATTTTATAAGGCGCATAGTTTATAGCATGTTCAAGCAAATGTTTATTTTATTATTTTATCATTATACATTTTATTTTATTATCCTTGTTTAAAGGAGTAAAACTGACTCGGACTGGCTGACTTTGTTGTTAATTTTGTTAAACTGTGCGAGCCATAAAAAACAAAAAAACAAAAAAAAACATCTTTTTGTTCTGTAATTTGTGGAGGGGGGGCACCCAAATGCCAATCCTGCTGGGGCACCAAAATGTGTTGGACCAGCCCTGAATATATCTATAAGATATATATATATATTCTGCATTCCGATCAGAAGTTCGTACTGGAGGTTTTCAATCAGGCTTTGTCATCCATCAACAACGATGTTGACATGCAGATCCTAATGAGCCTTAGCAAATTCGGGCAGAAGGATGATCGGGAGTTCAATTTGGGTGCCTTAGTTGATCCAGAGGGCGTCATGAATGTATCCTATCATGTGGCCTGTGATCTGTGTCCGGTGGACCCGTCCATTGATTTGCTTTGGTCCAGATTCGGTTTACAGGAGGTTGTGGGAAGAAGAGGAACTTTATTCCAGGTTTACTCCATGGCAGAGGCATCGAGTTACCAAAGTAACATCAATAACAAGGATTTGGATGTCGGTGGATTGTTGAGGCAGGTCTTGAGGGATGTTGCGTGCACTGTCAACTTTGTGCAACTCTATGCGACCACTCCACACTGCCTCCATTCACCAGCAGTGAGTCATCGAGTGAGCCGGGTGATCACTTTGTGTGATTTGGCGAATGATAAGCATCGGTCAATGCTACAATGAACCCAAACATTCCATGAACAGAAGATCTCTTGCATTTCTGGGCTACCCAAAAGAACATCGATCCACATCTTCATTGTCTTGCCCTGGAAGTCTTATGTCCTCCTGAAATTTTTTCAAAGGCAGGGGAAGAAGCAAAAAAAAAAAGATATAGACTTAGCTTTCGCAGTGTTGAACAAGTTCTGTTCCTTAATAAAAATCTGTAATTTCTTCTATTACTCACAAAAAGTCAGCTTCCCAGTTCACAAGCACTTCCCAGTTCTACAATAATGTTCTTTTGTTTTGAATATGGCTACGTCAGCCTTGCCTATGAACTCATATATATATCTATGTCTTTGAGCAACTTTTTGTATCATTTACCATCCTGTTAGCAAAAATTGGCACGGAAAAAGCACCTGTTCTTAATAATCAAGACATGTTCTGTTCATTAATAATTGTTTTATTATTGTTTCAAAAATAAATAAAAATACTATCATGGCCTAAGGGACACATATCGTCCAAGAAAAGTTCATTATTGATTAGCATTTACATTATTAACACTTTGTGTCCCTAACAGGGTGGAATATTTTCACAGCCAGTTTCTGAACAATCTACCCATAACTATTATTTGTTGAGTGTCTGAGCTTGTTCAATATGTATTTGTGATAGTTAAACATGTCACTATTGTAGTAGAATGATAAAAATATGAAGAACATGTACCTTTTTCCCCGAAGAATTACGGAGCCAGAATGTTACTGGACACCAGGAATGAGCCATAACCAGTAGTGTGCAGTTTCTGACAAGACAAGGTTTATCTTTTAGAGGCCATTATGATGATGAAGATGATGATGATGATGAGGGAACATTTAATCAGCTTCTAAAACACAAGTCAAGAAAATTCAGAATGAAATCCTCAGTTTATTCAGTAATTCTATAATTTGTGGAATTGCAGAAAAAACATCTGCAATAGTTTTTTTCAGGACCAGCATAAACCAGCAAATGAGCATCTTAAACCAGCACCACATTTTAACACTGAGTAAAAAAAGCTATTTAGATCAGATTGACGTCAGTGAAAGTGGGAAAAATAATGATATATAATATTTTTATTACAGTTTCTGGATATTGACATTTTTGTCCTCTATGGACCTATGTGTAACTTTTTTTTTAAACTTTAACTTTTATTAATTTAATTAACTTTAAATTTTAAAATGGAGTACTGTAATTGAATCAAGGAATCGTGACAGCATTAGTTGGATCTTGAAGATTTGGCCTTAAGAATAAAGAATTCTGCAAGAGAATAGTTTATGACTAGTAATGTTTCCTAAAACTATGTTTCTTCTCTAACAAGGGAACATATGTGAATTTAATGCACACAAAGAACTACTTGCTAAATCTATTTGAAACTGGAAATGGAAAGATGATCTGTCATTTCATTATCACTAATTGAAAAATTAGATTTAACATTTTTAAGCTGGAAATTATTGTACACTTATTCAGAAGGTTCACGTTTTTAATAGAAATATATAGGGACAATTATTTTAGTCAACAGAGGTCTATCACTTAAAATCTCAAAATAAATCACTTAAAAAATCTCAGTAGTATTTATAGCTTTGGAAATCTGGCATGTATCGTTTAAATCAGTCCATCATCTGACACTCTGAGTTTGTTTTCTGTGTGTGAATTTCTATTATGTGAAGAGGACTTTTATTTTGTTGAGGAGGGATGATGTCATAAGGCTGCGCCACACTCCTGCATCTGTGTTTCTGCTGAAGAAAGGTTTGTGTTTTTATCCTTTGTCTAGTGTTCAAACCAAAATAGCTCTCTCTGAGAATTATATAGCAGCAGTTCTCAACCCTATTCCTCGTCTGTCTCTTATTTAACTCTGATTCAGATCACCAGCTCTTCAGAAGAGAACTACATGAATGAACTGTGTTCAGATTGATATGATCCCTACATAGTGTTCATGGCTCACACAGACAAAGCTATATATACCTCTGGAAATAAATACAATTTAAATTCTCATCTTGGGAAATGCTGATACAGATAACTGTGAATTGAGTGAATAGCTAATGAATGTAACACGAATGTATCTAACAACAATAATGAACGGTTTTTATGAGTAAACATGCATCTCATTTCAGTCTCTGTTCATCATAAACACACTGTTTATTCACTGGCAAGAAATGATTAACAAATACAGCTTTTTCAAACTCAAAACAGTGGGTTTCCACCCAAACGTGAAGAAAATCTTATTAGAGTTTGCAAAGAAGAAACAAACATGTGAATTAGGTCTGTTTCTATCAGCTTGTAAATATATTGTATTATATAGCATTATTTTATTCATTTGCAGTGCTACTTTTTGAGTGTTTTTTTCTCTAATCTGGTCATTTAAGTCCATTAACACTCACTCTGACTGACCCCCTTACTAGTGTGCTGACTACTGAACTAGACTGAGATTTAGTGTACATTTCTTCTTCTGTCTGTTAATTATTCTCATCTTAAACACAGAAAACTCTTGCTGAAGTGACGGAGATCCACGTGACACACTGATATAAAGATGACGTTTATTAAAGTGGAGAGTGAAGACTTGAAGATTGAAGAAACATTCAGAGATACTGAGGAACAACAAACAGAGATGGTGTTTATTAAAGAGGAAAGTGAAGATGTGGAGATTGAAGAAACATTTGGAGTCGAATATGAAGATATTGAGGAACAACAAACACAGATGATGTTTATTAAAGATGAGAGTGAATATGTGGAGATTGAAGAGTCATTTGGTGTCAAACATGAAGATCCTGAGGAACAAACAGGTTGGTTTCATTCTCAAAGTCCTTTTTTAGTGATTATGTTTTATAAATATTGCTATCTCTGTTATTTGTCTTATTTAGTCACACATAAATAAGTAGTTTGTCTGACATTAATCTCAGTATCTATTTCTGAAATGAAAGCAATGGAAATCATTCATTTTTATCACTACAGTATCTACTTGCATAAAGCAATCTGTGAATGTGAGTGAGCTTTGTTGTCTAGAAATGATGATGATGATTATTATTTTTGTTCATCCTCACAGTCACTTTTTTTTTAATTCAGGGTCTTGTAAACATTATTTTCTTAAGACTACAAATAACAATCCTCATTTTTTAAAAGGAAATGAGACACTTTGAAAAACACTTTCTTTTCTTGAGAAAGAAATGCAATAAGTGCAGTTTTTGTTTGTCAAATTTCCCTGTGATGCACATGAAAGCTGGATATTCAGAACTTCACATTATAGTCAAGAGAAGAGTATTTGAAGAGCTCTTTTGCCAAAACTCGATAAACACCAAATAAAAAATAGTTTGTCATGCAATTTTGCCGTGTATGGAACCTATTCACTGCTCCATCAATGTTTCATGCCAAATAGTAATTTTCCTTGTTTAAAATGTACTGCAAGATGCAGTTTTTTTCCAAAACGCTATAAGCGCCGAACTTGTTTTTAGCCAAAATGCGATATGGGTCATTCCAGCTGGAATCATCAAATGGTCCCCACCTGACCCCCTCAGATTTGTCTGAAAAAAAAATCCATGTGATGGGTAATATGCCCAATAGATCATATACAACATTTCAGATCTCTACTGTGCGTACTTCTTTCACAAAACATCTGTAAAAAAAAAAAAAAAAAAAGGTTTTGGCATCACAGTTTGAGTGACCATGTTCAGACTGAAATATCTCCAAAACTAGTTGTGCCAGGTCTATGTACCATGTCTTTAACATCCATGTTCAGAGTAATATTTCCCATGAATGACACCAGAAAAATGAGGCAAAACCCCTTCCTATTTTTTTTTTTTTTTTTAATATTTTATCAATAACAACACGCTCTTTCGAAATAACAAGTTTCATGTTCACACCTGGTGTCATTCATGGGAAATATTGCTCTAAACATTGGTTTAAATTAGTTTTTTTTTATTTATTTATCTTAATATCTCAACATCCATAAGACTCTGTTGTCTGTTGTCAAAGGATGTGAAAGACGTGGTACATATCAGACCATTTACCAAGTTTGATGTTTATATATTGAAAATTGAGGTTTCTATGGACATCTGAAAACCCTTAAAGTAATAGTTTCAAAGAAAAGTAGAGGGCCAGCATTCAGGGGTAAATTCAGTAGCAATCCTGTGAGTTGTAATTCATGCAGTTCTGACTCTTAGCCCAGAAAATTTGATGGACCTGGCACAACTAGTTCTGGAGATATTTCAGTCTGAACATGGTCACTCAGACTGTGATGCCAAAACTAACTTTTTACAGATTTTTTTGTGAAAGTAGTATGCACGGTAGAGATCTGAATTTTTGTATATGATCTATTACCCATCACAGGTTTTTTTCAGATAAATCTGAGGAGGTCAGGTGGGGAACTTTTCCAAAATTTGATGATTCCAGCTGGAATGACCCGTATGTCCTCTCGACCAATCAGAATTGAGCGTTGGACGCAATCCAACAAGGCGCGCTCTGAAGCGAGAGATGTTAGTCTTCAAAATGAGTTCTTTAAACTCTAACAACACTTTTGCTGGCCTAGATGAGCCAGTCAGACCTACACATGGGGGTAGAAAACGCCGACTGGACAGAGAACATCATAAAACACAACAAAAGAAGAAGGTCCGTCACTCAGGGGGCGCGTTAATACCCTCCGTGGGATGTCAACACAAGGCTGGTGCGACCGGTTTCTGTCAGGCCGAGAAACTGTCAGCGGATGACCTGATGATGAATTTTGTGAAGTTTTATGAAAGACCGAACAAGGTTGACCAGGACAGAGCCATACTTCATCTCCTGGACGTAACACGGGTGAAAAGGCAGCGTCTTAAAGTCCTGGACGTAAACAAACAAAAAGACCGAAACATATCAGTCAAGTACAGTCTTTTGTGCAGCAGTCACCCAGAGAGGGTCTCCGTTTGCAAGGCCACCTTCATTAAAGTGTTTGGTGAGTACAATTTTTGAACATGATGCTCTTTTTGAAAAAAAAAAAAGATGGGACTTGGTCTGTATCCACAGAAAAAAATCTAGACACCGTTGTGTAACAAAGTGCTCTCTTTTATTTATTGCCTGAGAAATGTGCCTGAATATTTTTATTGTTACTGTTGCATATATAACTCAACTTCTTCAAATTCTTCCCAAACTATGTTTTTTGCAAACATTTTTTACATTTTCAACAAATAAAAATCAGTGTAAATTTATTTATCACACATGCTATGTCAATTTATACTGTTGTAAACTACCGTAAATTCCAAAAATATACATCCATAAATAAACATAATTTATGAACTTGGCAATTAAAGAGTCAAAATCCTGAATTTATTCAAAAGATTTAGTAGTTTTGATCAGGACTGAGGTTGATTAAGACATTTATGCAAAAAATAAAATAAAATAAAAAAATTATGTGATATTCACAGCAGTTTAATTTAGTGGATGTTTTCATCCACGGACATAACGAGAGGGTAGTAAATATGCCCAGAGCGTACGGTTGAGTTTTTGAAAATTTTCAAAGCATTTTCTTAAAATGTGTGTCAAAATAAGATTTCTCACAAAAAAAATCATTTAATTTTCTTTAACAGAGAAAAAGTGGCCAAATTAAGACTCAACAGCACCCCTGAGTGGACGAAAACATCCCCAACAACACATAAGGGTTCATATTTCTGTTTTAAACTATATTTAAAACATTAATCTCAACATGAATTTCTGAATTTGATTGCACTCATGTCACCTCTGAGCCTCATTAAACATGAAAAGGTTAAAAACAAAGGTTAAATTCCCTGTACCTCACATTAAGGAGTCAAATTTCACCTTGTAATGGGAAGGCTAGTTTTTTTTTTGGGATTATTGTTATTATATTGACTGTGCTCCTACAAGTTTTCACCTCCTAACAAGAAAAGTAAGCGAAGAGCCCAGGGGTCCGTTCTTCGTACCTCGCTTACTACATCCAAGATCAAATGACACATCTAAGATCAAATCATCGTGCTAACTATGAGCTCGCTATTCCGGTTCTCCGAACGCACCTATTGTTGATGATTAGTATAGCTGGATGAAGTTATTTGAGATCACTGGGTGGCTTAAAAGGGGATACGTATCGATAGTAGAAACATTGATCGGCAACTCTTTGATTGGTCGGCGAACATGACGAAGGAGCGCGCTCAGTATTTTTCTGCAGCAGACCAAGAACTCTTGATTGAGGGATTTCAGGAGTTTCAGAGTTTATTTAAAACGCAAGGGAACACTGCAAAGGCTGGAAAAGCAAGGAGAGAGGGCTGGCAAAAAGTTGTGAACACATTAAATGTGTTAATGCTGCCCATGTTACATGTTTTTTCCTTGATATGTTATTTTATTTATATATATTTATTTTTTATATACACTACTGTTCAAAAGTTTGGGGTCAGTAAGACTTGTAATAGTCTTTAAAGAAGTTTCTTATACTCATCAAGGCTGCATTAATTTGATAAAAAATACAGAAAAAAACAGTAATAGTGCAAAATGTTTTTACAATATAAAATAATGTTTTTTTTTTTATTATTATTTTAACATACTTTAAAATAGAATTTATTCCTGTGATGAAAAGCTGAATTTTTATCAGCTATTACTCCAGTCTTAAGTGTCACATGATCCTTCAGAAATCATTCTAATATGCTGATTTATCATTAGAATGATCAATGTTGGATAATATCAACAGTTGTGCTAACAAATATTTTTTGGAACCTCTGATATATATATATATATATATATATAAAACAATGTAAATTATTTATTATTAACTTTTAATATTTTTTTCATTATTAACTTAATACATCCTTGGTGAATAAAAGTATTAATTTCTTTAAAAAAAAAAAAAATGTACTGACCCCAGACTTTTGAACGGTATATATACCATAGACTGTAAAAAAAGATATATACTTTCTTGCAAGATACTTTTTTTCCCCCATGTGAGTCAGTCCGCGTCAGTCGTGCTCTTTAACCAATCAGATGTGACCTCGCCATTTCAACCAATCATAACCCGCCAGGAGCGCAGCCTAAATCCTGTTTACATGAAATAAACCTGCTCCAGAGCAGGTTTAAGCTTGCGCACCTGTTGCTATGACAGCATATCTAGGATGAGCTTCGAAGAACCGAGCAATCCAAGATCACGCAAAATCGTCAACAATCAAATCCAGCTAACTTTGTTAGCGAGGTACGAAGAACAGACCCCAGTTCAGAGAATTAAATTTTGAATTGAATTGGAATTACAGGAAGTGGAACTGAATTCATTGCAATTCAGAGAAATTCATTATTAGTGAGAATGTGATACTTTTAACATACATTTTTCTTCCTAATGGAAGTACAGGCACTAACATTAACTATAGCAAGTAAGTTGTGTGTAGCTCTGTTTATTTCATACTGGCTCTAATCAATGCATGACAATCTAAACTATTTACTTTCACAGGCATCAGCAAAGACCGTGTGTCCCGGGTGGCTAAATATTATGCGGAGACTGCAGAGGCTCGCCCAGAGAGAAGAGGCGGTGCACGGCACAGTGAGGAGCACAACAGGAGAAGGAAACTCATTGTTGAGCACATCCAGTCTTGAGAGGAGCACCACTGACCTGAATGTTCATGCAGGCCCATAGGAACTTCGGCGTGAAACTCGTCCCGCACCGTTTGTCATAGACCCATGAATGACATCTCAAATCGACCGGGTTATTGAGGAGAGATGTGCTTTGACTTCTTAGCGATCGGGCGTACGATTATCGTACAGTGGGTGAGAAATTTGGGCAAAAACCATAGACTGTAAAAAATATGGACGTAGTATCCGTGACGTCACCCGTAGGATTCTGAAGCGCTATTTTGAAGCCTTTAGTGGGCGGGATTTGACGTCGCCATCTTGGAATCGCGTCACCGCGAGTCACTCCCGGATAATCAAAAATGGGCAAAAAGGCGGGACGTGGGTGGAGCTGATTGCTGAAACCACGCCCTCCTAGCGCGACAGTGGTGAGAGCAGAGACAATCCCCCTGTCACTCAAGTGGCCACGCCCTTAATTATGCTGAATATTAAGGCTTAATACAACTAAAACGGATGAGTTATAACAAAATTCACCCCCTCACAGTTGACATGAAGGGCAAAACTAGCTATATAGACCAAAACCATTTTTTGAACCAGGCTGTAAACATACTTTTTTCTGCTGTAAAGTTGGGCATTTTAACATGGGGAGTCAATGGGACTGACTCCCTTTTGCAGCCAGCCTCAAGCGGCCAGTCGATGAAGTGCAGTTTAATTCACTTCCGTGTTGGTTTCAATAGAGAGAGCGGGAGGTTGCCGCTTGGCAAAAACTCAGATTGACTTAACATTGCCATAAAATTTGTGCAATCATATGTTTGGATCAGAAAGTCATAGAGAGCTGGCGGTTGGCTCTTTTTACTCGTACTATCAAGTAGCCAATAAATACTGACATAAACACTTCATAGTGACCACCCTAGCAACCGAGGGCCGAGTTTTTGCCACCGCAAGCACCACTCACATTTTCACTCGTTCTTGTTTTGGGCAAAACAAAAACATGAACATGGTGTTCATGCTCATGGAACTTCATCAGTTTTTTCCCAACCTTCGCATAGAGCACACCTTTCCAGTAAGCGGGCACAGTTTTCTCCCAGCAGACCGAGTCTTTGGCAGAATTGAGCAGAAGATCAGGAACATTGACACAATTCTGCTACCACAGGAACACCATATCATCCTCCAGCAATTCGGCCACGTTCACATTTATGGCACAGACTGGGAAGCGTTTGATTATAGGTCAGCCACAAAAGAGTGTGTTAAGGCTCAGAAGAGCTTTAAACTCAGTGAAGCACGCATTCTTGATTTGAGTACCAACCAGGTTGGTTTAAAGATGGCTTACAATGCTAAATGAATAAATGTACAATGGGGAGTATTGTTTCCGTAGTGAGATTTGTTTTAGGTATAGCAGACAATGGTCCTACTGTTTACGGGTTTGCCTTTGACTTGACTTGAATATCATTATCATTATTGAATATTTTTAATAATGCGCTTTTTTTCATGCATATGTAGTGAACAAATTGGTCCTACTTTTTACAGGTTTGACACTTTACTGTAAAAGACTTTGAATGTACTACTAAACGACTTGCCTACTGAATATTGTAATTAGTTTTTACAGGTTTGGCGCTAAATGACTATTAGCCTAAATGTGTTACTAAATGATTTGAATGTAATGTTAACGTTTTTTTTTATTATCTTATGGTATTTGTATGTGTGTTCTTTTTTAAATTATTTGTTTTATGTGGTGTACAATATTGAAACATGAAATTAAAATTTTACCATTTAGTTTATTTCATGCATTTGCATTTATTTGATTTATATTAATTTATAGTACGAGTCCCTGATGTCATATGCTGCACGTTCTCTTGTTTTTTTGTTTTAAACTTAAACCAACAATTTCTTAAAGGATTTGTAGCGTTTTGAAAAAAAAAAAAAAGTTTGTATTTCTAATCTACAATATTGTTGTTTCATTTAACAATCATTGTTTAACAAATTAAACAATGAAAAATTGAATTTGAAAATTTTAAATTGATAAATTAAATAATAACAAAATGTATGGGTCTAGGTAAAAAAAATGTAGTTTTCATTTTGTTTTGGAAAAGAGCTCCTCATTTATTTGTTGTAATTTCCCACCACTAATCTGTGGTCATGGATGTTTATTTAACAAGCACATCTATCTGTCGGTGCCAATAGCCTCGTGGACAGTATGCCGACATACAATGCTGTTGAGTTTTGGACGTCCAAAAAATTGACCTTTCCCGATCCAGTCCCCTTCTTTCTGTCCCACTTCTTTTAAAACTCTCGATTAAAAAAAGTGAAAATGCCTTGCAGAATCTGTGGATGTGAATAATTTTAACAAAATAAGAGAGATCATAAAAAATTTGTAGTACTGTCCTGAGTAATATGTATTACATATTACTTCTGCCACTTGTATAGATCATATTTACACAAATATTCCTGAATTCTGCACTAAACCAGTCTCTCAATCTGTGGGTTTTAGTGACCATAATATTATAGCAATTACCAGGAAAACTAAAATTCCTAAAGGAAGAGTTAATATAATATATAAAAGGATGTTTAAGAAATTTATTCCTGACATTTTTTTGGCAGATGTTGGTAATATTGATTGGGCAGATGTGTACGCTGCTGAGGAGCCTGAGGCCTCCTTAAATATCTTTATGGAAAGTTTCATGAAGATCATTGATAAACATGCCCCAATGAGAAAGTGTATTGTAAAGGGGAGGCCAGCTCCATGGCTGAATGAGACTCTAAAGAGCCTCATGAAGGAAAGAGATGAAGCCAAATTAGCGTTATCAAAGTCTGGTTTAGTGGAGGACAAATTCAAGTATTGTAAACTGAGAAACCAGGTAACAAAATTGAATAGATATATGAAAAAAGAATACTACATGCAAAGAATAGATGCTGTAAAGAGAGATGGTAAAGCACTCTGGAAAACCCTTAATGAAATTATGGGGAGAGGGACAACTGGTGGGGCTTCTTTTGTGGAATCTGATGGCATGTTTCTGACCAAACCATCTGATATTGCAAATTATTTTAATGATTATTTTGTAAAGAGGGTTAATACATTGAGACAGTCAATGAACAATAATGATTCTGATTATTTAAAGCTCATACAAAATAATGTGATGTTCGATAAGAGTTGCACTTTTAATTTTAATAGCATAGATGAGCGGAAAGTATGGATGTTGTTGAAGTCTCTGCCTGAACATGGCTCAGTGGGTACTGACATGTTGGACAGTAAATTACTTGGTCTGGCAGCTGACTACATTTACAGTCCAATATGTCATATATTGAATGCATGCTTAATGAAGGGTGTTTATCCCACAATCTGGAAAGAGGGTAAGGTTATTCCCTTACCTAAAGATAGCAGACTAGCGCTCACTGGGAACAACAGTCGACCTATTACTATTCTCCCAGTTCTCAGTAAACTGATGGAGAGAATAGTTAATTCACAAATACAGGAGTACTTTGACTGTAACGGCTTGAACACAGGATTTCAACATGCTTATAGACAGAACCATTCAACTTGTTCTGCCCTTACAGTAATGACAGATAACTGGCTCGTGGGAATTGATAACTCAAAGATGACTGGTGCAGTATTACTTGATTTTAGTGCGGCATTTGATGTCATAGATCACAATCTGCTCATTGGTAAATTAGAATGCTATGGATTTAGTCCTACTGCCATATTATTTATGAAGAGTTATCTCACAAAAAGGACACAACGGGTTTATTACAGTGGCAGCTGGTCTGATTCTAAGTTATTGGACTGTGGGGTCCCCCAAGGGAGCTGCCTGGGACCGATCTTATATACTATCTTCACGAACGATTTACCATTCGTTTTGAGTAAAGCAACTGTTCAAATGTATGCCGATGACTCCACATTGTATTATGCTGCTAAAACTGTCGGTGAACTGGAAAATGTTTTATCGGCTGAGTTAGATATGGTCTTTGATTGGATAAAATTAAATAAGTTGGTGTTGAACATTTCAAAAACCAAATCAATTATCTTGGGATCAAATCACACATTGTCATTCACACCAAAGATGAGTTTAAATTTGTCTGGAGAACCTATAGAACAGGTAGATAAAGTGAAACTACTGGGCATAATAATTGATAGTCAGCTGTCATGGGCAGAACACATTGATATGATAGTGAAGAGGATGGGTTGTGGTATTTCAGTGGTAAGAAAATGTCTTTTTTATGTCCCTTCTTACATTGTGGGACAGGTGGCTAAATCTTTAATTTTATGTCACCTGGATTATTGTGCACCTGTATGGTCCTCTGCATCTAAAGGTCAGCTAAAGAAATTACAAACTGCCCAGAACAGAGCTGCCAGATTAGTACTACATTGTACCATGAAAACTAACACTATCAGTATGCACCATCAGCTCTCATGGTTAACTGTAGAGAACAGGCTGGTTCTTAGTACAATTACATTTTTTAGGAACATTGTCTTTTCTTCTCAACCTGTTTTGTTACATAACCAAATTGTCAGATGTAGTCAGGTTCACTTTCATTTTACTAGGTCAGCAGATGATGGCCAGATGATGTTACCACGTCCAAAATCGAACGCTCTAAAGAAAACGACTATTTATCGTGCTATCAATCTTTGGAATAATTGCCCACTGTACATACGTAAATTGAATAGTAAAGTATCTTTCAAGTACCATCTGAGGATGTACTATTTAAATTTGTGAGGATGAATGAGCACACTCACTGTTGTATGTGATAAGGAATGTTATGCCCATGATGTAATAACTTTTTCTGACTGATTTTAAATGTTTATAATGCTGTCTGCAATGGCTTTTAGATGATCATTGTAAGATTTCGACTTGTATTTTGTGTATTGTAAATTTGTCTTTTGTCTTGTCTTTTGTATGGACCCCAGGAAGACTAGCTTGTCCCACTGAGGTGACAGCTAATGGGGATCCTTTTACCAATACCAATAAACCAATAAACATAAGAGATGTTTACATACAGCTCACAAGACAAGAAAATAGCTGAAATTATTAAAATAACCCCCTTCAAAAGTTTGGTTTCTTAATACTGTTTGTGGTTACCTGGATGATCTACCACTAGGGACAGGACGATAAATCATTGCAGTGCGAATCGAGAAATGATTCGGCATCGATTCTGAGATTTTCAGATCACGATTCTTTCTCAAATCGATTCTGAGTTTAGTTTTGAACAGCAGATGGCACTGCTTGCTTTAGGAACAGCCGTACTCTGCTTGCTTCCAAATCCTTACACGCACTTCAACCTGAAATAACCATTCATACAATTTGAGAAGCATATAACAAGGGTGTTCATAGTGGGCCGTTTACATTAATCTCGCGTCATAAAAGCATTCTGAGCACAGGTGAAATTACACAACTCTTTAGCACTCTTATTCGTCAGTGTTTGAGTGTGTGGACATAAACTACATTAGAGCGCCATCTGCTGTTTATATCTCAGAATCGATTCCAAAGAGAAACACGATGCATTCAGGATATTTCAGAATTGATCCTTGAATCGATTTATCATTCTGTCCCTTTTTTGTTTAGTGATAGTTGTTCATGAGTCCAGGTCGTGCAGATTTTGTTCAGTTTTCCATATTTGAACCCTTTCCAGCAATGACTGTATGATTTTGAGATCCATCTTTTTACACTGAGGACAACTGAGGGACCACATGATGTATTAAGAAAGAAGATGTCCAAATTTGTCTTCTTTTGTTAAAATATTTTTTTTTTTCATTCAGTACTGCCCTTCGGAAGCAACCAAAGATGCTTGCATATTTGGTCGCATTATTTAAGAGAATTTAAGTACAATTTACCTTGATCTTCAAACTCAAGAAGTTTTTGCGTGCTGTTTCCTTCTGGAGCATCAGTGAGTGTTTGGACCTTCTGTAATAGTTGTGTTTGAGTCCCTCAGCTGTCAAACCATACAGTCATTGTTGGAAAGGGTTCCAATACACAAAAATGCTGAAAACTGGAGAATCTGCAGCACCTGGAGGATTTTTCTGAAGAACAGTACTTAGTTTAACTGTTTACAATAGAGGTGCCCAACCCTGTTCCTGGAGATCTACCTTCCTGCAGAGTTTAGTTCCAACTCTGATCAAACACAACTGTCTGTAATGATCAAGGGCTGCTTCAGATCCTAATTAGTTGGCTCAGTTGTGTTTGATCAGGGTTGGAGCTGAACTCCGCAGGAAGGTAGATCTCCAGGAACAGGATTGAGCACCCCTGGTTCAGAACAAACAAGGGACTCATGAACAACTATCACTAAACAAAAAAACTAAACAAAAAACTGTTCGATCATCTAGGTAACAGAACCAAGGGTTTCCAAACATAATTCCAGCTAGTTTTTGACTAAATGTAAACATCTTTCATGTAATACATCTGACTCAGGACAATACTAAAAAAAAAAAAAAAAAAAAAAAACATGCATTTTGTATTATCTCTCTTATTCTGTTAAAATTATTCACATTTTTACGGATTCCCAAACTTTCAAATGTAACTGTAGGATCTAGCGTACATGAGGTTGGATTTGATGTTTTAATTTTTTTATGTCTGTAGCTTTTTATGTCAGGTGTTAACTTGTTTTTTTTCTTTTTAGACCTGATGCCACTGAAAGAGGAGAGTCAAGAACTGAATGTAATGGAAGAGAAAAATGAGGAATGCCATGATTTCACGGCTGGGGAAAAATCTCTGAGCTCCTCGCAGACTCATAAAACTAAACCTGGTAAGAACCCTAAAGTCCAAAAGAAAGTACACACCGGAGAGAAGCCTTTCACCTGTTCTCAGTGTGGGAAGAGTTTTGCACTAAA
The DNA here is from genome assembly GCF_049309525.1 of Garra rufa. Taxonomy (NCBI): domain Eukaryota; kingdom Metazoa; phylum Chordata; class Actinopteri; order Cypriniformes; family Cyprinidae; genus Garra; species Garra rufa. The sequence continues at coordinate 39,828,768 of NC_133364.1, read as the reverse complement.
AGGAAGTCTTAAAGTTCACATGCGAGTTCACAAAGAGAGACCTTTTACCTGCCAACAGTGTGGAAAAAGTTTCGATCAAAAAGAGAGCTTTGAAATCCACTTAAAAATCCACGCAGGAGAGAATCCTTACATTTGCTCTCAGTGTGGAAAGAGTTTTAAACAGAAAAAAAACCTTAACATCCACATGAGATCTCACACAGGAAAGAAACCCCACACCTGCAAACTGTGTGAGAAGAGCTTCACGCGTAAAGAAGGTTTGAGGTGCCATATGAGAATCCACGATGGAGGGAAGCCTTTTGTTTGTAATGAATGTGGAAAGCTTTTCAGATATAAAGGAAACCTTAGACATCACATGAAGTTTCACTCTGGAGACAAATCTGTCATGAGTCACTCTAGACATCGTTTTAGATGTCATGCGTGTAAAATAAATTTCACGGACAGGAATGCCCTCAAGAATCATGTAAAAAATCACGTCGTAGAGAAGCCTCACAAATGCCATCACTGTGAAAAGAGTTTCAGCCATAGACCAAAGCTGGAGGATCATATGAGAATCCACACTGGAGAGAAACCCTTCTCCTGCCCTCAGTGTGGAAAGAGCTTCACGATTAAAGGAAACCTTAAGATCCACATTAGAGTTCACACTGGAGAGAAGCCTTGCAAGTGCACTCAGTGTGAACAGAGTTTCAGATATCACACAGACCTGAAACGCCATATGCAAACATCCCATCCTGAAAAGAAAATAATGATTTTAATCCGTGTGATCAGAGGTTTAGGAAAAGGAGGCAGTAGTAACATGGGGCCTCATTCGTGAAACATAAATATATGAGTTCATTCCGAGAAATTTGCGTGTAAAACAGACATCCCGTTTTTCCTGGGACAGTCCCGTATTTAAGTTCTATTTTTAGTGTCCAGACTTATTTTGAGAAACTCATCAGTTGCCCTATCGTGTCTCCAATGTCTATAGTGTGGGGGTTTTGTTTTAAAGGGACAGCAGCCTAATTAAATACCTGTATGTCATTAATGTTAATAGAACAACAAAAGATGCTACACAAATGTATCCATGTTATATAAATCTACTGTATTTGAAAAACATTTATTTTATCTGTATCTCATTTGTCTTACTGTTTGCAATTTGAGAGAGAGAGAGATAGGGTTGGGTATCATTTGAATTTAACTGATTCCGATTCCTAATTCCGATTCCAATAAGATAAAAAAAATCCATTAAAAAGATTTAAGTCCAACATTTAGATGTCAAACAGGTTTATTCTGTCTTTTGCCTAAAATACCACAGGAAAAAAAAAAACTAAACTAATATAAATTTCAAACATTAAATTGTTAAGAAGTAGGAAAACAGGAACAAACAACTCAATTAGCAATAAATAATTAAAACGTCTGGTACAGATATTGAAATCAAACGTTTAAAAACACTGCATGGTTTTCTTTTTCTTAAATGAGATATTGATTAATCCTCATTAAATTTATAAAAATTATTCAGTCAGTTAATGATTTTCTTTTGTTCTTTGATTTATTATTAGACGCTGTCTCTTTAACACCGAACACAGATCTAAAAATACTGTTACACGAGCATTTTCTTTCTCATCTGTTTACGTTCACTCGAGACAAAAAACGCTTCATGTATGAGGATATGCTGATGTATTTTGTGCATAAGGGTCAATTAATGTGAAAGATGTGCGCAAGTTCTTTTCCTTCCTCGACTTAAATTGTTTAAAAATCACATTAAAATACAAACGTGGGAATCATTAAGCAGAATCGAAATGTGTGTCTTATCGAATACGCGGTTTCATACCAGCTAACATTTTAAAAACATTTTAATTTGAAAGTTTATGTCAGAATGGCTTTATGAATAATTTACACAAAAATCACTTTATGACCGTTTCTTTTATATGTATTTTTATATTTTATAGCATCTGACCATCTTCTTTGCTATAGTTTTTAAACATTAAGACACCCTTTAATTTAGACCAGGGGATGGCAACCAGTAGAGAGAAACGCATACCAATGTTTGTATGGAGGTCCTCTGCACAATCTGACTTTGTTGCAGCCTGGAATTAAACTGCTGGTCCGTCTGGCCTGAAGAGAACTTGCTTACCCCCCTTTCTCCCAAGGATTTTTTCCCTCAAATTCTGTCATTTGTGGAGTTTTTGTTACTTGTTGATGTTGCCTTTGGCTTTCTTACTTTGGGACACTTTATTTCCAGTGATATCGTATACTAGTCTGAGACACACATGGCACACATGCCAGAGCAAAGTGTAAGTTTAACCTTGAAAGAGAGTGAGGTAAAATGGAAGTTTGCAAAACATAAATCATTTATTTCCAGTGATATCGTATACTATTTGAACTGAAATGAGCTGGATGACGGCATCACTAAATTAAATGATGAACTACCTTTAACTGAAAATTGTTGTCATTTTGCATTATTGACACTAGTTGATACTGTAAAGCTGTGCTGATATAATCTGTATTGTTAAATGCGCCATATAAATAAAAGTGATTTGTCTTGACTCAACCATTTTTCATAGTCACACAATTAAAGTCTGAGAATGAACCTGTGCTAGTCTACAGTCATGTGTGGCTAACACTCATCAATGAGCACACATGCCAGAGCAAAGTGTAAGTTTAACCTTGAAAGAGAGTGAGGTAAAATGGAAATTTGCAAAACACAAATCATTTAAATTTTAGTTAAAGGGTTAGTTCACCCAGAAATGAAAATTAGGTCGTTGATTACTCCCCCTCATGTCTTTCCAAACCTGTAAGAGCGTTGTCCATCTTCAAATTAAAAATATTACAAACACATTAAGATATTCTTAATGAAATCAGAGAGCTCTCAACCTCCATAGACAGCCACGTAACTGTAATGTTCCCAGGTCCAGAAACTTAGCAAGGACAGGGGTAAAATAGCCCATGTGACATCAGGGACTCAACCGTAATTTTACAAAGCTGTGAGAATACTTTTTGTGCACAAAGAATACAAAAATAATGACTTTAACAAACGTTCTCCTCCTCATCCTGTCTCCAGCGATAAGCTGCCATTGTGGAGAATATAAAAATGCATGCATTTGCTTTTGCTTCATGTAAACAACACGTGTGTGTGTGTATGTTGATGTATTTGGAGATTCTGTATGATTCCTCAATGTATTTTTGACCAATCAGCTTTCCTAAATTGAGAATCACTCTCGTTGCTTGGTGCTTACTGCTTAACCCAGTCTCTCCGAATGTTCCACCAAATTATTGTTTTGTGAGCAGGAGACGTAATAATACCAGAGATAGCAGAAATAATACAAAATAAAGTGAACTATTCTGCCCTCCAAAGGCAAAGCGCAGTAACTACACATTTGGTCAAAATTGAATTAAGGCTTAAAATGGACTTTGTGACAACTGTTTTGTCTTGTGGCAAAGCCTCCTGGTTCAGTTTTGTCCCATTTCAGAGAAACAAGAGTGTGAACATGTTTGACTCAGTGTTAGTTACTGCACTTTGCCTTTGGAGGGCAGTATTATAATGTATATACGTTAGTTCGCCTCACTCTAATACAAATGTCATGGTATGCAGAACAGATCGAGAATGAAAATAAAATAAAGCGAAACTGAACGTATCTCTCTTATTCAGCACAAATCGAAATGTTTCCATATTTGCTATGTATTTGAATTCTAAACTATTATTTATGATGTAGGCTAGGCTTTGTGCTTCACGTGTGTTCATATATCGATTGAAGAAAACCTCTTCACATGAGCAAAAATGCACTTGGCATAACAGTAGACTGGTTGTACTACAGACTCTTTAAATTGACCAGTGTAACTTTTAATATGACGGTATTTAATTTTGATAATAAACAGACTGCGATGGCAAGTTATGTGTTAAGTGCTAGAATATGTGGTGTGTGTGGTGTGTATGTGAAACACAAACTACTCAAATTGTGGTCATTTTTGATCATACAGATAAGAGTAGGCCATAATTCGAACTCACAACAAAAACAGGATGCTTGTGTTTTTGTTAAATAAAGCGAACAAACAGGATTTTGGTTCTTGGTTTCCTTTCTGTGAGCTTGTTTGTGGAGCGCCATGCCTCACATCTGTTTTAAATCTGTTAATTATTTAAGTCAGATATATTTAAACAGTTGTACTTTTCTAAACATTCAGAAGGAGGCTGTTTTTGGAGGAGCTAAAAAAGCGATCAGTTTGACAATACAAAAGTCCTATGAAAATGCCCGCGGTGGCAAAAGTGCTCATGCGTGTCTCACACGTGCCTGTCTGCTATCCTCTGTAACACACGTGCAAAGGAGACAAATATTTAGCCTTTTCACTGAACACAAAGAAATTAAGTTCAGTGAACTTAACTACAATGCTGTAAATAACAGAAAGTAATAACTCCTTCAAACTGAGTAATGTCAACAAAGCAGAAACAAATAAGAGGAACATAATTTGACTAAGTGTATTATCTTTTTCAGTGATAAACAGCAGGGAGAAAGTGGGATAAAAATAGGAACATATCTATAAGATATATATATTCTGCTTTCCGATCAGAAGTTCGTACTGGAGGTTTTCAATCAGGCTTTGTCATCCGTCAACAACGATGTTGACATGCAGATCCTAATGAGCCTTAGCAAATTCGGGCAGAAGGATGATCGGGAGTTCAATTTGGGTGCCTTAGTTGATCCAGAGGGCGTCATGAATGTGTCCTATCATGTGGGCTATAATGTGCGTCCGGTGGACCCGTCCATTGATTTGCTTTGGTCCAGATTCGGTTTACAGGAGGTTGTGGGAAGAAGAGGAACTTTATTCCCTGTTTACTCCATGGCAGAGGCATCGAATTACCAAAGTAACATTGATAACAAGGATTTGGATGTCGGTGGATTGTTGAGGCAGGTCTTGAGGGATGTTGCATGCACTGTCAACTTTGTGCAACTCTATGCGACCACTCCACACTGCCTCCATTCACCAGCAGTGAGTCATCCAGTGAGCCGGGTGATCACTTTGTGTGATTTGGCGAATGATAAGCATCGGTCAATGCTACAATGAACCAAACATTCCATGCACAGAAGATCTCTTGCATTTCAGGGCTAGCCAAAAAGGACATCTATACACTATCTATTCATTGTCTTGCCCTGGAAGTCTTATGCCCTCCTGAATTTTTTTCAAAGGCAGGGGAAGTAGCAAAAAAAAGATATAGACTTAGCTTTCGCAGTGTTGAACAAGTTCTGTTCCTTAATAAAAATCTGTCATTTCTTCTATTACTCACAAAAAGTCAGCTTCCCAGTTCACAAGCACGTCCCAGTTCTACAATAATGTTCTTATGTTTTGAATATGGCTACGTCAGCCTTGCCTATGAACTCATATATATATCTATGTCTTTGAGCAACTTTTTGTATCATTTACCATCCTGTTAGCAAAAATTGGCACGGAAAAAGCACCTGTTCTTAATAATCAAGACATGTTCTGTTCATTAATAATTGTTTTATTATTGTTTCAAAAATAAATAAAAACACTATCATGGCCTAAGGGACACATATCGTCCAAGAAAAGTTCATTATTGATTAGCATTTACATTATTAACACTTTGTGTCCCTAACAGGGTGGAATATTTTCACAGCCAGTGTCTGAACAATCTACCCATAACTATTATTTGTCACTATGTCACTATTGTAGTAGAATGATAAAAATATGAAGAACATGTACCTTTTTCCCCAAGAATTACGGAGCCAGAATGTTACTGGAAACCAGGAATGAGCCATAACCAGTAGTGTGCAGTTTCTGACAAGATGAGGTTTGTCTTTTAGAGGCCATTATGATGATGAAGATGATGATGATGATGAGGGAACATTTAATCAGCTTCTAAAACACAAGTCAAGAAAATTCAGAATGAAATCCTCAGTTTATTCAGTAATTCTATAATTTGTGGAATTGCAGAAAAAAACATCTGCAATAGTTTTTTTCAGGACCAGCATAAACCAGCAAATGAGCATCTTAAACCAGCACCACATTTTAACACTGAGTAAAAAAAGCTATTTAGATCAGATTGACGTCAGTGAAAGTGGGAAAAATAATGATATATAATATTTTTATTACAGTTTCTGGATATTGACATTTTTGTCCTCTATGGACCTATGTGTAACTATTTTTTTAAACTTTAACTTTTATTAATTTAATTAACTTTAAATTTTACAACGGAGTACTGTAATTGAATCAAGGAATCGTGACAGCATTAGTTGGATCTTGAAGATTTGGCCTTAAGAATAAAGAATTCTGCAAGAGAATAGTTTATGACTAGTATTGTTTCCTAAAACTATGTTTCTTCTCTAACAAGGGAACATTGGTGAATTTAATGCACACAAATAACTACTTGCTAAATCTATTTGAAACTGGAAATGGAAAGATGATCTGTCATTTCACTATCACTAATTGAAAAATTAGCTTTAACATTTTTAAGCTGGAAATTATTGTACACTTATTCAGAAGGTTCACGTTTTTAATAGAAATATATAGGGACAATTATTTTAGTCAACAGAGGTCTATCACTTAAAATCTCAAAATAAATCACTTAAAAAATCTCAGTAGTATTTATAGCTTTGGAAATCTGGCATGTATCATTTAAATCAGTCCATCATCTGACAGTCTGAGTTTGTTTTCTGTGTGTGAATTTCTATTATGTGAAGAGGACTTTTATTTTGTTGAGGAGGGATGATGTCATAAGGCTGCGCCACACTCCTGCATCTGTGTTTCTGCTGAAGAAAGGTTTGTGTTTTTATCCTTTGTCTAGTGTTCAAACCAAATAGCTCTCTCTGAGAATTATATAGCAGCAGTTCTCAACCCTATTCCTCGTCTGTCTCTTATTTAACTCTGATTCAGATCACCAGCTCTTCAGAAGAGAACTACATGAATGAACTGTGTTCAGATTGATATGATCCCTACATAGTGTTCATGGCTCACACAGACAAAGCTATATATACCTCTGGAAATAAATACAATTTAAATTCTCATCTTGGGAAATGCTGATACAGATAACTGTGAATTGAGTGAATAGCTAATGAATGTAACACGAATGTATCTAACAACAATAATGAATGGTTTTTATGAGTAAACATGCATCTCATTTCAGTCTCTGTTCATCATAAACACACTGTTTATTCACTGGCAAGAAATGATTAACAAATACAGCTTTTTCAAACTCAAAACAGTGGGTTTCCACCCAAACGTGAAGAAAATCTTATTAGAGTTTGCAAAGAAGAAACAAACATGTGAATTAGGTCTGTTTCTATCAGCTTGTAAATATAATGTATTATATAGCATTATTTTATTCATTTGCAGTGCTAGTTTTTGAGTGTTTTTTTCTCTAATCGGGTCATTTAAGTCCATTAACACTCACTCTGACTGACCCCCTTACTAGTGTGTTGACTACTGAACTAGACTGAGATTTAGTGTGCATTTCTTCTTCTGTCTGTTAATTATTCTCATCTTAAACCCAGAAAACTCTTGCTGAAGTGACTGAGATCCACGTGATACACTGATATAAAGATGACGTTTATTAAAGTGGAGAGTGAAGACTTGAAGATTGAAGAAACATTCAGAGATACTGAGGAACAACAAACAAAGATGATGTTTATTAAAGAGGAAAGTGAAGATGTGGAGATTGAAGAAACATTTGGAGTCGAATATGAAGATATTGAGGAACAACAAACACAGATGATGTTTATTAAAGATGAGAGTGAATATGTGGAGATTGAAGAGTCATTTGGAGTCAAACATGAAGATCCTGAGGAACAACAAACACAGATGATGTTTATTAAAGATGAGAGTGAATATGTGGAGATTGAAGAAACATTTGGTGTCAAACATGAAGATCCTGAGGAACAAACAGGTTGGTTTCATTCTCAAAGTCCTTTTTTAGTGATTATGTTTTATAAATATCGCTATCTCTGTTATTTGTCTTATTTAGTCACACATAAATAAGTAGTTTGTCTGACATTAATCTCAGTATCGACTTCTGAAATGAAAGCAATGGAAATCATTCATTTTTATCACTACAGTATCTACTTGCATAAAGCAATCTGTGAATGTGAGTGAGGTTTGTTGTCTATAAATGATGATGATTATTATTATTTTTGTTCATCCTCACAGTCACTTTTTTTTAAATTCAGGGTTTTGTAAACATTATTTTCTTAAGACTACAAATAACAATCCTCATTTTTTAAAAGGAAATGAGACTGAAAAACACTTTCTTCTCTTGAGAAAGAAATGCAATAAGAGCTGTTTTTGTTTGTCAAATTTCCCTGTGATGCACATGAAAGCTGGATATTCAGAACTTCACATTATAGTCGAGAGAAGAGTATTTGAAGAGCTCTTTTGCCAAAACTCGATGAACACCAAATAAAAAATAGTTTGTCATGCAATTTTTGCTGTGTATGGAACCTATTCACTGCTCCATCAATGTTTCATGCAAAATCGTTATTTTCCTTGTTTAAAATGTATTGCAAGATGCAGTTTTTTTCCAAAACGCTATAAGCGCCGAACTTGTTTTTAGCCAAAATGCGATATGGGTCATTCCAGCTGGAATCATCAAATGGTCCCCACCTGACCCCCTCAGATTTGTCTGAAAAAAATCCATGTGATGGGTAATATGCCCAATAGATCATATACAACATTTCAGATCTCTACTGTGCGTACTTCTTTCACAAAACATCTGTAAAAAAAAACAAAAAAAAGGTTTTGGCATCACAGTCTGAGTGACCATGTTCAGACTGAAATATCTCCAAAACTAGTTGTGCCAGGTCTATGTACCATGTCTTTAACATCCATGTTCAGAGCAATATTTCCCATGAATGACACCAGAAAAATGAGGCAAAACCCCTTCCTAATTTTTTTTATATTTTATCAATAAGAACACGCTCTTTCAAAAAAACAAGTTTCATGTTCACAGCGGGTGTCATTCATGGGAAATATTGCTCTGAACATTGGTGTAAATGAGTTTTTTTTTCCATTTTTGGACCTTAATATCTCAACATTCATAATACTCTATTGTCTGTTGTCAAATGATGTGAAAGACATGGTACATATCAGACCATTTACCAAGTTTGATGTTTATACATTGAAAATTGAGGTTTCTATGGACATCTGAAAACCCTTAAAGTAATAGTTTCAAAACAAGTAGAGGGCCAGCATTCAGGTGTAAATTCAGTAACAATCCTGTGAGTTGTAATTCATGCAGTTCCGGACTAGGACTCTTAGCCCAGAAAATTTGATGGACCTGGCACAACTAGTTCTGGAGATATTTCAGTCTGAACATGGTCACTCAAACTGTGATGCCAAAACTAACTTTTTACAGATTTAGTATGCACGGTAGAGATCTGAATTTTTGTATATGATCTATTACCCATCACAGTTTTTTTTTCAGATAAATCTGAGGAGGTCAGGTGGGGAACTTTTCCAAAATCTGATGATTCCAGCTGGAATGACCCGTATGTCCTCTCGACCAATCAGAATTGAGCGTTGGACGCAATCCAACAAGGCGCGCTCTGAAGCGAGAGATGTTAGTCTTCAAAATGAGTTCTTTAAACTCTAACAACACTTTTGCTGGCCTAGATGAGCCAGTCAGACCTACACATGGGGGTAGAAAACGCCGACTGGACAGAGAACATCATAAAACACAACAAAAGAAGAAGGTCCGTCACTCAGGGGGCGCGTTAATACCCTCCGTGGGATGTCAACACAAGGCTGGTGCGACCGGTTTCTGTCAGGCCGAGAAACTGTCAGCGGATGACCTGATGATGAATTTTGTGAAGTTTTATGAAAGACCGAACAAGGTTGACCAGGACAGAGCCATACTTCATCTCCTGGACGTAACACGGGTGAAAAGGCAGCGTCTTAAAGTCCTGGACGTAAACAAACAAAAGGACCGAAACATATCAGTCAAGTACAGTCTTTTGTGCAGCAGTCACCCAGAGAGGGTCTCCGTTTGCAAGGCCACCTTCATTAAAGTGTTTGGTGAGTACAACTTTTTAACATGATGCTCTTTTTGAAAAAAAAAAAAAAGATGGGACTTGGTCTGTATCCACAGAAAAAAATCTATACACCGTTGTGTAACAAAGTGCTCTCTTTTATTTATAGCCTGAGAAATGTGCCTGAATATTTTTATTGTTACTGTTGCATATATAACTCAACTTCTTCAAATTCTTCCCAAACTATGTTTTTTGCAAACATTTTTTACATTTTCAACAAATAAAAATCAGTGTAAATTTATTTATCACACATGCTATGTCAATTTATACTGTTGTAAACTACCGTAAATTCCAAAAATATACATCCATAAATAAACATCATTTATGAACTTGGCAATTAAAGAGTCAAAATCCTGAATTTATTCAAAAGATTTAGTAGTTTTGATCAGGACTGAGGTTGATTAAGACATTTATGCAAAAAATAAAATAAAATAAAAAAATTATGTGATATTCACAGCAGTTTAATTTAGTGGATGTTTTCATCCACGGACATAACGAGAGGGTAGTAAATATGCCCAGAGCACACGGTTGAGTTTTTGAAAATTTTCAAAGCATTTTCTTAAAATGTGTGTCAAAATAAGATTTCTCACAAAAAAAATCATTTAATTTTCTTTAACAGAGAAAAAGTGGCCAAATTAAGACTCAACAGCACCCCTGAGTGGACGAAAACATCCCCAACAACACATAAGGGTTCATATTTCTGTTTTAAACTATATTTAAAACATTAATCTCAACATGAATTTCTGAATTTGATTGCACTCATGTCACCTCTGAGCCTCATTAAACATGAAAAGGTTAAAAACAAAGGTTAAATTCCCTGTACCTCACATTAAGGAGTCAAATTTCACCTTGTAATGGGAAGGCTAGTTTTTTTTATCAAATTTTTGGATTATTGTTATTATATTGACTGTGCTCCTACAAGTTTTCACCTCCTAACAAGAAAAGTAAGCGAAGAGCCCAGGGGTCCGTTCTTCGTACCTCGCTTACTACATCCAAGATCAAATGACACATCTAAGATCAAATCATCGTGCTAACTATGAGCTCGCTATTCCGGTTCTCCGAACGCACCTATTGTTGATGATTAGTATAGCTGGATGAAGTTATTTGAGATCACTGGGTGGCTTAAAAGGGGATACGTATCGATAGTAGAAACATTGATCGGCAACTCTTTGATTGGTCCGCGAACATGACGAAGGAGCGCGCTCAGTATTTTTCTGCAGCAGACCAAGAACTCTTGATTGAGGGATTTCAGGAGTTTCAGAGTTTATTTAAAACGCAAGGGAACACTGCAAAGGCTGGAAAAGCAAGGAGAGAGGGCTGGCAAAAAGTTGTGAACACATTAAATGTGTTAATGCTGCCCATGTTACATGTTTTTTCCTTGATATGTTATTTTATTTATATTTTTATTTTTTTTTATACACTACTGTTCAAAAGTTTGGGGTCAGTAAGACTTGTAATAGTCTTTAAAGAAGTTTCTTATACTCATCAAGGCTGCATTTATTTGATAAAAAATACAGAAAAAAACAGTAATAGTGCAAAATGTTTTTACAATATAAAATAATGTTTTTTTATTATTATTATTATTTTAACATAATTTAAAATAGAATTTATTCCTGTGATGAAAAGCTGAATTTTTATCAGCTATTACTCCAGTCTTAAGTGTCACATGATCCTTCAGAAGTCATTCTAATATGCTGATTTATCATTAGAATGATCAATGTTGGATAATATCAACAGTTGTGCTAACAAATATTTTTTGGAACCTCTGATATATATATATATATATATATATATATATATATATATATAAAACAATGTAAATTATTTATTATTAACTTTTAATATTTTTTTCATTATTAACTTAATACATCCTTGGTGAATAAAAGTATTAATTTCTTTAAAAAAAAAAAAAATGTACTGACCCCAGACTTTTGAACGGTATATATACCATAGACTGTAAAAAAAGATGTATACTTTCTTGCAAGATACTTTTTTTCCCCCATGTGAGTCAGTCCGCGTCAGTCGTGCTCTTTAACCAATCAGATGTGACCTCGCCATTTCAACCAATCATAACCCGCCAGGAGCGCAGCTTAAATCCTGTTTACATGAAATAAACCTGCTCCAGAGCAGGTTTAAGCTTGCGCACCTGTTGCTATGACAGCAAGTCCAGGATGAGCTTCGAAGAACCGAGCAATCCAAGATCACGCAAAATCGTCAACAATCAAATCCAGCTAACTTAGTTAGCGAGGTACGAAGAACAGACCCCAGTTCAGAGAATTAAATTTTGAATTGAATTGGAATTACAGGAAGTGGAACTGAATTCATTGCAATTCAGAGAAATTCATTATTAGTGAGAATGTGATACTTTTAACATACATTTTTCTTCCTAATGGAAGTACAGGCACTAACATTAACTATAGCAAGTAAGTTGTGTGTAGCTCTGTTTATTTCATACTGGCTCTAATCAATGCATGACAATCTAAACTATTTCCTTTCACAGGCATCAGCAAAGACCGTGTGTCCCGGGTGGCTAAATATTATGCGGAGACTGCAGAGGCTCGCCCAGAGAGAAGAGGCGGTGCACGGCACAGTGAGGAGCACAACAGGAGAAGGCAACTCATTGTTGAGCACATCCAGTCTTGAGAGGAGCACCACTGACCTGAATGTTCATGCAGGCCCATAGGAACTTCGGCGTGTAACTCGTCCCGCACCGTTTGTCATAGACCCATGAATGACGTCTCAAATCGACCGGGTTATTGAGGAGAGATGTGCTTTGACTTCTTAGCGATCGGGCGTACGATTATCGTACAGTGGGTGAGAAATTTGGGCAAAAACCATAGACTGTAAAAAATATGGACGTAGTATCCGTGACGTCACCCGTAGGATTCTGAAGCGCTATTTTGAAGCCTTTAGTGGGCGGGATTTGACGTCGCCATCTTGGAATCGCGTCACCGCGAGTCACTCCCGGATAATCAAAAATGGGCAAAAAGGCGGGACGTGGGTGGAGCTGATTGCTGAAACCACGCCCGCCTAGCGCGACAGTGGTGAGAGCAGAGACAATCCCCCTGTCACTCAAGTGGCCACGCCCTTAATTTTGCTGAACTTTAAGGCTTAATACAACTTAAACGGATGAGTTATAAAAAAAAATTCACCCCCTCACAGTTGACATGAAGGGCAAAACTAGCTATATAGACCAAAACCATTTTTTGAACCAGGCTGTAAACATACTTTTTTCTGCTGTAAAGTTGGGCATTTTAACATGGGGAGTCAATGGGACTGACTCCCTTTTGCAGCCAGTCTTTAGCGACCAGTCGATGAAGTGCAGTTTAAGTCACTTCCGTGTTGGTTTCAATAGAGAGAGCGGGAGGTTGCCGCTTGGCAAAAACTCAGATTGACTTAACATTGCCATAAAATTTGTGCGATCATATCTTTGGATCAGAAAGTCATAGAGAGCTGGCGGTTGGCTCTTTTTACTCGTCCTATCAAGTAGCCAATAAATACTGACATAAACACTTCATAGTGACCACCCTAGCAACCGAGGGCCGAGTTTTTGCCACCGCAAGCACCACTCACATTTTCACTCACTCTTGTTTTGGGCAAAACAAAAACATGAACATGGTGTTCATGCTCATGGAACTTCATCAGTTTTTTCCCAACCTTCGCATAGAGCACACCTTTCCAGTAAGCGGGCACAGTTTTCTCCCAGCAGACCGAGTCTTTGGCAGAATTGAGCAGAAGATCAGGAACATTTACACAATTCTGCTACCACAGGAACACCATACCATCCTCCAGCAATTCGGCCACGTTCACATTTATGGCACAGACTGGGAAGCGTTTGATTATAGGTCAGCCACAAAAGAGTGTGTTAAGGCTCAGAAGAGCTTTAAAATCAGTGAAGCACGCATTCTTGATTTGAGTACCAACCAGGTTGGTTTAAAGATGGCTTACAATGCTAAATGAATAAATGTACAATGGGGAGTATTGTTTCTGTAGTGTGATTTGTTTTAGGTATATCAGACAATGGTCCTACTGTTTACGGGTTTGCCTTTGACTTGACTTGAATATCATTATCATTATTGAATATTTTTAATAATGTGCTTTTTTTTCATGCATATGTAGTGAACAAATTGGTCCTACTTGTTACAGGTTTGACACTTTACTGTAAAAGACTTTGAATGTATTACTAAACGACTTGCCTACTGAATATTGGAATTAGTTTTTACAGGTTTGGCGCTAAATGACTATTAGCCTAAATGTGTTACTAAATGATTTGAATGTAATGTTAACGTTGTATTTTTATTATCTCATGGTATTTGTATGTGTGTTCTTTTTTAAATTATTTGTTTTATGTGGTGTACAATATTGAAACATGAAATTAAAATTTTACCATTTAGTTTATTTAATGCATTTGCATTTATTTGATTTATATTAATTTATAGTACGAGTCCCTGATGTCATATGCTGCACGTTCTCTTGTTTTTTTGTTTTAAACTTAAACCAACAATTTCTTAAAGGATTTGTAGCGTTTTGAAAAAAAAAAAAAACTTTGTATTTCTAATCTACAATATTGTTGTTTCATTTAACAATCATTGTTTAACAAATTAAACAATGAAAAATTTAATTTGAAAATTTGAAATTGATAAATTAAATAATAACAAAATGTATGGGTCTAGGTAAAAAAAATGTAGTTTTCATTTTGTTTTGGAAAAGAGCTCCTCATTTATTTGTTGTAATTTCCCACCACTAATCTGTGGTCATGGATGTTTATTTAACAAGCACATCTATCTGTCAGTGCCAATAGCCTCGTGGACAGTATGCCGACATACAATGCTGTTGAGTTTTGGACGTCCAAACAATTTACCTTTCCCGATCCAGTCCCCTTCTTTCTGTCCCACTTCTTTTAAAACTCTCGATTAAAAAAAGTGAAAATGCCTTGCAGAATCTGTGGATGTGAATAATTTTAACAAAATAAGAGAGATCATAAATATGTAGTACTGTCCTGAGTAATATGTATTACATAAGAGATGTTTACATATAGTCCACAAGACAAGAAAATAGCTGAAATTATTAAAATAACCCCCTTCAAAAGTTTGGGAACCATTGGTTTCTTAATACTGTTTGTGGTTACCTGGATGATCTACCACTAGGGACAGGACGATACATCATTGCAGTGCGAATCGAGAAATGATTCGGCATCGATTCTGAGATTTTCAGATCACGATTCTTTCTCAAATCAATTCTGAGTTTAGTTTTAAACAGCAGATGGCACTGCTTGCTTTAGGAACAGCCGTACTCTGCTTGCTTCCAAATCCTTACACGCACTTCAACCTGAAATAACCATTCATACAATTTGAGAAGCATATAACAAGGGTGTTCATAGTGGGCCGTTTACTTTAATCTCGCGTCATAAAAGCATTCTGAGCAGAGGTGAAATTACACAACTCTTCAGCACTCTTCTTCGTCAGCGTTTGAGTGTGTGGACATAAACTAGATTTGAGCGCCATCTGCTGTTTATATCTAAGCTCAGAATCGATTCCAAAGAGAAACACGATGCATTCGGGAGATCTCAGAATTGATCCGCGAACCGATTGATCGTTCCATCCCTATCTACCACCTTTTTTGTTTAGTGATAGTTGTTCATGAGTCCCTTGTTTGTCCTGAACAGTTAAACTGAGCACTGTTCTTCAGAAAAATACTCCAGGTCCTGCAGATTCTGTTCAGTTTTCAATCATATTTGAACCCTTTCCAGCAATGACTATGATTTTGAGATCCATCTTTTTACACTGAGGACAACTGAGGGACCACACGATGTATTAAGAAAGTAGATGTCCAAATTTGTCTTCTTTTGTTAAAATATATATTTTTTTCCATTCAGTACTGCCCTTCGGAAGCAACCAAAGATGCTTGCATATTTCCCGGAAGACAATTTAAATACAATTTACCTTGATCTTCAAACTCAAGAAGTTTTTTTGCATGGTGTTTCCTTCTGGAGCATCAGTGAGTGTTTGGACCTTCTGTAATAGTTGTGTTTGAGTCCCTCAGTTGTCCTCAGTGTGAAAAGATGGGTCTCAAATCATACAGTCATTGTTGCAAAGAGTTCAAATACACAAAAATGCTGAAAACTGGAGAATCTGCAGCACCTGGAGGATTTTTCTGAAGAACAGTGCTTAGTTTAACTGTTTACAATAGAGGTGCTCAACCCTGTTCCTGGAGATCTACCTTCCTGCAGAGTTTAGTTCCAACTCTGATCAAACCCACCTCTCTGTAATGATCAAGTGCTGCTTCAGATCCTAATTAGTTGGCTCAGTTGTGTTTGATCAGGGTTGGAGCTAAACTCTGCAGGAAGGTAGATCTCCAGGAACAGGATTGAGGACCCCTGGTTCAGAACAAACAAGGGAATCATGAACAACTATCACTAAACAAAAAAAACTAAACAAAAAACTGTTAGATCATCTAGGTAACAGAACCAAGGGTTTCCAAACATAATTCCAGCTAGTTTTTGACTAAATGTAAACATCTTTCATGTAATACATCTTACTCAGGACAATACTAAATAAAAAAATAACATGCATTTTGTATTATCTCTCTTATTCTGTTAAAATTATTCACATTTTTACGGATTCCCAAACTTTCAAATGTCACTGTAGGATCTAGCGTACATGTGGTTGGATTTGATGTTTTAATTTTTTTTATATCTGTAGCTTTTTACCAATACACAGGTGTTAACTTGTTTTTTTTTCTTTTTAGACCTGATGCCACTGAAAGAGGAGAGTCAAGAACTGAATGTAATGGAAGAGAAAAATGAGGAATGCCATGATTTCATGGCTGGGGAAAAATCTCTGAGCTCCTCGCAGACTCATAAAACTAAACCTGGTAAGAACCCTAAAGTCCAAAAGAAAGTACACACCGGAGAGAAGCCTTTCACCTGTTCTCAGTGTGGGAAGAGTTTTGCACTAAAAGCAAGTCTTAAAGTTCACTTGCGAGTTCACAAAGAGAGACCTTTCACCTGCCAACAGTGTGGAAAAAGTTTCGATCAAAAAGAGAGCTTTGAAATCCACTTAAAAATCCACGCAGGAGAGAATCCTTACATTTGCTCTCAGTGTGGAAAGAGTTTTAAACAGAAAAAAAACCTTAAGGTCCACATGAGATCTCACACAGGAAAGAAACCCCACACCTGCAAACTGTGTGAGAAGAGCTTCACGCGTAAAGAAGGTTTGAGGTGCCATATGAGAATCCACGATGGAGGGAAGCCTTTTGTTTGTAATGAATGTGGAAAGCTTTTCAGATATAAAAGAAACCTTAGACATCACATGAAGTTTCACTCTGGAGACAAATCTGTCATGAGTCACTCTGGAGAGAAACGTTTTAGATGTCATGCGTGTAAAATAAATTTCACGGACAGGAATGCCCTCAAGAATCATGTAAAAAATCACGTCGTAGAGAAGCCTCACAAATGCCATCACTGTGAAAAGAGTTTCAGCCATAGACAAAAGCTGGAGGATCATATGAGAATCCACACTGGAGAGAAACCCTTTTCCTGCCCTCAGTGTGGAAAGAGCTTCACGATTAAAGGAAACCTTAAGATCCACATTAGAGTTCACACTGGAGAGAAGCCTTGCAAGTGCACTCAGTGTGAACAGAGTTTCAGATATCACACAGACCTGAAACGCCATATGCAAACATCCCATCCTGAAAAGAAAATAATGATTTTAATCCGTGTGATCAGAGGTTTAGGAAAAGGAGGCAGTAGTAACATGGGGCCTCATTCCTGAAACATAAATATATGAGTTCATTCCGAGAAATTTGCGTGTAAAACAGACATCCCGTTTTTCCTGGGACAGTCCCGTATTTAAGTTCTATTTTTAGTGTGTGGACTTATTTTGAAAAACTCATCAGTTTCCCTATCGTGTCTCCAATGTCTGTCGTGTGGAGTTTTTGTTTTAAAGGGACAGCAGCCTAATTAAATACCTGTATGTCATTTATGTTAATAGAACAACAAAAGATGCTACATAAATGTATCCATGTTAAATAAATCTACTGTATTTGAAAAACATTTATTTTATCTGTATCTCATTTGTCTTACTGTTTGTAATTTGAGAGAGAGAGAGATAGGGTTGGGTATCATTTGAATTTAATTCATTCCGATTCCTAATTCCGATTCCAATAAGATAAAAAAAAAATCCATTAAAAAGATTTAAGTCCAACATTTAGATGTCAAACAGGTTTATTCTGTCTTTTGCCTAAAATACCACAGAAAAAAAAAAACTAGACTAATATAAATTTCAAACATTAAATTGTTAAGAAGTAGGAAAACAGGAACAAACAACTCAATTAGCAATAAATAATTAAAACGTCTGGTACAGATATTGAAATCAAACGTTTAAAAACACTGCATGGTTTTCTTTTTCTTAAATGAGATATTGATTAATCCTCATTAAATTTATAAAAGATATTCAGTCAGTTAATGATTTTCTTTTGTTCTTTGATTTATTATTAGACGCTGTCTCTTTAACACCGAACACAGATCTAAAAATACTGTTACACGAGCATTTTCTTTCTCATCTGTTTACGTTCACTCAAGACAAAAAAAACGCTTAGTTTATGAGGATATGTTGATGTATTTTGTGCATAAGGGTCAATTAATGTGTAAGATGTGCGCAAGTTCTTTTCCTTCCTGGACTTAAATTGTTTAAAAATCACATTAAAATACAAACGTGGGAATCATTAAGCAGATTTGAAATGTGTGTCTAATCAAATACGCGGTTTCATACCAGCTAACATTTTAAAAACATTTTAATTTGAAAGTTTATGTCAGAATGGCTTTATTAAGGTGGCCGAGAGAAGCCAACGCGCTGCAAACAAGAAAACACATGCAAACAGAAAAAAAACGACAACAAATTAAGAAAACATCTTCATCAGTTTGACAACACAGGCGCTGCAAATCCTCGCAACACAAACACAAATACGGAAACGCGCTGCGAACACACGAGGGCGCTGCAAACAAACAAACGCGCTGCATATAGCACGGTCCACAACGGAAATGTTTCAGGGGGACCTCAAAAAGTGACGAACTCATCTGGGACCTGATTATTTATATCACTATCACCTTCAAGTGATACTATACTATCACTAAAAGGCGATAGTCCACCGATAACACCTCTGCTCTGACCAACAGCCACTGAACAAATAATCAGGTCCCAGATGGGTTCGTCACTTTTTAAGGTCCCCCTGAAACATTTCCGTTGTGGACCGTGCTATATGCAGCGCGTTCGTGTGTTCGCAGCGCGTTTCTGAGTTTGGTTGTGTTGTGAGAATTTGCAGCGCGTTTCCGTATTTGTGTTTGCGTTGCGAGGTTTTGCAGCGCCTGTCTTGTCAAACTGATGAAGATGTTTTCTCAATTTGTTGTCGTTTTTTCTGTTTGCATGTGTTTTCTTGTTTGCAGCGCGTTGGCCTCTCTCGGCCACCGTACTTTATGAATAATTTACACAAAAATTAATTTGGCTTGTTTCATGAATGAGGCCCATTGATTTCTAAAAGATACATGATTTTTCAAAACACAGATTTCACTTTATGACCGCTTCTTTTATTCGTATTATTACATTTTATAGCATCTGACCATCTTCTTTGCTATAGTTTTTAAACATTAAGACACCCTTTAATTTAGACCAGGGGGTGGCAATCAGTAGAGAGAACTGTATACCGATGTTTGTTTTGCGGTTCTCTGCACAATCTGACTTTGTTGCAGCCTGGAATTAAACTGCTGGTTCGTCTGGCCTGAAGAGAACTTGCTTACCCCCCTTTCTCCCAAGGATTTTTTCCCTCCATTTCTGTCATCTGTGGAGTTTTTGTTACTTGTTGATGTTGCCTCTGGCTTTCTTACTTCGGGACACTTTATTTCCAGTGATATCGTATATTAGTCTGAGAATGAACCTGCTAGACATGTGTGGCTAACACTCATCAATGAGCACACATGCCAGAGCAAAGTGTAAGTTTAACCTTGAAAGAGATCGAGGTAAAATGGAAATTTGCAAAACACAAATCATTTAAATTTTAGTTAAAGGGTTAGTTCACCCAGAAATTAAAATTAAGTCGTTGATTACTCACTATCATGTCTTTCCAAACCTGTAAGAGCGTTGTCCATCTTCAAGTTAAAAATATTACAAACGCATTAAGATATTCTTAATGAAATCAGAGAGCTCTCAACCTCCATAGACAGCAACGTAACTGTAATGTTCCCAGGTCCAGAAACGTAGCAAGGACAGGGGTAATATAGCCCATGTGACATCAGGGACTCAACCGTAATTTTACAAAGCTGTGAAAATACTTTTTGTGCACAAAGAATACAAAAATAACGACTTTAACAAACGTTCTCCTCCTCATCCTGTCTCCAGCGATAAGCTGCCATTGTGGAGAATATAAAAATGCATGCATTTGCTTTTGCTTCATGTAAACAACACGTGTGTGTGTATGTTGATGTATTTGGAGATTCTGTATGATTCCTCAATGTATTTTTGACCAATCATCTTTCCTAAATTCAGAATCACTCTCGTTGCTTGGTGCTTACTGCTTAACCCAGTCTCTCCGAATGTTCCACCAAATTATTGTTTTGTGAGCAGGAGACGTAATAATACCAGAGATAGCAGAAATAATACAAAATAAAGTGAACTATTCTGCCCTCCAAAGGCAAAGCGCAGTAACTACACATTTGGTCAAAATTGAATTAAGGCTTAAAATGGACTTTGTGACAACTGTTTTGTCTTGTGGCAAAGCCTCCTGGTTCAGTTTTGTCCCGTTTCAGAGAAACAAGAGTGTGAACATGTTTGACTCAGTGTTAGTTACTGCACTTTGCCTTTGGAGGGCAGTATTATAATGTATATACGTTAGTTTGCCTCACTCTAAAATAAATGTCATGGTATGCAGAACAGATCAAGAATTTAAAAAAAATAAAGCGAAACTGAACGTATCTCTCTTATTCAGCACAAATCGAAATGTTTCCATATTTGCAATGTATTTGAATGCTAAACTATTATTTATAATGTAGGCTAGGCTTTGTGCTTCACGTGTGTTCATATATCGATTGAAGAAAACCTCTTTACATGAGCAAAAATGCACTTGGCATAACAGTAGACTGGTTATACTACAGACTCTTTAAATTGACCAGTGTAACTTTTTATATGACGGTATTTAATTTTGATAATAAACAGACTGCGATGGCAAGTTATGTGTTAAGTGCTAGAATATGTGGTGTGTGTGGTGTGTATGTGAAACACAAACTACTCAAATTGTGGTCATTTTTGATCATACAGATAAGAGTAAGCCATAATTCGAACTCACAACAAAAACAGGATGTTTGTGTTTTTGTAAAATAAAGCGAACAAACAGGATTTTGGTTCTTGGTTTCCTTTCTGTGAGCTTGTTTGTGGAGCGCCATGCCTCACATCTGTTTTAAATCTGTTAATTATTTAAGTCAGATATATTTAACATTAACAGTTGTACTTTTCTAAACATTCAGAAGGAGGCTGTTTTTGGAGGAGCTAAAAAAGCGATCAGTTTGACAATACAAAAGTCCTATGAAAATGCCCGCGGTGGCAAAAGTGCTCATGCGTGTCTCACACGTGCCTGTCTGCTATCCTCTGTAACACATGTGCAAAGGAGACAAATATTTAGCCTTTTCACTGAACACAAAGAAATTAAGTTCAGTGAACTTAACTACAATGCTGTAATTAACAGAAAGTAATAACTCCTTCAAACTGAGTAATGTCAACAAAGCAGAAACAAATAAGATGAACATAATTTGACTACAGTAAGTGTATTATCTTTTTCAGTGATAAACAGCAGGGAGAAAGTGGGATAAAAATAGGAATATATCTATAAGATATATATATTCTGCTTTCCGATCAGAAGTTCGTACTGGAGGTTTTCAATCAGGCTTTGTCATCCGTCAACAACGATGTTGACATGCAGATCCTAATGAGCCTTAGCAAATTCGGGCAGAAGGATGATCGGGAGTTCAATTTGGGTGCCTTAGTTGATCCAGAGGGTGTCATGAATGTGTCCTATCACGTGGCCTGTGATGTGTGTCCGGTGGACCGTCCATTGATTTGCTTTGGTCCAGATTCGGTTTACAGGAGGTTGTGGGAAGAAGAGGAACTTTATTCCCCGTTTACTCCATGGCAGAGGCATCGAATTACCAAAGTAACATTGATAACAAGGATTTGGATGTCGGTGGATTGTTGAGGCAGGTCTTGAGGGATGTTGCATGCACTGTCAACTTTGTGCAACTCTATGCGACCACTCCACACTGCCACCATTCACCAGCAGTGAGTCATCCAGTGAGCCGGGTGATCACTTTGTGTGATTTGGCGAATGAGAAGCATCGGTCAATGCTACAATGAACCAAACATTCCATGCACAGAAGATCTCTTGCATTTCAGGGCTACCCAAAAAGGACATCTATTCACTATCTATTCATTGTCTTGCCCTGGAAGTCTTATGCCCTCCTGAATTTTTTTCAAAGGCAGGGGAAGTAGCAAAAAAAAGATATAGACTTAGCTTTCGCAGTGTTGAACAAGTTCTGTTCCTTAATAAAAATCTGTCATTTCTTCTATTACTCACAAAAAGTCAGCTTGCCAGTTCACAAGCACTTCCCAGTTCTACAATAATGTTCTTTTGTTTTGAATATGGCTACGTCAGCCTTGCCTATGAACTCATATATATATCTATGTCTTTGAGCAACTTTTTGTATCATTTACCATCCTGTTAGCAAAAATTGGCACGGAAAAAGCACCTGTTCTTAATAATCAAGACATGTTCTGTTCATTAATAATTGTTTTGTTATTGTTTCAAAAATAAATAAAAACACTATCATGGCCTAAGGGACATATATCGTCCAAGAAAAGTTCATTATTGATTAGCATTTACATCATTAACACTTTGTGTCCCTAACAGGGTGGAATATTTTCACAGCCAGTGTCTGAACAATCTACCCATAACTATTATTTGTTGAGTGTCTGAGCTTGTTCAATATGTATTTGTGATAGTTAAACATGTCACTATTGTAGTAGAATGATAAAAATATGAAGAACATGTACCTTTTTCCCCAAGAATTACGGAGCCAGAATGTTACTGGAAACCAGGAATGAGCCATAACCAGTAGTGTGCAGTTTCTGACAAGATGAGGTTTGTCTTTTAGAGGCCATTATGATGATGAAGATGATGATGATGAGGGAACATTTAATCAGCTTCTAAAACACAAGTCAAGAAAATTCAGAATGAAATCCTCAGTTTATTCAGTAATTCTATAATTTGTGGAATTGCAGAAAAAAACATCTGCAATAGTTTTTTGTAGGACCAGCATAAACCAGCAAATGAGCATCTTAAACCAGCACCACATTTTAACACTGAGTAAAAAAAGCTATTTAGATCAGATTGACGTCAGTGAAAGTGGGAAAAATAATGATATATAATATTTTTATTACAGTTTCTGGATATTGACATTTTTGTCCTCTATGGACCTATGTGTAACTATTTTTTTAAACTTTAACTTTTATTAATTTAATTAACTTTAAATTTTAAAATGGAGTACTGTAATTGAATCAAGGAATCGTGACAGCATTAGTTGGATCTTGAAGATTTGGCCTTAAGAATAAAGAATTCTGCAAGAGAATAGTTTATGACTAGTATTGTTTCCTAAAACTATGTTTCTTCTCTAACAAGGGAACATTGGTGAATTTAATGCACACAAATAACTACTTGCTAAATCTATTTGAAACTGGAAATGGAAAGATGATCTGTCATTTCATTATCACTAATTGAAAAATTAGCTTTAACATTTTTAAGCTGGAAATTATTGTACACTTATTCAGAAGGTTCACGTTTTTAATAGAAATATATAGGGACAATTATTTTAGTCAACAGAGGTCTATCACTTAAAATCTCAAAATAAATCACTTAAAAAATCTCAGTAGTATTTATAGCTTTGGAAATCTGGCATGTATCGTTTAAATCAGTCCATCATCTGACATTCTGAGTTTGTTTTCTGTGTGTGAATTTCTATTATGTGAAGAGGACTTTTATTTTGTTGAGGAGGGATGATGTCATAAGGCTGCGCCACACTCCTGCATCTGTGTTTCTGCTGAAGAAAGGTTTGTGTTTTTATCCTTTGTCTAGTGTTCAAACCAAAATAGCTCTCTCTGAGAATTATATAGCAGCAGTTGTCAACCCTATTCCTCGTCTGTCTCTTATTTAACTCTGATTCAGATCACCAACTCTTTAGAAGAGAACTATGTGAATGAACTGTGCTCAGATTGATATGATCCCTACATAGTGTTCATGGCTCACACAGACAAAGCTATATATACCTCTGGAAATAAATACAATTTAAATTCTCATCTTGGGAAATGCTGATACAGATAATTGTGAATTGAGTGAATAGCTAATGAATGTAACACGAATGTATCTAACAACAATAATGAACGGTTTTTATGAGTAAACATGCATCTCATTTCAGTCTCTGTTCATCATAAACACACTGTTTATTCACTGGCAAGAAATGATTAACAAATACAGCTTTTTCAAACTCAAAACAGTGGGTTTCCACCCAAACGTGAAGACAATCTT
Organism: Garra rufa; assembly: GCF_049309525.1. NCBI lineage: Eukaryota > Metazoa > Chordata > Actinopteri > Cypriniformes > Cyprinidae > Garra > Garra rufa. Next base: position 39,804,142 of record NC_133364.1, on the reverse strand, counting down.
ATTAGAGTTTGCAAAGAAGAAACAAACATGTGAATTAGGTCTGTTTCTATCAGCTTGTAAATATAATGTATTATATAGCATTATTTTATTCATTTGCAGTGCTAGTTTTTGAGTGTTTTTTTCTCTAATCGGGTCATTTAAGTCCATTAACACTCACTCTGACTGACCCCCTTACTAGTGTGCTGACTACTGAACTAGACTGAGATTTAGTGTGCATTTCTTCTTCTGTCTGTTAATTATTCTCATCTTAAACCCAGAAAACTCCTGCTGAAGTGACTGAGATACACGTGACACACTGATATAAAGATGACGTTTATTAAAGTGGAGAGTGAAGACTTGAAGATTGAAGAAACATTCAGAGATACTGAGGAACAACAAACAGAGATGGTGTTTATGAAAGAGGAAAGTGAATATGTGGAGATTGAAGAAACATTTGGAGTCGAATATGAAGATATTGAGGAACAACAAACACAGATGATGTTTATTAAAGATGAGAGTGAATATGTGGAGATTGAAGAGTCATTTGGAGTCAAACATGAAGATCCTGAGGAACAACAAACACAGATGATGTTTATTAAAGATGAGAGTGAATATGTGGAGATTGAAGAGTCATTTGGAGTCAAACATGAAGATCCTGAGGAACAACAAACACAGATGATGTTTATTAAAGATGAGAGTGAATATGTGGAGATTGAAGAGTCATTTGGTGTCAAACATGAAGATACTGAGGAACAAACAGGTTGGTTTCATTCTCAAAGTCCTTTTTTAGTGATTATGTTTTATACATATCGCTATCTTTGTTATTTGTCTTATTTAGTCACACATAAATAAGTAGTTTGTCTGACATTAATCTCAGTATCGACTTCTGAAATGAAAGCAATGGAAATCATTTGTTTTTATCACTACAGTATCTACTTGCATAAAGCAATCTGTGAATGTGAGTGAGCTTTGTTGTCTATAAATGATGATGATGATTATTATTATTTTTGTTCATCCTCACAGTCACTTTTTTAATTCAGGGTCTTGTAATCATTATTTTCTTAAGACTACAAATAACAATCCTCATTTTTTAAAAGGAAATGAGACACTTTGAAAAACACTTTCTTCTCTTGAGAAAGAAATGCAATAAGTGCTGTTTTTGTTTGTCAAATTTCCCTGGAATGCACATGAAAGCTGGATATTCAGAACTTCACATTATAGTCGAGAGAAGAGTATTTGAAGAGCTCTTTTGCCAAAACTCGATAAACGCCAAATAAAAAATAAAAAATGAGTTTGTCATGCCATTTTGCCGTGTATGGAACCTATTCACTGCTCCATCAATGTTTCATGCCAAATCTTAATTTTCCTTGTTTAAAATGTACTGCAAGATGCAGTTTTTTTCCAAAACGCTATTAGCGCCGAACTTGTTTCTAGCCAAAATGCGATATGGGTCATTCCAGCTGAAATCATCAAATGGTCCCCACCTGACCCCCTCAGATTTGTCTGAAAAAAATCCATGTGATGGGTAATATGCCCAATAGATCATATACAACATTTCAGATCTCTACTGTGCGTACTTCTTTCACAAAACATCTGTAAAAAAAAAAAAAAAAAAAAAAAAAAAGGGTTTTGGCATCACAGTCTGAGTGACCATGTTCAGACTGAAATATCTCCAAAACTAGTTGTGCCAGGTCTATGTACCATGTCTTTAACATCCATGTTCAGAGCAATATTTCCCATGAATGACACCAGAAAAATGAGGCAAAACCCCTTCCTAATTTTTTTTATATTTTATCAATAAGAACATGCTCTTTCAAAAAAACAAGTTTCATGTTTACACCTGGTGTCATTCATGGGAAATATTGCTCTGAACATTGGTGTAAATGAGGTTTTTTTTTCCATTTTTGGACCTTAATATCTCAACATTCATAATACTCTATTGTCTGTTGTCAAAGGATGTGAAAGACATGGTACATATCAGACCATTTACCAAGTTTGATGCTTATACATTGAAAATTGAGGTTTCTATGGACATCTGAAAACCCTTAAAGTAATAGTTTCAAAGAAAAGTAGAGGGCCAGCATTCAGGTGTAAATTCAGTAACAACAACTCTTAGCCCTGAAAATTTGATGGACCTGACACTAGTTCTGGAGATATTTCAGTCTGAACATGGTCACTCAGACTGTGATGCCAAAACTAACTTTTTACAGATTTTTTGTGAAAGAAGTATGCACGGTAGAGATCTGAATTTTTGTATATGATCTATTACCCATCACAGGTTTTTTTCAGATAAATCTGAGGAGGTCAGGTGGGGAACCTTTCCAAAATCTGATGATTCCAGCTGGAATGACCCGTATGTCCTCTCGACCAATCAGAATTGAGCGTTCGATGCAATCCAACAAGGCGTGCTCTAAAGCGAGAGAAGAAAACGCCGACTGGACAGAGAACATCATAAAACACAACAAAAGAAGAAGGTCCGTCACTCAGGGGGCGCGTTAATACCCTCCGTGGGATGTCAACACAAGGCTGGTGCGACCGGTTTCTGTCAGGCCGAGAAACTGTCAGCGGATGACCTGATGATGAATTTTGTGAAGTTTTATGAAAGACCGAACAAGGTTGACCAGGACAGAGCCGTACTTCATCTCCTGGACGTAACACGGGTGAAAAGGCAGCGTCTTAAAGTCCTGGACGTAAACAAACAAAAAGACCGAAATATATCAGTCAAGTACAGTCTTTTGTGCAGCAGTCACCCAGAGAGGGTCTCCATTTGCAAGGCCACCTTCATTAAAGTGTTTGGTGAGTACAACTTTTGAACATGATGCTCTTTTTGAAAAAAAAAAAAAAAAGATGGGACTTGGTCTGTATCCACAGAAAAATATCTAGACACCGTTGTGTAACAAAGTGCTCTCTTTTATTTACAGCCTGAGAAATGTGCCTGAATATTTTTATTATTACTGTTGCATATATAACTCAACTTCTTCAAATTCTTCCCAAACTACGTTTTTTGCAAACATTTTTTACATTTTCAACAAATAAAAATCAGTGTAAAGTTATTTATCACACATGCGATGTCAATTTATACTGTTGTAAACTACTGTAAATTGATGTTTTCTAACGAATTCCACCCAAAATAGGCTTTTACAGTTACATTTTATCAAACAAAATCAGTGTAAAGTTATTTATCATGCATGCAAAGGGAGATTATACTGTTGTAATCTGTAGTAAATGGATGTTTTTTAATTCTTCCCAAACAACATTTTTTTTATATTTTCAACCAAAAAAAAATTAATGTTAAATTATGTATCACACATGCAATGTCAATTTACACTGTCGAATAATAAATTCGGCATAATAAATCTTTACTGTCCAGAAAATTGTCAAATTAGCATGCCATATTAATCATACAACGCTATTATGCCTAACTTAACAAGAATCAACAATTACATTTTATTAGATTTTTTGCTATGTGGACATTTTGGTCTGGTGTGGCTGCCTGACTTTTCAGATGTGTTTGCTGCCATCTTGAAATTTCTTTGTAAAGTGTTTTTCTCTTCTGACACCACCAGATGGCAGTGTAAATGTCTATGTTTGTCTACAACAGGTTCCTGTTACACAGAATTAAGTATTATGCCAAAAATGTCCACGTATGTGGACGCCAGGCCCTAGGAGGATAGAGAACTTTGATTATAATAGAGATATTGTAAATGAGATATTGATCTAATACAGCAGTTAAATAAACATCATTTATGAACTTGGCAATTAAAGAGTCAAAATCCTGAATTTATTCAAAAGATTTAGTAGTTTTGATCAGGACTGAGGTTGATTAAGACATTTATGCAAAAAAAAAAAAAAAAAAAATTATCTGATATTCACAGTAGTTTAATTTAGTGGATGTTTTCATCCACGGACATAACGAGAGGGTAGTAAATATGCCCAGAGCACACGGTTGAGTTTTTGAAAAATTTCAAAGCATTTTCTTAAAATGTGTGTCAAAATAAGATTTCTCACAAAAAATCATTTCATTTTCTTTAACAGAGAAAAAGTGGCCAAATTAAGACTCAACAGCACCCCTGAGTGGACGAAAACATCCCCAACAACACATAAGGGTTAATATTTCTGTATTAAACTATATTTAAAACATTAATCTCAACATGAATTTCTGAATTTGATTGCACTCATGTCACCTCTGAGCCTCAATAAACATGAAAAGGTTAAAAACAAAGGTTAAATTCCCTGTACATCACATTAAGGAGTCAAATTTCACCTTGTAATGGGAAGGCTAGTTTTTTATCAGATTTTTGGATTATTGTTATTATATTGACTGTGCTCCTACAAGTTTTCACCTCCTAACAAGAAAAGTAAGCGAAGAGCCCAGTTCAGAGAATTAAATTTTGAATTGAATTGGAATTACAGGAAGTGGAACTGAATTCATTGCAATTCAGAGAAATTCATTATTAGTGAGAATGTGATACTTTTAACATACATTTTTCTTCCTAATGGAAGTACAGGCACTAACATTAACTATAGCAAGTAAGTTGTGTGTAGCTCTGTTTTTCATACTGGCTCTAATCAATGCATGACAATCTAAACTATTTCCTTTCACAGGCATCAGCAAAGACCGTGTGTCCCGGGTGGCTAAATATTATGCGGAGACTGCAGAGGCTCGCCCAGAGAGAAGAGGCGGTGCACGGCACAGTGAGGAGCACAACTGGAGAAGGAGACTCATTGTTGAGCACATCCAGTCTTGAGAGGAGCACCACTGACCTGAATGTTCATGCAGGCCCATAGGAACTTCGGCGTGTAACTCGTCCCGCACCGTTTGTCATAGACCCATGAATGACGTCTCAAATCGACCGGCTTATTGAGGAGAGATGTGCTTTGACTTCTTAGCGATCGGGCGTACGATTATCGTACAGTGGGCGAGAACTTTAAGGCTTAATATAACTTAAACGGATGAGTTATAAAAAAAATTCACCCCCTCACAGTTGACATGAAGGGCAAAACTAGCTATATAGATCAAAACCATTTTTTGAACCAGGCTGTAAACATACTTTTTTCTGCTGTAAAGTTGGGCATTTTAACATGGGGAGTCAATGGGACTGACTCCCTTTTGCAGCCAGTCTTTAGCGGCCAGTCGATGAATTGCAGTTTAAGTCACTTCCGTGTTGGTTTCAATAGAGAGAGCGGGAGGTTGCCGCTTGGCAAAAACTCAGATTGACTTAACATTGCCATAAAATTTGTGCGATCATATCTTTGGATCAGAAAGTCATAGAGAGCTGGCGGTTGGCTCTTTTTACTCGTCCTATCAAGTAGCCAATATATACTGACATAAACACTTCATAGTCACCGCCCTAGCAACCGAAGGCCGAGTTTTTGCCACCGCAAGCACCACTCACATTTTCTTCAGTCTTTTACCTGCAGGGCCAGCCTTTGTAGGCGGAGAGGAGCACCAGGCGACTCTTGTTTTGGGCAAAACAAAAATATGAACATGGTGTTCATGCTCATGGAACTTCATCAGTTTTTTCCCAACCTTCGCATAGAGCACACCTTTCCAGTAAGCGGCCACAGTTTTCTCCCAGCAGACCGAGTCTTTGGCAGAATTGAGCAGAAGATCAGGAACATTGACACAATTCTGCCACCACAGGAACACCATACCATCCTCGAGCAATTCGGCCACGTTCACGTTTATGGCACAGACTGGGAAGCGTTTGATTGTAGGTCAGCCACAAAAGAGTGTGTTAAGGCTCAGAAGAGCTTTAAACTCAGTGAAGCACGCATTCTTGATTTGAGTACCAACCAGGTTGGTTTAAAGATGGCTTACAATTTTAAATGAATAAATGTACAATGGGGAGTATTGTTTCCGTAGTGTGATTTGTTTTAGGTATATCAGACAATGGTCCTACTGTTTACGGGTTTGCCTTTGACTTGACTTGAATATCATTATCATTATTGAATATTTTTAATAATGTGCTTTTTTTTCATGCATATGTAGTGAATAAATTGGTCCTACTTGTTACAGGTTTGACACTTTACTGTAAAAGACTTTGAATGTATTACTAAACGACTTGCCTATTGAATATTGTAATTAGTTTTTACAGGTTTGGCGCTAAATGACTATTAGCCTAAATGTGTTACTAAATTATTTGAATGTAATGTTAACGTTGTATTTTTATTATCTTATGGTATTTGTATGTGTGTTCTTTTTTTAAATTATTTGTTTTATGTGGTGTACAATATTGAAACATGAAATTAAAATTTTACCATTTAGTTTATTTATTTCATGCATTTGCATTAATTGATTTATAGTATGAGTCCCTGATGTCATATGCTGCATGTTCTCTTGTTTTTTGTTTTAAACATAAACCAACAATTTCTTAAAGGATTTGTAGCGTTTTGAAAAAAAAAAATCAACTTTGTATTTCTAATCTACAATATTGTTGTTTCATTTAACAATCATTGTTTAACAAATTAAACAATGAAAAATTGAATTTGAAAATTTGAAATTGATAAATTAAATAATAACAAAATGTATGGGTCTAGGTAAAAAAAATGTAGTTTTCATTTCGTTTTGGAAAAGAGCTCCTCATTTATTTGTTGTAATTTCCCACCACTAATCTGTGGTCATGGATGTTTATTTAACAAGCACATCTATCTGTCGGTGCCAATAGCCTCGTGGACAGTATGCCGACATACAATGCTGTTGAGTTTTGGACGTCCAAAAAATTGACCTTTCCCGACCCAGTCCCCTTCTTTCTGTCCCACTTCTTTTAAAACTCTCGATTAAAAAAAGTGAAAATGCCTTGCAGAATCTGTGGATGTGAATAATTTTAACAAAATAAGAGAGATCATAAATATGTAGTACTGTCCTGAGTAATATGTATTACATAAGAGATGTTTACATATAGTCCACAAGACAAGAAAATAGCTGAAATTATTAAAATAACCCCCTTCAAAAGTTTGGGAACCATTGGTTTCTTAATACTGTTTGTGGTTACCTGGATGATCAGGACGATAAATCATTGCAGTGCGAATACAGGAATGATTTGGCATCGATTCTGAGATTTTCAGATCACGATTCTTTCTCAAATCGATTCTGAGTTTAGTTTTAAACAGCAGATGGCACTGCTTGCTTTAGGAACAGCCGTACTCTGCTTGCTTCCAAATCCTTACACGCACTTCAACCTGAAATAACCATACATACAATTTGAGAAGCATATAACAAGGGTGTTCATAGTGGGCCGTTTACATTAATCTCACGTCATAAAAGCATTCTGAGCAGAGGTGAAATTACACAACTCTTTAGCACTCTTATTCGTCAGTGTTTGAGTGTGTGGACATAAACTAGATTAGAGCTCCATCTGCTGTTTATATCTCAGAATCGATTCCAAAGAGAAACACGATGCATTCGGGAGATCTCAGAATTGATCCACGAACCGATTTATCGTTCCATCCCTATCTACCACCTTTTTTGTTTAGTGATAGTTTTTCATGAGTCCCTTGTTTGTCCTGAACAGTTAAACTGAGCACTGTTCTTCAGAAAAATACTCCAGGTCCTGCAGATTCTGTTCAGTTTTCAATCATATTTGAACCAGAGTTTAGTTCCAACTCTGATCAAACACACCTCTCTGTAATGATCAAGTGCTGCTTCAGATCCTAATTAGTTGGCTCAGTTGTGTTTGATCAGGGTTGGAGCTGAACTCTGCAGGAAGTTAGATCTCCAGGAACAGGATTGAGCACCCCTGGTTCAGAACAAACAAGGGACTCATGAACAACTATCACTAAACAAAAAACTAAACAAAAAACTGTTGGATCATCTAGGTAACAGAACCAAGGGTTTCCAAACATAATTCCAGCTAGTTTTTGACTAAATGTAAACATCTTTCATGTAATACATCTTACTCAGGACAATACTAAATAAAAAAATAATGTGCATTTTGTATTATCTCTCTTATTCTGTTAAAATTATTCACATTTTTACGGATTCCCAAACTTTCAAATGTCACTGTAGGATCTAGCGTACATGTGGTTGGATTTGATGTTTTAATTTTTTTATATCTGTAGCTTTTTACCAATACACAGGTGTTAACTTGTTTTTTTCTTTTTAGACCTGATGCCACTGAAAGAGGAGAGTCAAGAACTGAATGTAATGGAAGAGAAAAATGAGGAATGCCATGATTTCACGGCTGGGGAAAAATCTCTGAGCTCCTCGCAGACTCATAAAACTAAACCTGGTAAGAACCCTAAAGTCCAAAAGAAAGTACACACCGGAGAGAAGCCTTTCACCTGTTCTCAGTGTGGGAAGAGTTTTGCACTAAAAGGAAGTCTTAAAGTTCACTTGCGAGTTCACAAAGAGAGACCTTTCACCTGCCAACAGTGTGGAAAAAGTTTCGATCAAAAAGAGTGCTTTGAAATCCACTTAAAAATCCACGCAGGAGAGAATCCTTACATTTGCTCTCAGTGTGGAAAGAGTTTTAAACAGAAAAAAAACCTTAAGGTCCACATGAGATCTCACACAGGAAAGAAACCCCACACCTGCAAACTGTGTGAGAAGAGCTTCACGCGTAAAGAAGGTTTGAGGTGCCATATGAGAATCCACGATGGAGGGAAGCCTTTTGTTTGTAATGAATGTGGAAAGCTTTTCAGATATAAAAGAAACCTTAGACATCACATGAAGTTTCACTCTGGAGACAAATCTGTCATGAGTCACTCTAGACATCGTTTTAGATGTCATGCGTGTAAAATAAATTTCACGGACAGGAATGCCCTCAAGAATCATGTAAAAAATCACGTCGTAGAGAAGCCTCACAAATGCCATCACTGTGAAAAGAGTTTCAGCCATAGACCAAAGCTGGAGGATCATATGAGAATCCACACTGGAGAGAAACCCTTCTCCTGCCCTCAGTGTGGAAAGAGCTTCACGATTAAAGGAAACCTTAAGATCCACATTAGAGTTCACACTGGAGAGAAGCCTTGCAAGTGCACTCAGTGTGAACAGAGTTTCAGATATCACACAGACCTGAAACGCCATATGCAAACATCCCATCCTGAAAAGAAAATAATGATTTTAATCCGTGTGATCAGAGGTTTAGGAAAAGGAGGCAGTAGTAACATGGGACCTCATTCGTGAAACATAAATATGGGTTCATTCCGAGAAATTTGCGTGTTAAACAGACATCCCGTTTTTCCTGGGACAGTCCCGTATTTAAGTTCTATTTTTAGTGTGTGGACTTATTTTGAAAAACTCATCAGTTTCCCTATCGTGTCTCCAATGTCTGTCGTGTGGAGTTTTTGTTTTAAAGGGACAGCAGCCTAATTAAATACCTGTATGTCATTTATGTTAATAGAACAACAAAAGATGCTACATAAATGTATCCATGTTAAATAAATCTACTGTATTTGAAAAACATTTATTTTATCTGTATCTCATTTGTCTTACTGTTTGTAATTTGAGAGAGAGAGAGATAGGGTTGGGTATCATTTGAATTTAATTCATTCCGATTCCTAATTCCGATTCCAATAAGATAAAAAAAAAAATCCATTAAAAAGATTTAAGTCCAACATTTAGATGTCAAACAGGTTTATTCTGTCTTTTGCCTAAAATACCACAGAAAAAAAAAAAACTAGACTAATATAAATTTCAAACATTAAATTGTTAAGAAGTAGGAAAACAGGAACAAACAACTAAATTAGCAATAAATAATTAAAACGTCTGGTACAGATATTGAAATCAAACGTTTAAAAACACTGCATGGTTTTCTTTTTCTTAAATGAGATATTGATTAATCCTCATTAAATTTATAAAAGATATTCAGTCAGTTAATGATTTTCTTTTGTTCTTTGATTTATTATTAGACGCTGTCTCTTTAACACCGAACACAGATCTAAAAATACTGTTCCACGAGCATTTTCTTTCTCATCTGTTTACGTTCACTCAAGACAAAAAAAAACGCTTAGTTTATGAGGATATGTTGATGTATTTTGTGCATAAGGGTCAATTAATGTGAAAGATGTGCGCAAGTTCTTTTCCTTCCTGGACTTAAATTGTTTAAAAATCACATTAAAATACAAACGTGGGAATCATTAAGCAGATTTGAAATGTGTGTCTAATCAAATACGCGGTTTCATACCAGCTAACATTTTAAAAACATTTTAATTTGAAAGTTTATGTCAGAATGGCTTTATTAAGGTGGCCGAGAGAAGCCAACGCGCTGCAAACAAGAAAACACATGCGAACAGAAAAAAACGACAACAAATTAAGAAAACATCTTCATCAGTTTGACAACACAGGCGCTGCAAATCCTCGCAACGCAAACACAAATACGGAAACGCGCTGCGAACACACGAGGGCGCTGCAAACAAACAAACGCGCTGCATATAGCACGGTCCACAACGGAAATGTTTCAGGGGGACCTCAAAAAGTGACGAACTCATCTGGGACCTGATTATTTATATCACTATCACCTTCAAGTGATACTATACTATCACTAAAAGGCGATAGTCCACCGATAACACCTCTGCTCTGACCAACAGCCACTGAACAAATAATCAGGTCCCAGATGGGTTCGTCACTTTTTAAGGTCCCCCTGAAACATTTCCGTTGTGGACCGTGCTATATGCAGCGCGTTCGTGTGTTCGCAGCGCGTTTCTGAGTTTGGTTGTGTTGTGAGAATTTGCAGCGCGTTTCCGTATTTGTGTTTGCGTTGCGAGGTTTTGCAGCGCCTGTGTTGTCAAACTGATGAAGATGTTTTCTCAATTTGTTGTCGTTTTTTCTGTTTGCATGTGTTTTCTTGTTTGCAGCGCGTTGGCCTCTCTCGGCCACCGTACTTTATGAATAATTTACACAAAAATTAATTTGGCTTGTTTCATGAATGAGGCCCATTGATTTCTAAAAGATACATGATTTTTCAAAACACAGATTTCACTTTATGACCGCTTCTTTTATTCGTATTATTACATTTTATAGCATCTGACCATCTTCTTTGCTATAGTTTTTAAACATTAAGACACCCTTTAATTTAGACCAGGGGGTGGCAATCAGTAGAGAGAACTGTATACCGATGTTTGTTTTGCGGTTCTCTGCACAATCTGACTTTGTTGCAGCCTGGAATTAAACTGCTGGTTCGTCTGGCCTGAAGAGAACTTGCTTACCCCCCTTTCTCCCAAGGATTTTTTCCCTCAATTTCTGTCATTTGTGGAGTTTTTGTTACTTGTTGATGTTGCCTCTGGCTTTCTTACTTCGGGACACATTATTTCCAGTGATATCGTATACTAGTCTGAGAATGAACCTGCTAGACATGTGTGGCTAACACTCATCAATGAGCACACATGCCAGAGCAAAGTGTAAGTTTAACCTTGAAAGAGATCGAGGTAAAATGGAAGTTTGCAAAACACAAATCTTTCCAAATGTCTTTCCAAACCTGTAAGAGCGTTGTCCATCTTCAAATTAAAAATATTACAAACGCATTAAGATATTCTTAATGAAATCAGAGAGCTCTCAACCTCCATAGACAGCCACGTAACTGTAATGTTCCCAGGTCCAGAAACTTAGCAAGGACAGGGGTAAAATATCCCATGTGACATCAGGGACTCAACCGTAATTTTACAAAGCTGTGAGAATACTTTTTGTGCACAAAGAATACAAAAATAATGACTTTAACAAATGTTCTCCTCCTTATCCCGTCTCCAGCGATAAGCTGCCATTGTGGAGAATATAAAAATGCATGCATTTGCTTTTGCTTCATGTAAACAACACGTGTGTGTGTGTGTGTGTGTGTGTGTGTGTGTGTGTATGTTGATGTATTTGGAGATTCTGTATGATTCCTCAATGTATTTTTGACCAATCATCTTTCTTAAATTCAGGATCACTCTCGTTGCTTGGTGCTTACTGCTTAACCCAGTCTCTCCGAATGTTCCACCAAATTATTGTTTTGTGAGCAGGAGACGTAATAATACCAGAGATAGCAGAAATAATACAAAATAAAGTGAACTATTCTGCCCTCCAAAGGCAAAGCGCAGTAACTACACATTTGGTCAAAATTGAATTAAGGCTTAAAATGGACTTTGTGACAACTGTTTTGTCTTGTGGCAAAGCCTCCTGGTTCAGTTTTGTCCCGTTTCAGAGAAACAAGAGTGTGAACATGTTTGACTCAGTGTTAGTTACTGCACTTTGCCTTTGGAGGGCAGTATTATAATGTATATACGTTAGTTTGCCTCACTCTAAAATAAATGTCATGGTATGCAGAACAGATCAAGAATGAAAAAAAATAAAGCGAAACTGAACGTATCTCTCTTATTCAGCACAAATCGAAATGTTTCCATATTTGCAATGTATTTGAATGCTAAACTATTATTTATAATGTAGGCTAGGCTTTGTGCTTCACGTGTGTTCATATATCGATTGAAGAAAACCTCTTTACATGAGCAAAAATGCACTTGGCATAACAGTAGACTGGTTATACTACAGACTCTTTAAATTGACCAGTGTAACTTTTTATATGACGGTATTTAATTTTGATAATAAACAGACTGCGATGGCAGGTTATGTGTTAAGTGCTAGAATATGTGGTGTGTGTGGTGTATGTGAAACACAAACTACTCAAATTGTGGTCATTTTTGATCATACAGATAAGAGTAGGCCATAATTCGAACTCACAACAAAAACAGGATGTTTGTGTTTTTGTTAAATAAAGCGAACAAACAGGATTTTGGTTCTTGGTTTCCTTTCTGTGAGCTTGTTTGTGGAGCGCCGTGCCCCACATCTGTTTTAAATCTGTTAATTATTTAAGTCAGATATATTTAACATTAACAGTTGTACTTTTCTAAACATTCAGAAGGAGGCTGTTTTTGGAGGAGCTAAAAAAGCGATCAGTTTGACAATACAAAAGTCCTATGAAAATGCCCGCGGTGGCAAAAGTGTTCATGCGTGTCTCACACGTGCCTGTCTGCTATCCTCTGTAACACATGTGCAAAGGAGACAAATATTTAGCCTTTTCACTGAACACAAAGAAATTAAGTTCAGTGAACTTAACTACAATGCTGTAAATAACATAAAGTAATAACTCCTTCAAACTGAGTAATGTCAACAAAGCAGAAACAAATAAGAGGAACATAATTTGACTAAGTGCATTATCTTTTTCAGTGATAAACAGCAGGGAGAAAGTGGGATAAAAATAGGAATATATCTATAAGATATATATATTCTGCTTTCCGATCAGAAGTTCGTACTGGAGGTTTTCAATCAGGCTTTGTCATCCGTCAACAACGATGTTGACATGCAGATCCTAATGAGCCTTAGCAAATTCGGGCAGAAGGATGATCGGGAGTTCAATTTGGGTGCCTTAGTTGATCCAGAGGGCGTCATGAATGTGTCCTATCACGTGGCCTGTGGTGTGTGTCCGGTGGACCCGTCCATTGATTTGCTTTGGTCCAGATTTGGTTTACAGGAGGTTGTGGGAAGAAGAGGAACTTTATTCCCTGTTTACTCCATTGCAGAGGCATCAAATTACCAAAGTAACATCGATAACAAGGATTTGGATGTCGATGGATTGTTGAGGCAGGTCTTGAGGGATATTGCGTGCACTGTCAACTTTGTGCAACTCTATGCGAACACTCCACACTGCCTCCATTCACCAGCAGTGAGTCATCCAGTGAGCCGGGTGATCACTTTGTGTGATTTGGCGAATGAGAAGCATCGGTCAATGCTACAATGACCCAAACATTCCATGCACAGAAGATCTCTTGCATTTCTGGGCTACCCAAAAAGGACATCTATTCACTATCTATTCATTGTCTTGCCCTGGAATTCTTGTGCCCTCCTGAAATTTTTTCAAAGGCAGGGGAAGTAGCAAATAAAAAAAGATATAGACTTAGCTTTCGCAGTGTTGAACAAGTTTTGTTCTCTAATAAAAATCTGTCATTTCTTCTATTACTCACAAAAAAGTCAGCTTCCCTGTTCACAAGCACTTCCCAGTTCTACAATAATGTTCTTTTGTTTTGAATATGGCTACATCAGCCTTGCCTATGAACTCATAGGTTTGGGTCGAAGGATAAAGTTTATGTGAATAAGGCTGCATGTGCTGATCAAAGCAGATTCATAGAAATGGTTCCTGCACAACTGAATTTGTCCCATTTATTAATTCTTAATCCACATCCTATCTTTGAGAAAAAAAGCTTTGGTGCTTCAGAAAGCTTAATTTCACCATCACTTAAAAACAAGATAACAGTCCAGGGATCAAAATGAGGACGCCAACACTTGAACTCAAATAGAGAGTAATGTGCTTGCTATTCTTATAGTCCTACTAATGTGAGGCAGCTGTGAACTGGTGATGAGATCTAATGAGAGACAGTTGATGAGTCCGTGCAAAGGATTATGGGAAATGGAGTCCTGGGTAAAGTGGCAAGAGTCTGGAGTGCCATCTAGCAGAGATCGTGAGAGGTTAGCTTTGGACCTTGGTCTTTTTATGACCTCTTCTAAACGTGGACATACAGGGGTTGTACAATGAAACTGAAACACCTGGTTTTAGACCACAATCGTTTATTAGTATGGTGTAGGGTCAGAGATAATTGTAGCTATAATATGGACAAACAAACAATGCAGGACAATGACAGAAAGCTCATCCACTGCTAGAACCTGTTAACACTGGTGTTCCACCCTGTTAGAGTCATTTTAAATAATCATTTGACAGCAAAGCGAAATATACAGCATACGTTTGTCTTATTTTGTCAGGTGAGGAGCAATAACAACAGCATATATATATATATGTCTTTGAGCAACTTTTTGTATCATTTACCATCCGTTTGGCAAAGATTGTCACAGAAAAAGTTTGTGTTCTTAATAATCAAGACATGTTCTGTTCATTAATAATTGTTTTGTTATTGTTTCAAAAATAAATAAAAACACTATCATGGCCTAAGAGACATATATCATCCAAGAAAAGTTCATTATTGATTAGCATTTACATCATTAACACTTTGTGTCCCTAACAGGGTGGAATATTTTCACAGCCAGTGTCTGAACAATCTACCCATAACTGTTATCTGTTGAGTGTCTGAGCTTGTTCAATATGTATTTGTGATAGTTAAACATGTCACTATTGTAGTAGAATGATAAAAATATGAAGAACATGTACCTTTTTCCCCAAGAATTATGGAGCCAGAATGTTACTGGAAACCAGGAATGAGCCATAACCAGTAGTGTGCAGTTTCTGACAAGATGAGGTTTGTCTTTTAGAGGCCATGATGATGAAGATGATGATGATGAGGGAACATTTAATCAGCTTCTAAAACACAAGTCAAGAAAATTCAGAATGAAATCCTCAGTTTATTCAGTAATTCTATAATTTGTGGAATTGCAGAAAAAAAAACATCTGCAATAGTTTTTTTCAGGACCAGCATAAACCAGCAAATGAGTAAAAAAAGCTATTTAGATCAGATTGACATCAGTGAAAGTGGGAAAAATAATGATATATAATATTTTTATTACAGTTTCTGGATATTGACATTTTTGTCCTCTATGGACCTATGTGTAACTATTTTTTTAAACTTTAACTTTTATTAAATTAATTAACTTTAAATTTTAAAACGCAGTACTGTAATTGAATCAAGGAATCGTGACAGCATTAGTTGGATCTTGAAGATTTGGCCTTAAGAATAAAGAATTCTGCAGGAGAATAGTTTATGACTAGTATTGTTTCCTAAAACTATGTTTCTTCTCTAACAAAGGCACATATGTGAATTTAATGCACACAAAGAACTACTTGCTAAATCTATTTAAAACTGGAAATGGAAAGATGATCTGTCATTTCGTTATCACTAATTGAAAAATTAGCTTTAACATTTTTAAGCTGGAAATTATTGTACACTTATTCAGAAGGTTCACGTTTTTAATAGAAATATATAGGGACAATTATTTTAGTCAACAGAGGTCTATCACTTAAAATCTCAAAATAAATCACTTAAAAAATCTCAGTAGTATTTATAGCTTTGGAAATCTGGCATGTATCGTTTAAATCAGTCCATCATCTGACAGTCTGAGTTTGTTTTCTGTGTGTGAATTTCTATTATGTGAAGAGGACTTTTATTTTGTTGAGGAGGGATGATGTCATAAGGCTGCGCCACACTCCTGCATCTGTGTTTCTGCTGAAGAAAGGTTTGTGTTTTAATCCTTTGTCTAGTGTTCAAACCCAAATAGCTCTCTCTGAGATTTATATAGCAGTTCTCAACCCTATTCCTCGTCAGATTCAGATCACCAGCTCTTTAGAAGAGAACTACATGAATGAACTGTGTTCAGATTGATATGATCCCTACATAGTGTTCATGGCTCACACAGACAAAGCTATATATACCTCTGGAAATAAATACAATTTAAATTCTCATCTTGGGAAATGCTGATACAGATAACTGTGAATTGAGTGAATAGCTAATGAATGTAACACGAATGTATCTGACAACAATAATGAACGGTTTTTATGAGTAAACGTGTCTCATTTCAGTCTCTGTTCATCATAAACACACGTTTGCTCTCTGACAAGAAATGATTAACAAATACAGCTTTTTCAAACTCAAAACAGTGGGTTTCCACCCAAACGTGAAGAAAATCTTATTAGAGTTTGCAAAGAAGAAACAAACATGTGAATTAGGTCTGTTTCTATCAGCTTGTAAACATTATGTATTATTTTGCATTATTTTATTCATTTGCAGTGCTAGTTTTTGAGTGTTTTTTCTCTAATCTGGTCATTTAAGTCCATTAACACTCACTCTTACTGACCCCCTTACTAGTGTGCTGACTACTGAACTAGACTGAGATTTAGTGTGCATTTCTTCTTCTGTCTGTTAATTATTCTCATCTTAAACACAGAAAACTCTTGCTGAAGTGACTGAGATCCACGTGACACACTGATATAAAGATGACGTTTATTAAAGATGAGAGTGAAGATTTGAAAATTCAAGAAACATTCAGAGATATTGAGGAACAACAAACAGAGATGATGTTTACTAAAGATGAGAGTGAAGATGTGGAGATTGAAGAGTCATTTGGAGTCGAACAAACAGAGATGATGTTTATTAAAGAGGAAAGTGAAGATGTGGAGATTGAAGAGTCATTTGGAGTCGAATATGAAGATATTGAGGAACAACAAACACAGATGATGTTTACTAAAGATGAGAGTGAATATGTGGAGATTGAAGAGTCATTTGGAGTCGAACAAACAGAGATGATGTTTATTAAAGAGGAAAGTGAAGATGTGGAGATTGAAGAGTCATTTGGAGTCGAATATGAAGATATTGAGGAACAACAAACACAGATGATGTTTATGAAAGAGGAAAGTGAAGATGTGGAGATTGAAGAGTCATTTGGAGTCGAATATGAAGATATTGAGGAACAACAAACACAGATGATGTTTATGAAAGAGGAAAGTGAAGATGTGGAGATTGAGGAGTTATTCAGAGTCAAACATGAAGAAACTGAGGAACAACAAACAAAGATGATGTTTATTAAAGATGAGAGTGAATATAAGGAGATTGAAGAAACATTTGGAGTCAAACATGAAGATATTGAGGAACAACAAACAGAGATGATGTTTATTAAAGATGAGAGTGAAGATGTGGAGATTGAAGAAACATTTGGAGTCAAACATGAAGATCCTGAGGAACAAACAGGTTGGTTTCATCCTCAAAGTCTTTTTTTAGTGATTATGTTTTATACATATCGCTATCTTTGTTATTTGTCTTATTTAGTCACACATAAATACGTAGTTTGTCTGACATTAATCTCAGTATCGACTTCTGAAATGAAAGCAATGGAAATCATTCGTTTTTATCACTACAGTACAAATACTTTACAAAGAGCAAACCGTGAATGTGAGTGAGGTTTGTTGTCTATAAATTATGATTATTATTATTTTTGTTCATCCTCACAGTCACTTTTTTTTAATTCAGGGTCTTGTAAACATTATTTTCTTAAGACTACAAATAACAATCCTCATTTTTTAAAAGGAAATGAGACTGAAAAACACTTTCTTTTCTTGAGAAAGAAATGCAATAAGTGCTGTTTTTGTTTGTCAAATTTCCCTGTGATGCACATGAAAGCTGGATATTCAGAACTTCACATTATAGTCGAGAGAAGAGTATTTGAAGAGCTCTTTTGCCAAAACTCGATAAACGCCAAATAAAAAATAGTTTGTCATGCAATTTTGCTGTGTATGGAACCTATTCACTGCTCCATCAATGTTTCATGCAAAATCGTTATTTTCCTTGTTTAAAATGTACTGCAAGATGCAGTTTTTTTTCCAAAACCCTATAAGAGCCGAACTTGTTTTTAGCCAAAATGCGATATGGCTCATTCCAGCTGGAATCATCAAATGGTCCCCACCTGACCCCCTCAGATTTGTCTGAAAAAAAATCCATGTGATGGGTAATATGCCCAATAGATCATATACAACATTTCAGATCTCTACTGTGCATGCTTTTTTCAAACATCTGTAAAAAAGAAAAAGGTTTGTTTTTTACCCCGTTTTGGCATCTCCAGAACTAGTTGTGCCAGGTCCATCAAATTTTCAGGGCTAAGAGTCTTAGTCCAGAACTGCATGAATTACAACTCACAGCATTGTTACTGAATTTACACCTGAATGCTGGCCCTCTACTTTTCTTTAAACTGTTACTTTAAGGGTTTTCAGATGTCCATAATTTTCAATGTATAAGCATCAAACTTGGTAAATGGGCTGATATGTACCACGTCTTTAACATCCATGTTCAGAGCAATATTTCCCATGAATGACACCAGGAAAATGAGGCAAAACCCCTTCCTAATTTTTTTTATATTTTATCAATAAGAACACGCTCTTTCAAAAAAACAAGTTTCAGGTTCACACCTGGGGCCTCGTTTATAAAACTTTCTTACGCACTGATTTGATCTTAGAGTGTTCGTACGATCAAATCCACGTCAAAGTACAGATTTATAAAAACCGTCTTTGACGTGGAAAAGTACTTATCTCCACGTCAGATTCCAGCTTGGCGTACGACCGTTTCCTTGTGGTAATGCCTGGTATTGCAGATAGTTCAGCCTCACTATAATTTGATTTCTTGCGCTCCTTTTTACTTGCCATTGTCACAGAGTTTTTGCTTTAGGAATGAGCTCATTTAATATGTTAATTAATTAAGCAGGGGCGTTTCGACGGCGGAACATTCAGCTGCACACAATTCCACGATCATTTGTGATTTATAACCGAATGACTGGCGTACGCATGGATTTCGTGGTACGTTCGTTTTCTCTGAATCGCTCTTACGATCAAATCAGAAAAGTTCTTAGATAAAATCAAGGATGGTTTCTACGCAAGTTTTTATAAATGAGGCCCCTGGTGTCATTCATGGGAAATATTGCTCTGAACATTGGTGTAAATGAGTTTTTTTTTTTTTTTTTTTTTCATTTTTGGACCTTAATATCTCAACATCCATAAGACTCTATTGTCTGATGTCAAAGGATGTGAAAGACATATCAGACCATTTACCAAGTTTGATGCTTATACATTGAAAATTGAGGTTTCTATGGACATCTGAAAACCCTTAAAGTAATAGTTTCAAAGAAAAGTAGAGGGCCAGCATTCAGGTGTAAATTCAGTAGCAATGCTGTGAGTTGTAATTCATGCAGTTCTGGACTAGGACTCTTAGCCCAGAAAATTTGATGGACCTGGCACAACTAGTTCTGGAGATATTTCAGTCTGAACATGGTCACTCAAACTGTGATGCCAAAACTAACTTTTTACAGATTTTTTTTGTGAAAGTAGTATGCACGGTAGAGATCTGAATTTTTGTATATGATCTATTACCCATCACAGGTTTTTTTCAGACAAATCTGAGGAGGTCAGGTGGGGAAGTTTTCCAAAATTTGATGATTCCAGCTGGAATGACCCGTATGTCCTCTCGACCAATCAGAATTGAGCGTTGGACGCAATCCAACAAGGCGTGCTCTGAAGCGAGAGATGTTTGTCTTCAAAATGAGTTCTTTAAACTCTAACAACACTTTTGCTGGCCTAGATGAGCCAGTCAGACCTACACATGGGGGTAGAAAACGCCGAGTGGACAGAGAACATCATAAAACACAACAAAAGAAGAAGGTCCGTCACTCAGGGGGCGCGTTAATACCCTCCGTGGGATGTCAACACAAGTCTGGGTCGACCGGTTTCTGTCAGGCCGAGAAACTGTCAGCGGATGACCTGATGATGAATTTTGTGAAGTTTTATGAAAGACCGAACAAGGTTGACCAGGACAGAGCCATACTTCATCTCCTGGACGTAACACGGGTGAAAAGGCAGCGTCTTAAAGTCCTGGACGTAAACAAACAAAAAGACCGAAACATATCAGTCAAGTACAGTCTTTTGTGCAGCAGTCACCCAGAGAGGGTCTCCGTTTGCAAGGCCACCTTCATTAAAGTGTTTGGTGAGTACAACTTTTGAACATGATGCTCTTTTTAAAAAAAAAAAAAAAGATGGGACTTGGTCTGTATCCACAGAAAAAAATCTAGACACCGTTGTGTAACAAAGTGCTCTCTTTTATTTATAGCCTGAGAAATGTGCCTGAATATTTTTATTGTTACTGTTGCATATATAACTCAACTTCTTCAAATTCTTCCCAAACTACGTTTTTTGCAAACATTTTTTACATTTTCAACAAATAAAAATCAGTGTAAATTTATTTATCACACATGCGATGTCAATTTATACTGTTGTAAACTACTGTAAATTCCAAAAAATGTCATGTCCACGTATGTGGATGCCAGGCCCTAGGAGGATAGAGAACTTTGTTGATTATAATAGAGCTTTGTGATATTGCGAAACAAGATGAGTGGCAGCTTTTAATAATTTTGGGTTTGTAAATGAGATATTGATCTAATACAGCAGTTAAATAAACATCATTTATGAACTTGGCAATTAAAGAGTCTAAATCCTGAATTTATTCAAAAGATTTAGTAGTTTTGATCAGGACTGAGGTTGATTAAGACATTTATGCAAAAAAAATAAATAAATATCTGATATTCACAGCAGTTTAATTTAGTGGATGTTTTCATCCACGAACATAACGAGAGGGTAGTAAATATGCCCAGAGCGTACGGTTGAGTTTTTGAAAAATTTCAAAGCATGTTCTTAAAATATGTGTCAAAATAAGATTTCTCACAAAAAATCATTTAATTTGCTTTAACAGAGAAAAAGTGGCCAAATTAAGACTCAACAGCACCCCTGGGTGGACGAAAACATCCCCAACAACACATAAGGGTTAATATATCTGTATTCAAAACTATATTTAAAACCTTAATCTCAACATGAATTTCTGAATTTGATTGCACTCATGTCACCTCTGAGCCTTATTAAACATGAAAAAAAAGGTTAAATTCCCTGTAAATCACATTAAGGAGTCAAATTTCACCTTGTAATGGGAAGGCTAGTTTTTTATCAGATTTTTGGATTATTGTTATTATATTGACTGTGCTCCTACAAGTTTTCACCTCCTAACAAGAAAAGTAAGCGTAGAGCCCTTTTCAGAGAATTAAAATTTGAATTGAATTGGAATTACAGGAAGTGGAACTGAATTCATTGCAATTTAGAGAAATTCATTATTAGTGAGAATGTGATACTTTTAACATACATTTTTTCTTCCTAATGGAAGTACAGGCACTAACATTAACTATAGCAAGTAAGTTGTGTGTAGCTCTGTTTATTTCATACTGGCTCTAATCAATGCATGACAATCTAAACTATTTTCTTTCACAGGCATCAGCAAAGACCGTGTGTCCCGGGTGGCTAAATATTATGCGGAGACTGCAGAGGCTCGCCCAGAGAGAAGAGGCGGTGCACGGCACAGTGAGGAGCACAACAGGAGAAGGAAACTCATTGTTGAGCACATCCAGTCTTGAGAGGAGCACCACTGACCTGAATGTTCATGCAGGCCCATAGGAACTTCGGCGTGTAACTCGTCCCGCACCGTTTGTCATAGACCCATGAATGACGTCTCAAATCGACCGGCTTATTGAGGAGAGGTGTGCTTTGACTTTTCTTAGCGATCGGGCGTACGATTATCGTACAGTGGGCGAGAAATTTGGGCAAAAACCATAGACTGTAAAAAATATGGACGTAGGATTCTGAAGCACTATTTTGAAGCCTTTAGTGGGCGGGATTTGACGTCGCCATCTTGGAATCGCGTCACCGCGAGTCACTCCCGGATAATCAAAAATGGGCAAAAAGGCGGGACGTGGGTGGAGCTGATTGCTGAAACCACGCCCGCCTAGCGCGACAGTGGGGACAGCAGCGGCAACCCCCCGTCACTCAAGTGGCCACGCCCTTAATTATGCTGAATATTAAGGCTTAATACAACTAAAACGGATGAGTTATAACAAAATTCACCCCCTCACAGTTGACATGAAGGGCAAAACTAGCTATATAGACCAAAACCATTTTTGAACCAGGCTGTAAACATACTTTTTTCTGCTGTAAAGTTGGGCATTTTAACATGGGGAGTCAATGGGACTGACTCCCTTTTGCAGCCAGTCTTTAGCGGCCAGTCGATGAAGTGCAGTTTAAGTCACTTCCGTGTTGGTTTCAATAGAGAGAGCGGGAGGTTGCGCTTGGCAAAAACTCAGATTGACTTAACATTGCCATAAAATTTGTGCGATCATATCTTTGGATCAGAAAGTCATAGAGAGCTGGCGGTTGGCTCTTTTAACTCGTCCTATCAAGTAGCCAATAAATACTGACATAAACACTTCATAGTGACCACCCTAGCAACCGAAGGCCGAGTTTTTGCCACCGCAAGCACCACTCACATTTTCACTCGCTCTTGTTTTGGGCAAAACAAAAACATGAACATGGTGTTCATGCTCATGGAACTTCATCAGTTTTTTCCCAACCTTCGCATAGAGCACACCTTTCCAGTAAGCGGGCACAGTTTTCTCCCAGCAGACCGGGTCTTTGGCAGAATTGAGCAGAAGATCAGGAACATTGACACAATTCTGCTACCACAGGAACACCATATCATCCTCCAGCAATTCGGCCACGTTCACATTTATGGCACAGACTGGGAAGCGTTTGATTATAGGTCAGCCACAAAAGAGTGTGTTAAGGCTCAGAAGAGCTTTAAACTCAGTGAAGCACGCATTCTTGATTTGAGTACCAACCAGGTTGGTTTAAAGATGGCTTACAATGCTAAATGAATAAATGTACAATGGGGAGTATTGTTTCCGTAGTGAGATTTGTTTTAGGTATATCAGACAATGGTCCTACTGTTTACGGGTTTGCCTTTGACTTGACTTGAATATCATTATCATTATTGAATATTTTTAATAATGTGCTTTTTTTTCATGCATATGTAGTGAACAAATTGGTCCTACTTGTTACAGGTTTGACACTTTACTGTAAAAGACTTTGAATGTATTACTAAACGACTTGCCTACTGAATATTGTAATTAGTTTTTACAGGTTTGGCGCTAAATGACTATTAGCCTAAATGTGTTACTAAATGATTTGAATGTAATGTTAACGTTGTATTTTTATTATCTTACGGTATTTGTATGTGTGTTCTTTTTTAAATTATTTGTTTTTCATGTGGTGTACAATATTGAAACATGAAATTAAAATTTTACCATTTAGTTTGTTATTTATTTCATGCATTTGCATTTATTTGATTTATATTAATTTATAGTATGAGTCCCTGATGTCATATGCTGCATGTTCTCTTGTTTTTTGTTTTTAACTTAAACCAACAATTTCTTAAAGGATTTGTAGCGTTTTGAAAAAAAAAATCAACTTTGTATTTCTAATCTACAATATTGTTGTTTCATTTAACAATCATTGTTGAACAAATTAAACAATGAAAAATTGAATTTGAAAATTTGAAATTGATAAATTAAATAATAACAAAATGTATGGGTCTAGGTAAAAAAAAAATTAGTTTTCATTTCGTTTTGGAAAAGAGCTCCTCATTTATTTGTTGTAATTTCCCACCACTAATCTGTGGTCATGGATGTTTATTTAACAAGCACATCTATCGGTGCCAATAGCCTCGTGGACAGTATGCCGACATACAATGCTGTTGCGTTTTGGGCGTCCAAAAAATTTACCTTTCCCGATCCAGTCCCCTTCTTTCTGTCCCACTTCTTTTAAAACTCTCGATTTAAAAAAGTGAAAATGCCTTGCAGAATCTGTGGATGTGAATAATTTTAACAAAATAAGAGAGATCATAAATATGTAGTACTGTCCTGAGTAATATGTATTACATAAGAGATGTTTACATATAGTCCACAAGACAAGAAAATAGCTGAAATGATTAAAATAACCCCCTTCAAACGTTTGGGAACCATTGGTTTCTTAATACTATTTGTGGTTACCTGGATGATCTACCACTAGGGACAGGACGATAAATCATTGCAGTGCGAATCCAGAAATGATTCGGCATCGATTCTGAGATTTTCAGATTGCGATTCGGTAACACTTTATAATAACTATCCGTTATAACTAGTTAATAGATCATTAATAAACTGTTAGTTAATGATTATAAATGACTTGTTAAATAGCAGTTAATAGTTTGTTAATTATTTATAACTATCTGTTATAACTAGTTAATAGACCATTAATAAACTGCTCGTTAATGAGTAATAAATGACTTGTTAAATAACAGTTAATAGTTTGTTAATTATTTATAACTGTGCCTTATAGATAGCCAATAGATCACTTACAAGCTGTTACTTAACAAGTTATAAATGACTTGTTAACTGTACTTTAATGATTTATAACTATACCTAATAAATTAGTAATAGATCATGAACAAGCTGTTAGTAAATTACTTACTAAAGACTTGTTAAGTATCAGTTAATAGTTTATATATGTTATTGGGACGTTATTCTAAAGTTGTAACTATTCTTCATTTATTAACTGTTAGTAAATGAGGAATAGTTGCAACTTTAGAATAACGTCCCACTAACATACATAATCTAATAACTAACACTTAACTAATACATTAACTCACACTTTACAGATCAGTTGTTCATAGTTTGTTAACCATCTACTAATAAAAGTGAAACATGGTAGAACAGCAAATGGATCGCCGCTGGTTCACTCAGTATAGAGGGTCCAAGGTGTGATAAAACATGTTCATATCAATAATGCCAATGGCATTTTGTTTTCATATTTAGCACAAAAAGTGCCCAAACCTCAGAAAAGCCTATGGGTGGAACAAGGTTGAGGTACAAAAATTGTGTATTTTAAATATCACATCAAATTTCTGTAGCTTGAACTTGTTCCATCCATTTGCTGTTCTACAAAGTACAAAGTCACTGGTATTAGTAGATGGTTAACAAACTATGAACAACTGATCTGTAAAGTGTGAGTTAATGTATTAGTTAAGTGTTAGTTATTAGCTTATGTATGTTATTGGGACGTTATTCTAAAGTTGCAACTATTCCTCATTTACTAACAGTTAATAAATGAAGAATAGTTGCAACTTTAGAATAACGTCCCAATAACATATATAAACTATTAAATGATACTTAACAAGTCTTTAGTAAGTAATTTACTAACAGCTTGTTCATGATCTATTACTAATTTATTAGGTATAGTTATAAATCATTAAAATATAGTTAACAAGTCATTTATAACTTGTTAACTAACAGCTTGTAAGCTATCTATTGGATATCTATAAGGCACAGTTATAAATAATTAACAAACTATTAGCTGTTATTTAACAAGTCATTTATTACTCATTAATTAACAGTTTATTAATGGTCTATTAACTAGTTATAACGGATAGTTATTATAAAGTGTTACCTGCGATTCTTTCTCAAATCGATTCTGAGTTTAGTTTTAAACAGCAGATGGCACTGCTTGCTTTAGGAACAGCCGTACTCTGCTTGCTTCCAAATCCTTACACGCACTTCAACCTGAAATAACCATACATACAATTTGAGAAGCATATAACAAGGGTGTTCATAGTGGGCCGTTTACATTAATCTCGCGTCATAAAAGCATTCTGAGCAGAGGTGAAATTACACAACTCTTTAGCACTCTTATTCGTCAGTGTTTGAGTGTGTGGACATAAACTAGATTAGAGCTCCATCTGCTGTTTATATCTCAGAATCGATTCCAAAGAGAAACACGATGCATTCGGGAGATTTCAGAATTGATCCTTGAATCGATTTATCGTTCTGTCCCTTTTTTGTTTAGTGATAGTTGTTCATGAGTCCAGGTCCTGCAGATTTTGTTCAGTTTTCCATATTTGAACCCTTTCCAGCAATGACTGTATGATTTTGAGATCCATCTTTCCACACTGAAGACAACTGAGGGACCACACGATGTATTAAGAAAGTAGATGTCCAAATTTGTCTTCTTTTGTTAAAATATTTTTTTTTTCCATTCAGTACTGCCCTTCGGAAGCAACCAAAGATGCTTGCATATTTGCTCGCATTATTTAAGAGAATTTAAGTACAATTTACCTTGATCTTCAAACTCAAGAAGTTTTTTTGAGTCCCTCAGCTGTCAAACCATACAGTCATTGTTGGAAAGGGTTCAAATACACAAAAATGCTGAAAACTGGAGAATCTGCAGCACCTGGAGGATTTTTCTGAAGAACAGTGCTTAGTTTAACTGTTTACAATAGAGGTGCCCAACCCTGTTCCTGGAGATCTACCTTCCTGCAAGGTTTAGTTCCAACTCTGATCAAACACACCTCTCTGTAATTATCAAGTGCTGCTTCAGATCCTAATTAGTTGGCTCAGTTGTGTTTGATCAGGGTTGAACTGGAGCTGAACTCTGCAGGAAGTTAGATCTCCAGGAACAGGGTTGAGGACCCCTGGTTCAGAACAAACACGGGACTCATGAACAACTATCACTAAACAAAAAACTGTTGGATCATCTAGGTAACAGAACCAATGGTTTCCAAACATAATTCCAGCTAGTTTTTGACTAAATGTAAACATCTTTCATGTAATACATCTTACTCAGGACAATACTAAATAAAAAAATAACATGCATTTTGTATTATCTCTCTTATTCTGTTAAAATTATTCACATTTTTACGGATTCCCAAACTTTCAAATGTCACTGTAGGATCTAGCGTACATGTGGTTGGATTTGATGTTTTAATTTTTTTATATCTGTAGCTTTTTACCAATACACAGGTGTTAACTTGTTTTTTTTCTTTTTAGACCTGATGCCAATGAAAGAGGAGAGTCAAGAACTGAATGTAATGGAAGTAAAAAATGAGGAATGCCATGATTTCACGGCTGGGGAAAAATCTCTGAGCTCCTCGCAGACTCATAAAACTAAACCTGGTAAGAACCCTAAAGTCCAAAAGAAAGTACACACCGGAGAGAAGCCTTTCACCTGTTCTCAGTGTGGGAAGAGTTTTGCACTAAAAGGAAGTCTTAAAGTTCACTTGCGAGTTCACAAAGAGAGATCTTTCACCTGCCAACAGTGTGGAAAAAGTTTCGATCAAAAAGAGAGCTTTGAAATCCACTTAAAAATCCACGCAGGAGAGAATCCTTACATTTGCTCTCAGTGTGGAAAGAGTTTTAAACAGAAAAAAACCCTTAACGTCCACATGAGATCTCACACAGGAAAGAAACCCCACACCTGCAAACTGTGTGAGAAGAGCTTCACTCGTAAAGAAGGTTTGAGGTGCCATATGAGAATCCACGATGGAGGGAAGCCTTTTGTTTGTAATGAATGTGGAAAGCTTTTCAGATATAAAAGAAACCTAAGACATCACATGAAGTTTCACTCTGGAGACAAATCTGTCATGAGTCACTCTAGACATCGTTTTAGATGTCATGCGTGTAAAATAAATTTCACGGACAGGAATGCCCTCAAGAATCATGTAAAAAATCACGTCGTAGAGAAGCCTCACAAATGCCATCACTGTGAAAAGAGTTTCAGCCATAGACCAAAGCTGGAGGATCACATTAGAATCCACACTGGAGAGAAACCCTTCTCCTGCCCTCAGTGTGGAAAGAGCTTCACGATTAAAGGAAACCTTAAGATCCACATTAGAGTTCACACTGGAGAGAAGCCTTGCAAGTGCACTCAGTGTGAACAGAGTTTCAGATATCACACAGACCTGAAACGCCATATGCAAACATCCCATCCTGAAAAGAAAATAATGATTTTAATCCGTGTGATCAGAGGTTTAGGAAAAGGAGGCAATAGTAACATGGGGCCTCATTCGTGAAACATAAATATGGGTTCATTCCGAGAAATTTGCGTGTTAAACAGACATCCCGTTTTTCCTGGGACAGTCCCGTATTTAATTATTTTTAGTGTCCGGACTTATTTTGAAAAACTCATCAGTTGCCCTATCGTGTCTCCAATGTCTATAGTGTGGAGTTTTTGTTTTAAAGGGACAGCAGCCTAATTAAATACCTGTCTGTCATTAATGTTAATAGAACAACAAAAGATGCTACACAAATGTATCCATGTTAAATAAATCTACTGTATTTGAAAAACATTTATTTTATCTGTATCTCATTTGTCTTACTGTTTGCAATTTGTGAGAGAGAGAGATAGGGTTGGGTATCATTTGAATTTAACTGATTCCGATTCCTAATTCCGATTCCAATAAGATAAAAAAAAAAAAATCCATTAAAAAGATTTAAGTCCCACATTTAGATGTCAAACAGGTTTATTCTGTCTTTTGCCTAAAATACCACAGGAAAAAAAAAAACTAGACTAATATAAATTTCAAACATTAAATTGTTAAGAAGTAGGAAAACAGGAACAAACAACTCAATTAGCAATAAATAATTAAAACGTCTGGTACAGATATTGAAATCAAACGTTTAAAAACACTGCATGGTTTTCTTTTTCTTAAATGAGATATTGATTAATCCTCATTAAATTTATAAAATTTATTCAGTCAGTTAATGATTTTCTTTTGTTCTTTGATTTATTATTAGACGCTGTCTCTTTAACACCGAACACAGATCTAAAAATACTGTTCCACGAGCATTTTCTTTCTCATCTGTTTACGTTCACTCGAGACAAAAAACGCTTCATGTATGAGGATATGCTGATGTATTTTGTGCATAAGGGTCAATTAATGTGAAAGATGTGCGCAAGTTCTTTTCCTTCCTGGACTTAAATTGTTTAAAAATCACATTAAAATACAAACGTGGGAATCATTAAGCAGAATCGAAATGTGTGTCTTATCGAATACGCGGTTTCATACCAGCTAACATTTTAAAAACATTTTAATTTGAAAGTTTATGTCAGAATGGCTTTATGAATAATTTACACAAAAATCACTTTATGACCGCTTCTTTTATTTGTATTTTTATATTTTATAGCATCTGACCATCTTCTTTGCTATAGTTTTTAAACATTAAGACACCCTTTAATTTAGACCAAGGGATGGCAACCAGTAGAGAGATATGCATACCAATGTTTGTTTTAAGGTCCTCTGCACAATCTGACTTTGTTGCAGCCTGGAATTAAACTGCTGGCTCGTCTGGCCTGAAGAGAACTTGCTTACCCCCCTTTCTCCCAAGGATTTTTTCCCTCAATTTCTGTCATCTGTGGAGTTTTGGTTACTTGTTGATGGTGCCTCTGGCTTTCTTACTTCGGGACACTTTATTTCCAGTGATATCGTATACTATTTGAACTGAAATGAGCTGGATGACGGCATCACTAAATTAAATGATGGACTACCTTTAACTGAAAATTGTTGTCATTTTGCATTATTGACACTAGTTGATACTGTAAAGCTGCGCTGATATAATCTGTATTGTTAAATGCGCCATATAAATAAAAGTGATTTGTCTTGACTCAACCATTTTTCATAGTCACACAATTAAAGTCTGAGAATGAACCTGTGCTAGTCTACAGTCATGTGTGGCTAACACTCATCAATGAGCACAAATGCCAGAGCAAAGTGTAAGTTTAACCTTGAAAGAGATCGAGGTAAAATGGAAATTTGCAAAACACAAATCATTTAAATTTTAGTTAAAGGGTTAGTTCACCCAGAAATGAAAATTAAGTCGTTGATTACTCACTATCATGTCTTTCCAAACCTGTAAGACCTTTGTCCATCTTCAAATTAAAAATATTACAAACACATTAAGATATTCTTAATGAAATCAGAGAGCTCTCAACCTCCATAGACAGCCACGTAACTGTAATGTTCCCAGGTCCAGAAACGTAGCAAGGACAGGGGTAAAATAGTCCATGTGACTTCAGGGACTCAACCGTAATTTTACAAAGCTGTGAGAATACTTTTTGTGCACAAAGAATACAAAAATAATGACTTTAACAAACGTTCTCCTCCTCATCCTGTCTCCAGCGATAAGCTGCCATTGTGGAGAATATAAAAATGCATGCATTTGCTTTTGCTTCATGTAAACTACACATGTGTGTGTATGTTGATGTATTTGGAGATTCTGTATGATTCCTCAATGTATTTTTGACCAATCATCTTTCTTAAATTCAGGATCACTCTCGTTGCTTGGTGCTTACTGCTTAACCCAGTCTCTCCGAATGTTCCACCAAATTATTGTTTTGTGAGCAGGAGAAGTAATAATACCAGAGATAGCAGAAATAATACCAAATAAAGTGAACTATTCTGCCCTCCAAAGGCAAAGCGCAGTAACTACACATTTGGTCAAAATTGAATTAAGGCTTAAAATGGACTTTGTGACAACTGTTTTGTCTTGTGGCAAAGCCTCCTGGTTCAGTTTTGTCCCGTTTCAGAGAAACAAGAGTGTGAACATGTTTGACTCAGTGTTAGTTACTGCACTTTGCCTTTGGAGGGCAGTATTATAATGTATATACGTTAGTTCGCCTCACTCTAAAACAAATGTCATGGTATGCAGAACAGATCGAGAATGAAAAAAAAATAAAGCGAAACTGAACGTATCTCTCTTATTCAGCACAAATCGAAATGTTTCCATATTTGCAATGTATTTGAATGCTAAACTATTATTTATAATGTAGGCTAGGCTTTGTGCTTCACGTGTGTTCATATCGATTGAAGAAAACCTCTTTACATGAGCAAAAATGCACTTGGCATAACAGTAGACTGGTTATACTACAGACTCTTTAAATTGACCAGTGTAACTTTTTACATGACGGTATTTAATTTTGATAATAAACAGACTGCGATGGCAGGTTATGTGTTAAGTGCTAGAATATGTGGTGTGTGTGGTGTGTATGTGAAACACAAACTACTCAAATTGTGGTCATTTTTGATCATACAGATAAGAGTAAGCCATAATTCGAACTCACAACAAAAACAGGATGTTTGTGTTTTTGTTAAATAAAGCGAGCAAACAGGATTTTGGTTCTTGGTTTCCTTTCTGTGAGCTTGTTTGTGGAGCGCCGTGCCTCACATCTGTTTTAAATCTGTTAATTATTTAAGTCAGATATATTTAACATTAACAGTTGTACTTTTCTAAACATTCAGAAGGAGGCTGTTTTTGGAGGAGCTAAAAAAAAGTAAAAAGCGATCAGTTTGACAATACAAAAGCCCTATGAAAATGCCCGCGGTGGCAAAAGTGCTCATGCGTGTCTCACACGTGCCTGTCTGCTATCCTCTGTAACACACGTGCAAAGGAGACAAATATTTAGCCTTTTCACTGAACACAAAGAAATTAAGTTCAGTGAACTTAACTACAATGCTGTAAATAACAGAAAGTAATAACTCCTTCAAACTGAGTAATGTCAACAAATAAGATGAACATAATTTGACTAAGTGCATTATCTTTTTCAGTGATAAACAGCAGGGAGAAAGTGGGATAAAAATAGGAATATATCGTAATTAATGTTGTTAGGCAAAGACTGTAATTATCAAAGAAAACTACATTTGGCTTGCATTTAGTAAATGGAAAATATTTTTTTTTTATTTAAAATACCACCAGTGTAAACAAACTGCCATTTAAAGGGTTTAAATTCTGAAAATGAATGTTTAGTAGCTATGATAAGATCTGATGTTGGTAACCAGAAAATAGATACAACTATTGAATGATATATACCCACTACCATTCAAAAAGAGTTTGGGGTCAGTAAGACTTGTAATAGTCTTTAAAGAAGTCTCTTCTGCTCATCAAGGCTGCATTTATTTGATTAAAAATACAGCAAAAAAAATGTAATATTGCAAAATGTTTTTACAATATAAAATGTTTTATATTTTAACATACTTTAAAATAGAATTTATTCCTGAGATGAAACGCTGAATTTTCAGTCTTCAGTGTCACATGATCTTCAGAAATCAATCTAATATGCTTATTTATTATTAGAATGATCAATGTTGGAGAATATCAACAAACATTTTTTGGAACCTGTGATTTGTTTTTCAGGATTTTTTCATGCATAACAAGTTTAAAAAGTAGTGTTTATGTAAAAAATATAAATATTTTATAACAATGTAAATGATTTATTATTAACTTTTAATAAACTTTTAATTATTAACTTAATACATCCTTGTGTCTGATTTGTTTAATTGTTCTCATAGTTGAGTGTGAAATAGCATCTGAAGGTGTGCTTTCCCTGATGTCTATGATAATGAGTGCTGAAGATCTGCTGATGAGTCTGAGCTCTTCCTAGAGCTGCTGACATCCTTTGAGTGCTTTGTCTTCATCTGTAAGGACTCCTCCTGAAATCTCAATCAAACTACAGCGTTTCACTGCTTTAGTCAGATTCATGACTGGAGTGCTGTATTGATAGTTTTGGGAAATCTGTCATTTATCCTTTAAATTAATCCATTATTTGATTCGTGATCTGTGTTTCCATAAAAATGTTTTTAAAGTTTGCAAAAAAAGACAAAGAAAAAACTTGTAATTTAGGTGCGCTTCCATCAAGATTCTGCACAATTTGCATTCTTCTATTAATTTGTAGTGCCAGTTCTGAGTGTTTAATCTGTCTAATTTGTCAAATCAGGTCATTCTGACTGACTCCCTTACTAGTGTGCTGACTACTAAACTAGGGAGCTGATTGAGACACATTTAGTTTGCATTTATTTTGTCTGTCTGTTAATTTTTCTCATCTTAAATACACAGTAAACTCCTGCTGAAGTGACTGAGATCTGACACACTGTTATAAAGATGTGAAGATTGAAGAAGCATTCAAAGTTAAACATAAAGATACTGAGGAACAAACAGGTTGCTTTCATTCTCAGTCTAAAGTCAAACTGATGGCAGCAACAGTTGCTTCTGTAAGATGATTGCTGATGTCTTTCCTGCTTGTCATTGCGTTAACAAACACTTGAATCCTCCAGACCAGCAAACTGCCAAAACTTCAGCTTTTTAAGAGGTGCTGGCTTAGTTTTCTTCTTAATTGCCGAGGATGATGGAGAAATATAAGCAAATTTCCAACTGTGTGACATTTACAAACCAGCGGCAAATGAAAAGAAAACCCTAAATATAAGAAAATAAAGTCAACAAATCAGTAAAGAAAGGCTTCATACGCAGAGCTTGGCTCATAAAAGCCTCACATGATGCTCCACATGGTTGATCCTCCAAAGGTTTTGAGAATGCAGTGGATGTGAGGGACTATAATGTGATAAGATCTGAGGAGCTAAACCACTCAGGGCTTTTGTAGTTGTTAGAGAGATTTTATAATCTTTACGATGTGTAATAGGGAGACAGTGCAGTTATAAGACTTATATATATGACTCTGCCTCCAGCTTCTGCTCCCATCAGGACCGTAGAATTAGAGGACACTAGGGACATGTCCCGACCCATATACAGCGACCACCAAATTGTCCCAAACAGTAGTTTTGATCAAATAAATAAATGCATGTATATGTTTTTGTAATTTAGGACACATATTAAATATGTCATAGCGTTGATATTATCTAAGAAGTCAAACTAATTATGTTAGAGAACTGCTCATTTTCAAACACCCACATTTAATACATGGGAAAAGTAAGAATGTAAGGTAGTCGCACAACAGACGAGAAGAAGGTACCGCACCAAGTTCAAGACTTGCAATCCAAAAGAGTTAACATAAAAGTAAACTTCTGGAATTATCTATGGATATTAATAAATTTAGGGGAAATGTGCAAAATCAATTAAACGTATTATTTTTTATTATACTACAGGGCCGTTAAATGCTTGAATCTGATTGGCTGACGAACGTTCTAGAGGTGTGCATTATATTCAGGGAAACGCACGGCGAACGTAGTTCCAGGCAGCTTTAGACCGCAGTGCATGTCTATATCACTTCGCCATACGATTTCAGTTATTTCAAAGGTCCTTACAGCCCAAAACAGCAAAATAACTAAAACCAACTAATAAATACAGTAAACATCAGGATAAAAACGACAGATTATTTCCATGTTTTTTTCCACAATATATTACGTTTTATTATGTACGGAAAGCACAAACTATTTCTCTCGCCCTCTTCTCACTCACCTCACAGACGCACACACATAACCACATAACGTTAAATTTTGCACTCGCGTTAGCATTCGTGCTAATGTTGTTAGCATTGCTCTGACAATTAACAACTTAAAAACGACATGACAGCTCTCACACGCGAGGAAACAACGGCCTGGTCTTGAAGAAAATGAACTTAAAGTTTAACTGTTAGTAGAGACGATGCTGCCAGTCACCCTTGAGAGACACAGACATGAGAGAGGTAAAGTCATACACTTAGTTTCTCTCCCTCACTCTTTCCGTCTGTCTACTTGTCTTTCGGTCTGTCAACTTCATTATTAACGGCATTATTTGCTATTAACAGCCCAAGCGTTGTTACTAGTTCTAAAATGACGTTTTGGAACTTGCAACGAAGATGTTGAATGAGCTACGTAAGAAATTAATCCTACTCACAATAGGGTTTTAAGGATAAAAACGGAACGAATGTCTTGAAATATATCATTTGATCGATGTCTTGAGGTGTGGTAACTGTAGTATAAGCTCACATAATACTGTGCACTGTAGCCACTGGAACTTCAAAACATTTAGATATAGCCGCAGGTCCTCAGTGAGCTCCTTTGTCTTAGCCATGACTGTCCACAAATACTTTACAATATAAAAATCCAGCATAGAATAAATCTGTAACACTTTACTTAAAGGTCAACTGAATCGCTTTGAAACAAGCAGCATCATTCTATCTGGTCACGTAATTTTAACTGAAACAGGAATATATTGCACAGCCACTTGCCGTTGAGCTCGGTAAAGCCGCATTTATAAGTTTATGACAGCCACAGTCTAATAAATTACCCTCTAGATTCAATATGAAACTCTTACTGAAACACTCTTACTACAGGACACTTCAGCCTCTGGAGCATCTGATTGGACAGAACGTTTGTGTAACAGTGAGAGAATGAGGAGGAAGCAAATGCAGTGTAGAAAAACTGAATTTATTGAATAAAGGTAAATGATGGAAGGCGTGATGATGATGGCTGATGATGGTGGTGATGAATTCCCGGCTGAGTGACACGAGGGCTTAGACGGCTGGTGAATGATGTGTGGTGATCTCAGTGGTGAAGCGTGTATCCAATCCAAAACAACAAGACTCCAAAGAATAATCCAACGAACACGAACACGAACTCCACAAGAAGACAAACCCACGAACATCCAACATGTAGAACTGTCAGACAGGGAAGAAGAGATTGAGGTGAGTATTTGTAGCCAGTGATGATGAGGGACACCTGGTGCAGGACTGATTGGCAGCTGCGCTGAATGAGCGTGACGCACAACATAATCACACACACAGAGACATGGCCTGAGAACATGGCAGATGTGAGAACCGTGACAGTACCCCCTCTCATAGGAACGTCCCCTGATGTTCCCAGCCTCCAGTACCTGTTGATTAAAGTCATCAATTAGAGAGTGATCCAATATGTCTCTAGCAGGAACCCAACTTCTCTCCTCCAGACCGTAACCTTCCCAGTCCACCAAGTACTGGAATCCGCGTCCCCTCCGTCTCGAGTCCAGAATACGATTGACCGAATAAGTGGGTTCCCCGTCTACGAGTCGCGGTGGTGGGGGAACTGGGGCTGGCGGATTAATGCGTGCAAAAAACACAGGTTTGATCTTGGAAACATGAAACACGGGATGAATCCTCCTGTACACTGGAGGGAGTTTAAGGCGGACTGCCACCGGACTAATGATCTTGGTGACAGAAAACGGGCCAATAAATTTAGGAGCAAGTTTATTCGATACGGATCGGAGAGGAATGTTTTTAGTAGAAAGCCACACTTTAGAACCGACGACGTATACGGGAGGCCTGGACCGGTGGCGATCGGCTTTGGCCTTGGTGCGCGCTCCCACCTGGACCAGAGTCTCACGGGCTCTAGACCAGGTGCGATGACACCTCTGGACGAAGGCGTGAGCAGAGGGAACAGCGACTTGGGATTCCAGACTGGGAAAAATTGGTGGCTGGTAACCTATACTACATTCAAATGGGGATAGGCCCGTAGCTGATACTGGCAACGAATTGTGGGCGTACTCCACCATAGAAAGCTGCTGGCTCCAGGAGGAAGGATTTCTAGCGACCATACATCTTAACATTCTCTCCAAATCTTGGTTGGCTCTCTCAGTTTGCCCATTGCTTTGAGGATGGAACCCCGAAGAGAGACTAACAGTGGCCCCCAGAAGTTTACAAAATTCTCGCCAAAATTTTGGACACAAATTGGGGTCCCCTGTCAGAGACCACGTCTATCGGGAGGCCATGTAACCGAAAGACGTGGTCAATGACCACTACAGCTGTCTCCTTGGCTGAGGGTAATTTGGGCAAGGGGATGAAATGAACCGCCTTCGAGAACCGGTCCACCACGGTCAAAACTACCGTGTTACCCTGGGAGGGTGGGAGGGCGGTGACAAAATCTAGCGCAATGTGGGACCAGGGTCTCGAAGGGATTGGCAGCGGTTGTAGGAGCCCATCTGGGGGTCTGTTAGATGTCTTACCAGTGGCACAAACTGAGCAAGCCAAAACAAAACTGCGAACGTCTCGAGCCATGAGTGGCCACCAAAATCGTTGCTTGACCAAATGTATGGTGCGATTAACCCCTGGATGACATGCCACATTGGAACAATGTCCCCACTGGATAACTTCGGACCTTAACAGCTCTGGCACAAACAAACGGTTCGGTGGGCAACCGACCGGAGGCGTTACCCCATGTAAGGCTGTCTTAACCTTCGACTCGACCTCCCAACTGAGAGTAGAGACAATAAGTGTCTCGGGAAAAATACCTTCGGGAGTGGACGGGCGATCGGATCGGTCAAAAATACGAGATAAAGAATCGGGTTTGTTGCTTTTAGAACCCGGGCGGTACGAAAGAGTAAAGTCAAAACGTCCGAAAAAAAGTGCCCACCGAGCCTGCCTAGAGTTTAGTCTTTTAGCAGTTCTGATGTATTCTAGATTCTTATGATCGGTCCATACAATAAAAGGTACCCCCGACCCTTCCAACCAGTGGCGCCATTCCTCCAATGCTAGTTTGACTGCCAACAGCTCTCTGTTACCAATATCATAATTTGACTCAGCTGGTGACATGCGATGAGAAAAAAAACGCGCAGGGATGCACCTTGTCGTCCGTGGGTGAGCGCTGGGAAAGAACCGCACCTACCCCCACCTCTGATGCGTCGACCTCTACCACAAACTGACATGATGGATCAGGGGTGACTAGGATGGGAGCCGAAACGAAGCGGCCTTTGAGTTTGGCAAATGCAGCTTCCGCTGCATCTGACCACCTGAACGTCGTTCGGGGAGAGGTCAAGGCAGTCAGAGGTGCGGCTAGTTGGCTGAAATTGCGAATAAACCGCCGGTAAAAATTGGCAAAACCCAGAAACCTCTGTAGGGCCTTACGGGAATCTGGGGTTGGCCAATCCACCACAGCTCTAACCTTCTCGGGATCCATGCGCATACCCTCGGCCGACACGATGTATCCTAGGAAAGGAACAGGCTGTGCATGAAAATCGCATTTCTCCGCCTTGACAAAAAGCCCATTCTCTAACAGCCGCTGAAGCACTCGTCTGACGTGCTGAACGTGTTCCTGGAGAGAAGAAGAAAAAATCAATATGTCGTCCAGGTAGACATATATGAACTGATCGACCATATCTCTCAGCACGTCATTGACGAGTGCCTGGAAGACCCCTGGGGAGTTGGACAAGCCGAAGGGCATGACCAAGTATTCAAAGTGCCCCCTGGGGGTGTTAAAGGCAGTCTTCCACTCATCTCCCCTCCTGATGCAGACCAAATGATAAGCGTTCCTTAAATCCAATTTCGTGAAGATTGACGCTCCCTGTAACCTCTCGAAGGCTGAAGATATTAACGGCAAAGGATAAGTATTCTTTACCGTAATATTGTTCAGCCCTCGGTAATCAATGCAAGGTCGCAGAGAACCGTCCTTCTTCCCCACAAAAAAGAACCCCGCCCCCGCTGGAGAAGAGGAGGGTTGTATGAACCCGGCTGCTAGAGAATCAGAAATGTATTTCTCCATAGCCTCTCTCTCAGGAACTGAAAGTGAATATAATTTGCCCTTAGGCGGAGACGTACCTGGCAGTAAATCTATAGCACAGTCATAGGGACGGTGAGGAGGAAGAGAAGCAGCCCGAGACTTACTGAACACTTCCTTCAGGTCGAGGTACTCCCTGGGCACGTTACTCAGATCCGCCACCTTCTCCTGCAACACAGAACCAGAAACAGATGGACAAGCAGACAAAAGACAGGATTCATAACATTTAACGCTCCATTCAGTAACCAACTTCAGCTGCCAATCAATCCGGGGATTGTGTTTGATGAGCCAGGGGTGTCCCAGGACGATGGGGGCGTGAAGGGAGTCCAGAATGTAGAATGAGATGCTCTCACGATGGTTGCCAGACACCGTGAGAGTGATGGGATCCGTGATGGAGGTGATGGTGGGCAGGTTCTGGCCATTGAGGGCGTGTACGGCAATGGAGTCTGTGAGGGGCTGGAAAGGAACATGATTACGTTGTGCAAAAGAAAAATCCATAAAATTACCCTCTGCTCCCGAATCCAAAAGTGCCGTGCAGTGCTGATCCTGTTGCTGCCATCTAAGCCTAACCGGGAGGAGCGTGGAGGTGGTGTTGAACGAGGACTTGTTAGCGGAAATCCCACCCGACAGTAGCCTCTTACTTACTGCCGGGCTGGCCCTTTTACGGGGCAGTTAAACGCGAAATGACCAGCTGCCCCACAATATAGGCAGAGTCCTTGGGATCTCCGCCTCTCCTTCTCCTCCCGGGAAAGCCGAGCCCGACCCACCTGCATGGGCTCGGGATCGTGGAAAGGGCTGACCGCGTCGCTGCCGCTGGCTCGAGTTGGAAAGCCCTCCCCAGGGGGGAGCCGAGCGGGTGTCCATCGACGCTCGGCTCGGGAGAGTCGAGCATCTACCCGCAGGGCCAGGTCAATGAGGCCGTTGAGGTTGGCGGGTAAATCCAGGGCGTAGATCTCCTTCTGGACGCGGTCAGCCAACCCATGCAGGAACATGTCCCACTGCGCCTCCTCGTTCCACTGGCACTCAGCCGCCAGGGTTCGGAACTCGATGCTATAGTCTGAAACGGACCTCCCCCCCTGTCGGAGGTCCGCCAGTGTCCGCGCTGCCTCTCTGCCAGAGACAGCGCGGTCAAAAACCTGTTTCATTTCGGCGGAGAGTGCTGAGAACGAGGCACAGCAGGGATCTTGGTTCTCCCACACCGCCGTTCCCCACAGTGCCGCCCTCCCCGTCAACAGGGTGAGCGCGAACGCCACCTTGCTCTCCTCACTAGAGAATGTGCAGGGTTGGAGTGTAAAATGCATCGAACATCTAGTGAGGAAAGCGCGGCAGAAGTTCGGCTCACCTCCGTAGAGTTCTGGTGGGGGAAGGCGGGGCTCCGGCTGATGTTCCGCCCCAGATGGTCCAGACGGGGCGATCGGAGCGGGTGGGGCAGGCGGTGTGGTCGGCGCAGCGGGACTACGGAGCTGGTTGACTGCTTGGGTCAGGTCGGACACTCGTCAAGTCAAGTCAAGTCAAGTCAAGTCAAGATTATTTATACAGCGCTTTTTACAATACAAGTTGTGTCAAAGCAACCTTACAGTATTAAAATAATAAAATGTCAATAAAAGTGCAAAAGTTCCATATTGCAGCAAAGTCAAATTAGAGAGGACTCATCTGGTTCCCATGGCCTTGTGCCGGTGGCCGTTTAGGGTAGGAGTTCTTTCTGATGATCTGTCTCTGGGGCTCCTCTAGTTGACACGGTATCCGCTGACATTCGGCTGTAGGTGTTTATCCACCTCTTGGTACGGACTGGATCCGGGGGACTGCAGTGACCATCTGATCTGGATACGGACTGGATCTGGTGGCTATGGTGACCTGGGAATAAGAAACAAACAGACTAATATTAATGTAGATGCAAGAGTTCCAAGTTGCCACAAAATCAGATTGGAGAGGACTCATCTGGTTTTCGCTGTCTTGCGTCGATGGCCGTCTAGGTGATGAGGTCTTCACTGATGATCTGTCTCTGGGGCTCATCTAGTTGATGTGGTCTCTGCTGACATTCAGGGCTGTAAAGGATATCTCTGGGTGCTGATGGGTACAGACTGGATCCGGGGGACTGCAGTGAACGTCTGATCTGGATACATGATCGGTGGCTACGGTGACCTCGGAATAAGAAGGAAAGATACTAGTATTAGCGTAGATGGCATTCTTCTTCTGATGCAACGAGTACATCAGGTGTTATAGGAAGTGTCCCTGGTTCCGGTTGACCTAAAATAATGCAGCTTAACAATCCTT
Source organism: Garra rufa (assembly GCF_049309525.1). Lineage (NCBI taxonomy): Eukaryota > Metazoa > Chordata > Actinopteri > Cypriniformes > Cyprinidae > Garra > Garra rufa. Next base: position 39,763,471 of record NC_133364.1, on the reverse strand, counting down.
TAACGGATTTGGATTGTGAAATGTATTAAGTGTAGGCCAGGTTACTAGGGTGTTGATGGCGGCCCCTGACGTAGCTGTGTCTCTCTCTTGAACGTCCAGCCGGGAAAAGCATTCGCGGAGTGCCTCTTCCATGGAAATCTGTTTTGTGCCTGCTGCTTCCATTTCTGGTCTGACAGTTCTGTAACAATGAGAGAATGAGGAGGAAGCAAATGCAGTGTAGAAAAACAGAATTTATTGAATAAAGGTAAATGATGATGATGGCTGATGATGGTGGTGATGAATTCCCGGCTGAGTGACACGAGGGCTTAGACGGCTGGTGAATGATGTGTGGTGATCTCCGTGGTGAAGCGTGTATCCAATCCAAATCAACAAGACTCCAAAGAATAATCCAACGAACACGAACTCCACAAGAAGACAAACCCACAAACATCCAACATGTAGAACTGTCAGACAGGGAAGAAGAGATTGAGGTGAGTATTTGTAGCCAGTGATGATGAGGGACACCTGGTGCAGGACTGATTGGCAGCTGCGCTGAATGAGCGTGACGCACAACATAATCACACACACACACAGAGACATGGCCTGAGAACACGGCAGATGTGAGAACCGTGACAGTTTGATGAGAAGCTGAAGTGCACGTTGATATCATCAAAATCATTGATTCATATTGGCAGAAGTGATGAGACCGTAAGTTTTAAATGCCCATATCTTGTAAACACAAATTTTGTTGTTGTTTTGAAGCACACTAGCTTATAGATAATCTTAAGGCTAATATATTCATACTAAAAGTAAAAAAAAACTTTAATTTTGATTTCATGGGGACTTTAAAGCCTTCATGTGTAATGCATTATAATGTAATGTGTGCTGTAATGCAGTATATATAGTTTTAAACAATTATAACTGAATTTAAAATGCATAGTGTAACAATGAATAGAGTATTTTAATGTATTAAATATAAACGTATTAATGGAATTGTACAATGCATTACAAAACATAATAATGCAGTAAAACTACTTATAAAGGGATTAAGCAAAGTGTTACCAAAATGTAGTACATTAACCATGTTTATTTCCTATATGGTATAAACAACTTCACATATCCTGAGGATGTAAATTTGTAGTAAAACAATATAAACAACATATATGACAGCAGCACTCGATATATAGGAACATACATGTCATATATAACATTTCTGTATGGGTGTGTGTGTGTGTGTGTTGACGTCTGACCGTCATTCTTTACATTCTCACGTCTCTGTCTGAGAACAGTTGACTGTTCTGTGAGAGAAATATCAGAGCTGATGTTCAACACCACAGTTCAGAGGAAAGAAAAGACAGATGTACAAACACTGAGGTGAGTGTTTCATTTTTTCATTGCTTTCTAGTATGAGCTTTAATGCTGTGCTGAAGCATGTTAATGATTTTATTTAAAGCTTTTTATGTTGTAAAGAAATAGATGATCAAGTGTGTCTTTGTAGATGAATCACAGAAAGCTCATTATGAAATTGTTGCTACATGGAGTGAAATTACTATATTATTAATTTTACCAGACTTAGTTATTCTGTGATTCTCAAACAGCATTTCTTATCATGCGCTCTTCAAAACTGTGTGAAGTTCTGCCTCATAGAGTGATTTAATACTTTGCGCTAAAATCTGTAACAGACTCATTCAAATAAACTAGCAACTTTTCGACCTCATTAACACATTCTCTGAGAACAGCTCTCAAATACAGAAATAGTGTCCATAAAAAAACATCATTTTCTAGATCTGTGAGATTGGAAAACTAAGGCTGTGGCACAGATAATCTGTGCATCATGCATGTGCTGAAAACATCTGACACTTGAGATTTTTATCTGAAGTAAAGTAACCCTGAAATGTGACATAAAGCTGTAAACAGCATTTCAGCAGAGTCAAACCGGTTTTATTTTGTTTTCTTGAAATCGTCCTGGTTTAACTGGTTCTGGTTCTTTTTCCTGCAGTTCACCAATTAATAATTGTTACAGCAGGCCATTCATCTTTCTACACAAATAGAGTTAACAAAAATATCAGAAACAGTAAGAGTATCGTTGATTATTTCTACTCATTCTTAACATGTTTGACTATGTTGTTCTTCACAATGAAAGACTGTTAAAAATGCTGTTAAACTGCTTTTCATCAGTAATCCGCTGCAGCTCAGTACAATTACTGATACAGTATATTGACACAGACTCTTCCCAGTAAGCACACGTACATCTGCAAGATGTCTGTTATAGATCTCTTGATCTGGAAAGTATCTGCTGAATACAAACGTCTGTAAGATGTCAGTTTTACATACCTTCTAAATCATAAACATCTTAAAGACATCGGATAGGAAACATCCAATAGACGTACTGTAGATGAACAAACTACGTCAGATGTAAATGCAGACGTCAAATAGGCGTCTCCAAGATGTACGTGTGCTATCAGGGTTCATTCTCATGGTTATGCTGAGTCTAGTTAAAGCATCACCAATGGCATACACTGCAGGTAGCTTTAATGCAGCTGCAGCATCACATTGACACAGAAACTGTTACTCATGCTTTATGTTTTCAGAGCAGGACTCCAAATTTGCTATGGTTAATGTTGAGACTGTCCTGTTGAACTGTTAACTGTTGAAGAAGAATAAGAACGCCAACAATTTCAATAGGTGCCTTCGCATCTTCGGTGCTTGTAGGGCTGCACGATAAATCGAAATGAAATCGCAATCGTGATTAAACAGAAGCTGTGATTGTCATGCGTATCTTTTAGTGAAGCACGGTGACCTGTGATTTCCATTTCTATGTGATCTGTGATCAGCAGTAAATCTTCATCTGAAGGCCAGAGGGCGCTCTCTCTCTGAAACGGCATAAACACCTGAAGGAGAAATCTAGAAAACACCTACCGCTGCAGCTGAATAAAGCGAAATAAAAATTTAACTGCTTTCATTGATTCAATTCATTATAATGAAGTATATTTATACTGCAATGCCTTCACCACTGCTTAGAATACTATGTACTATGTTCTGTGCGTTATTATGTGTAAGAAGCCACATCATTTCATAAAAGTATTAATTTCAAACACTCGACTGATGCTATGAAGTAAGTTTGGATTAAAAATATTGTTTAAGGTGGTATTTTCACGTGCTTTGAGATGTAGCACCATTTTTTACACAGCGCCATAGTTCACTGAGAAGCTACGCAAACAGCTCTCATTGCAAACGATTTCTTTTTGATTGCATTATAGTGCGATCTTTTAGTTTATTAAATCTATTTCGATTATGAACGCGATTAGGCGTATCTTCTAAGTGAACTATGGCTCTGTGTACTACATGCTGCACCATCTCAAAACAGGTGCTGGAGATTTACGGCTAAGCACAGAACTTGTTTTATTGACAAAATGCGCATGACAATCGCCTTGGATTAATCGAGCAGCCCTAGGTGCTTAGACCATAAAACACATCGAGAGCACTGCAATGCATGCTTGTGCTGTCCTCTGATTGTTGACAAGATGCAGCGCATGCTCTATGAATCCTACTTCCCCACCGCATATTTAATTGCAGTTCAGTAAAAAAAGTATGTTTAGTCTATCTTGTTTTTTTGTTTTGTTTTTTCAGGAAAACTAACATCCAAAAGGACTATAGGAGCACATAGATTCCTCCTTCATCTCCTAAGCTGCCCGACAGTCAGAACGGCCCTACTCCAAGGTAACAACACAATGTTTAAGTTGTCAGGTTTGGTCTCCCCTGATTTATCATTGCAAATATATTTGAAGAACAGAGCAGCAAAAAATACAACCTGCATATTTTTAAATGCTTAAGACAGATTTTACCATCTGAACCTTACCGTGATTAGCTGTTCTCGTAATTTTTGCCTAATATTTGCATTGGGCAGTTAAGACCTGCCTAAACATTCAATGCTCTTGGCCGCTCTCAGTGCGTTCTCTGTGCCAGTGGACACGCTCTATTTGCCCAGTTTAAGGGTAGTTTTGATAAAGTGGTTCAGGCTGTAGGATTGGCCTGCAGAAATGTTATTTACATGATGGTATAAAACTGTATGGTCTAGTAACGTAATGCAAACTGGTTTGCAGATCTTATATGTTTAGGGTTTAAGAATATTTAAGTTAGACCTGAATTGGTTACAAAACTGATGTGTGAGATGTTTAAACAGTTACTTGTTCCCAGCTTGTATAAAGAAAGTTACCCAATAGATAGTTTAGTGGCATTTAATAATGCCATTGAGGACTTGGGTATGGATTGTTGTGTTTCAGAGCATGATGATGAGCAGCTACACATTTCTCTCAATATGATGTTTTATTAACAAGCCCTCCCCCCAGACAGCATGCCAAATATGCTTACTTACTATCACATTATATGAGAGTGCAAACTCATGAAACAGAGATATTGTAACCCATCTGATTACCCAGCTACAATTTTTTCTTTTCTAAAAGGTTCTAACATTACCAAGCAGTGTTCTAGTAATGTTTTCAGCAGGTAGTTTTTTGTTCTTAGAATGTTCTCCTAAAAGGTAAGATAACAATCTTTAAAAACATTCAAAAAATGCATAGTGATAACACTGCTAGAACATTATTGCCTAATGTTATTTTGAAGTTTTCAATGGGTAGTTTTATTTTTATTCTCAGAATGTTCTCTTTAAAGATTGGATAACAGTTTCTAACAGCATTTTAAAATAAATGTTTAGTGAAAATGTTGTTAGAACATTATTCCTTAACATGCTACTAAAGTTTTTTACAGGAAGTTTATTTTTTGTTCTGACAATGCTCTTTTGATTGTTAGGATAACATTTTCTAAAAACATAAAAACAATACTCTATAAGAGTTTACATATATTTGTTGTAGCATGTTGAATATTGGAGATCGTTTTTGGGCTACTAAGTTTTCAGGGGCCCCCAGAATTTCCATGCTTCCATCATCTCAGGCTTCAATGATGTCAGTATAATGTTTTCTTTTGTGGCAGAGAGAACCTTCTTCTTTTGTTACAGTGAACAGTGAACAAAATCTGTTACCTAAACCTAAACAGACTAGAATAACCATGGTTGATAATACTTGCACATGTAAAAGAAAACCAAACATGGATGCAAGAACAGCTGCTACTTCTTGCCCAACTTGTGCATGAAAACATTAAAGAGAATTTATGAAATGTTTCAATAATGTTTGTTCAGAGAAGGATTGCCAGCAATAGCCATTTTAGCCTTGTTAGTGATTTAGTCTTAATGATTTGGCTACCCCTTACTTGACTTTAATGTCAAAACACGATTTTTTTTTTTTGTTTTCTTGTATAAATATCTAAACATTCCTGAATCAAGATGCATTTACTTGACAAGTAAAATCACTTTCAGACTTGATATTAATGATTTTTTTTAAATGTTTGTTAGTTTTTGCTTAAAACAAGCAAAATATCTGCCAATGGGGTAAGAATAATAATCTTAATCTGAAGGCTTAACAAGAGTATTTTTCTGTACCCAAATAAAACAAGAAAATGAAAAAAGGCAAAGCAATCGCAATAGCAATGAAAACATGGAAAATGCTTGGTAGAGTCCACATAGGCAGAACAATACTTTGCCAAGACCTGTTTGGCATGGCCATGCTTATATGGCTGCCAAACAGGAAGTAACCATAGAAGCAGAGGGAGCAGTAACAGTCTGTGTTGGGTAAGGGCTCCCTCTGCTGGCCTGGTGTTACAAAGTTAGAAGCTACTTTTTTATTTAATATATTAAAAAATATTAAATATATTTTCTTTAATAAATTATATTTTAACAAAGTGTTATGATTTGTAGGATGTAGATTTTTGCTTAAATAACATAATATAGATGCAATTTTGTCAAAGATGCATATTGTTGCTGACAAGAGAATAATCGTATATCATGCAGAGGCAAAATCCTGCATGGGCTTTTCATGTACAGTAAGCTGTTCAACAGCACATTTGTAATCCTGTTTCATATTACTCAACAGTAGTTGCTGAAGTGTTACTACTCATTGGTCCTGCTTTATTTCCTGTATTGTTGTGTTGTATTATTGATGGACCATTATTCTAAAGTGTTACCATATTATTTTAAAAAGAAGTGATTATTCAGCTTTCTTGCCTCATTAATTTTTATCAAGAGAACATTTTGAAGTCCATGTGAACCCAAAGAGCAACTTGATATCATTGTGCAGGTGCAAGTTCAGCTGAACTGTGACATCATATATTTCAGTGCTGTCCGTCTTTTGATTTAATTTAAATTTGTTGTCCATTCAAATTTTCACATAATGTAAATTCATATTTGGCACTGTCTAAAAGTACATATTTCTATGAAACAATACTATGCATTCTCACTTAAGGCCAGTAAAACAATCTTTTATAGGTGTTCCTTTTAGCCCTGGGCATATGCAGCATTGGAGAGGATGAGTCTGATCTAAATATATAAGAAATGAACAGTATTTAGTCTGCACAAATTATGTTGTTATTATTGTTTATTGTTTTTTTTTTTTGTTAATCAAGAATCAACGTAATATGATAAAATGCTCCAAATCATTAGAATATGTTAGTTTCCTGAGTGGCCCCAGATGTTTTCAGTGTTTTTTAAATCTTTTTACTTGGAATTTCAGATATGTTGCATGTGGGTCTTTTGATGATAGATAGTGATTCTTCACATAGTTTTACTATTATGTCTAGAGTCCCTTTGAAAACTGGTTTTGTTAGTTTTTCCCACAGTCCAGAGACAAAAGGAGTTTCATAACTTCTGTTTGAGATGCAGTTCCATGGAGGAACAAGAAATGTACATTGGTATTGTTTGTGGTTTGTAAATACTACTCAATAAAATACTTATTAAAATACTTTAAATTCTTTTCATAAATAGACACATTCATATGGGCAGTTAAGTACATTTAAAAAAAAATACTTCTACAAAATAGATTTAAAGAGGTCATGAAATGCATTTTTTTTAATTATTATTTTTTTTTAAAGTGCACTTATAATCTTAGTGTGGTACTTCCATTAAAAAACTACCTTATTTTAGCCTCTGATTTAAACGCTCTGTTAGATGCCCCGTTTGTGAAGGAATCACTCTTTGTAGTCGACTGTGTTCAAAGACTTGAATCTGAATTGGCTTGCAAGTCAGTTTGAACTATTTGTTCACTTACCCTGAATGCAATGAATCATCTAAAGTGGTTTCTCATTTTGAATCCTAACATGAACTTACAGTCATATAATTTCTGTGTCGAAATACAGCCATTTCACACATTTTCACACGAGAGGCAAACAGTGTGGTGTCTTTAAAAACTACTTCACATCTCTTTGTCCTGCAGCAGTGAACTGGTGAAGAATGATGGCATCTGTTAAAGAGCAGCTCCTGAACTCACTGAAGGAACTGGAAGAAGCTCATCTGAAGGAGTTTCAGTGGCGCTTAAAGGCTAATCATAAGTTTATACCAAAGTGTGAAATTGAGAATGCAGATAGGTTAAAAACAGTGGATGAAATGGTGAATTGTTTTGGAGCAGAAGCTGTAAAGATCATGGTCGACATCCTGAGAAAGATGAACCAGAATGATCTGGCTGAGCAGCTTGAGAACAGACCTATTCCAGGTATTGACAACACTTTATTCACTGTGACTGTAACTTGAGTAGCTTTTAAAACTAGAAAAGATATTCGGTAAATATCAATCACTGCCTGTACATTGAAGTGACAAATATAACAACAAGCAAAAACTGCAAGCCCAAGCAGAATAGCAAAACATCTTCAAGTACATTTAATGAAACAGTGCATTTAGCCGTGATTTTACAACTTCTGCATGAAACGGTTACTTTCAATAATCCTAACCGTCATAAAGTCTCATGTTTTGTTTGGTGTGCTATATGTTAAAGGGTTAGCTCAAATAAAAATCCTTTTATTAATTACTCACCTTATTGTTGTTCCAAACCTGTAAGACCTTCATTCATTTTTAGAACACAAATTAAGAAACCTTTGATAAAATCTGAGAGCTCTCTGTCCCTACATAGACAGCAAGGTTTCTATCACCTTCAAGGTCCAGAAAGGTACCAAGAATATCAACAAAATAGTCTATATCAGGGGTTTTCAAACCTGTCCTGGAGCCTCCCCTGCCCTGCACATTTTGTATGTCTCCCTTATTAGGCACACCCAATTCAGGTCTTGCAGTCTCTACTAATGAGCTGATGATTTGAATCAGGTGTATTAGATGAGAGAGACAAGCAAAATGTGCAGGGCAGGGGAGGCTCCAGGACAGGTTTGAAAACCCCTGGTCTATATGACATCAGTGGTTTAACCGTAATTAGTGATCAAATGATTATCCTTTCAGGATTGTTAGTGAAAATTAAATCTAGCGTTGTCTCTTTAACATACATAAGTACTCTCCCTCCCCTTCCCAAAGTTCTGTCACATATAAAACATTGATAACCAGGCATCATAAAAACACTTGTAGAAGATGACTGCTTAAACCACATTTCGGATATACAATGAAAGTCCAGATTCAGATATGAATTGGATAAAAGAGATAAAACAAGACAAAAGATGTTCACTCTTTGAACCAATGCTCCTGATATTTAAAGGTCCACCAAAAGTCCTCTCGGTTTCATTTTTGGGTCCCAAAGAACCTTTGCATGGTTAACAGTTTTTGAAACTTCTACATACTCTGCTTTCTCACCAAAGGGTTTCGACACGAGGAGACATTAGTTTTGTATGTTAATGCATCTGTATTAATACTTTATTTTCAGTATCACTTTATTTTTTAAAATCTAAATATTTAAAAAGTCCTTAGCCATCTTCAAGAATCGGCTAAAACATCGGCTAAAATCTCTTCCATCTTTATTTGACCCTCTAACCTCTAGCATTCTATAGACCCTTTTTCTGTTAGTAAACATTGTGATGTTTTTCGGTGTGCAGGGCTTAGATGGAGGCAAAAATAATCCCCTGACCGCTTCACTAATGCTAGCTATTACGGTTTGTTAGCTTTTTTAATAAAAATAACTGGCTAAAACCCAATTGTACTTGAATATGTAAGGTCACTCACTGTCCAGGAACTCGATTGCTATTTGAATAAGTAAACTTTAACAAACAAAACCAGATTGGGGACCCATACAAGCTTAACGTTACTCAAAGGGCGAGACATCACGGGCTGGTGACGTAAGCGACCAGGAAGCTATAAAAGCATGTGCGCCGGCCACAGCGTCAGCTACAAAGGGTGAAGCGAGCGCTCGCAAGGATGCCGGAAGTATGGTTCGAGACGAAGCATCACGGTCCCTCGGGGAACCAGGGTTACATACGTAACCTGTGACGTTTCCCTCTGGGAACTCGAGCTACGTCGAAAACGCTATGGGGAACGAGATGCCCATGCCTCAAGAATTCCAAATCCCTGCCTAGGAGTAGCTAGGGCAAGAGAACAGAAGCGCCAGGAGTGGCACGAAGGTCAAGGTCATAGAACCTGACGAAGGTGAGGGGCGTGGACCATCCCGCTGAATTGCAGATTCAGGCACTGTTGAAGACTTTTTTATGATTCTGTGGTGTCATCTGTGATCTTGTATGCTGTCACCTGCTGGGGAGGGGGATTGCTTGAGAAGGAGAAGAATAAACTTAATAAGTTGATAAAAAAGGCAGGTTCTGTTGTGGGTTGCGCGTTGCCCACTATTGATGTGAGTGCACAGGATAGAATGATAAATTGGTCAGTATAATGAAACAAGATTGTCATCCTCTTCATGGAACAGTTCAAGCATGTGTGAGCACTTTTAGCTCAAGATTAATTCAGCCCCGATGCCATAAGGAACGATATAAAAAGTCATTTTTACCAACAGCCATTAGCTTATATAATCGATGTCATATTAGATGATTGATGTATTATTTTAAATTGTATTTGTGTAATATAGTGTAGAGTTGTATTATGATGCTTGAAACTAGGGGGCTGTATGAAATATTGTATTATGAAGTATCTTTTCCTTTTTATTATTTTTTGTGATGAGCTGCTGTGACATGAGAATTTCCCTTTGGGATTAATAAAGTTAAATCAAATCAAATCAAATCAAATCAAATGTCCTGCATTGGGACACCAGCGAGAAGAGCTTTAGAAGCAGCCATAGCGCATGTAAAGTGAACCTTTACCCCCAGCGGAGAGGGGAGACCAGAGGACTCGTATCAACGATCCATCTGCTCAGAGTTTGTTTAGCAGCCGGTAAACCCCTCTTACTGTAGGTTTACCGTAACACACAAGCAACTGGTCCGACCTATGCCACAGGGTAGCTCAGTGCAGAAACTGGTCACATGCAATTAAGCTTCTGCTGGCCTTGATCCATGAAAGGAGGAGGACAGAATGCCTGAAGCACGACTGGCTGTGGGGTAGAGGTAGGGTCCTTGGGTACATTCCCTGTTCTAGGGTAAAGGAAAGCTTTGGCCATACCAGGCGCAAAGTCAAGACAAGATGGGGCCACCGAAAGGGCCTGCAGGTCCCCCACTCTCTTCGAAAAAGACATAGCTAAGAGCAACATAGTCTTTATTGATAAGAAGTGGTTTGAGATCTCCTTGATTGGTTCGAAGGGGGGATTACAGAGGGCTTCGAGCACCACAGCTCAGAACTGATTTGAGACACGAACTGATTGAGTGTCAGCATCCTGAACTTCAGCCTCTTGACCCACATTGGGCAGTAGTTTTCACGCTGCTAAACAGTCTACTAAGGCAACCAGCCTCTGGTGTTGCCTGAACTGCTAGCTCTGTAACCTGTTACGACGGACTGGCAGAAGAAATCCAAACTAACTGCTCTAGGGACCCCCGTAGGGGTGGCGAGCCCCTCAGCTCCGCTACGCAAGTGGACGGGAAGAACCAAGGTTTTGACTCGCAGGAGACCGGTTGATTGTCAGGACTGCTTAGCCGAGGACTTCCTCGACTGAATCACAACCCTCAGGTTGGATCTACCCTCACTCAAACTTTTGCCCTTGCTCTCAGACATGTTTCACTTGAAAAAGAAAGCTATGCAAACTGTGAAAACTGTGAAACCGCGCACACGCACACGCACACGCACACACACACACACACAGAGCTTCGCTGAATGAAAGAAGCTGACGCCGTTGCCGGCACACATGCTTTTATAGCTTCCTGGTCGCTAATTTCACCCACCCGTGATGTCACGCCCTTCTATTCGTCAGTCTACACGTATATCAGAGTGTGGTTCGGTATGGTCCCCATAACTTTTTTGGACGCAGCTCAAGTTCCCGGAGGGGAGCTCACCTTTATCTAGTCACAAAGATGTATGTATGTATGTATATTTCAGTTTCAGCAGGCAACGATTTTTACAACTAATTACATAAGAGTGAACTGGGCCAAAATGCAAAAAAGTTAAACCATTCAATGTGATTGATATATTATTTGAAGATGCATGTATCATGTAATGGCCAAATAGTTATTTTAAAGTATATACCTCCTGTAAATGATGTAAGTTTACAGTGATATTTCAGTACCTTTACATTACTATTAGGGATGCACGATATTTATCGGACAGATGAATTATTGACCGATATGGGTAAAAAATACGTCATTTTTATTGCTCCGATAAATAAATGAAATCCGATCCGATAAAGTACTATTGCTGGTAAATCAATCAATCAGTCTGGTTTATCTGAGATTCATCTGCTTTCCGAGTGCAAGTCACTGCAGCTGTAAACTGCAGTGACTCTCGGACTTTGTCGCGTTTAATACGTCATCATCTGTATCGTCATCATCGCCTTCGCTGGTCTGGAAGTTTTTCACGGTGGAAGATGAGGATAATGCTATTGCTATTTGCAACACATGTTTAGCAAGGATTCTGAGAGGAGGTAAAAAGCCGTCTACTTTTAACACAACAAATCTTATAAATCTCACTTCAGAGGTCGTCATCGCGGTGAATCTGTTTAAGGGGCCGTTCACATGTCGCGCCTAAAAACGCGTGGAAAACGCTAGGCGCTCCGCTTTCTCTTTCTTTCCAAACCGCTCTGAAGCCTGCTCTGCTGTGCCGTCTGTCGCTGCTAAGCAACCATGACCTGCGCTCTTCATAAAGACGCGGAAGTTTCAGCAAAGGATAAATGGATTTTCAGCATTAAAAATCGCATGCAGTAGCTCTTTTATTAAATTTATTTAAAAATGTTTATTCCTGTACTGCTATGATAAGCTGTTTCTCCACCTTGGCTGTGCTTTCAATGTTAAGGGAAAGGGTGAAGCTGATTGGTTGGTTCATGTCACATGACCTGCATTGGGCTTGCGGCATTCTGAACAGTTGAGATGTTATTATCTCGATTCTGATGTTTTATTCTAATAAGATAAGAATGGATTACACGTAAGCTTTACCGGACATTTGGACACCTGACTTTACTCCATGATGCACTTTTAATTTTTTCCAGGTTGACAAATGTCAAAGCATTTTATTTATTTAGAATTGTGGTGTTTTACACAAAAAAATAAAAACATTTTTGAAGAGTTAGCACTGATGTTTGCTATGATTGTTAGATCCAGATATACAGTATAATTTACATTTCATTGGTTTATCTTAGATTTTGTATTCTCCTGGGTGCACAAAATTATCATATAAAAATATTGGTATCGGTATCGGCATCGCCATCAGGCTCAAGAAGGACTTAATTATCGGCTATCGGTAAAAAATCTTCATATTGTGCATCCCTAATTACTATCATACACATTTGATGTAAGATGTATATTTTCTAGAAATAAAAATTATGTATTTGATTCTTTCTTACCAAGATCTTAAAAATACCAGTATCAATCAATCATAACAATGTATATACAATTACAGATAATTAAGCATATAAATTGTCAGTTTGTTGTTTTACACACATGCACACAGACATTATTTCATACACTACATAGTCTGAGATGCATAAGAAATATTTAGACGCGTAACACAAACCATAACTTATAACAAAAGACAACACTTTATTTAACCTTTTCTGATAATAAGTGTGCACTGCAGACACAAGCATTTTTGACGATCATTTCTGTCCAGTGCTCTCGTTTTATTGCATTTAATAGCTGTCCTTATATTTTTTTGTAAGGCAGAGGCAGCATGTATGCAGATCTATTTTGAACTGATGCCTGTACTACGTTGATACTGGAAACCAACATCACAAAAAGATGAGTTTTTAGGCTCCTTATGAGGCCGAATCTGTGCTGGGTTGAATTGACCTCCAGTTTTCCCTTTGTTTTGCCTCCAGTTAGTGTTGTGTCGTAATCATAGCGTCACCTCTAAAAGGGTCTTTATTCTATTTATATTATGAAAAAGGAAAAAAAAGGCTTCTCTATCTCTATCTTTTCTATCTGAAAAAAAAAAAAAAACCTCACTCTATTTATAAAATATATAAAGACTTGAATGAAGTTCTGGTTTGGAACAACCATGTGATTCATGACAGATTTATTTATTTATTTATTTATTTTGGGTGAACTAACCATTTAATACCAGTGTGAGATTGTCATATAGCTCCTTTCTATATTACAAGGAGCCATTCAAGGAATTTAACCTTGACAATAAATAAAAATCATGGGGTACTGTTGAATAAATACGTCCACAAAAGCCTGATCACACTGACATGAAATTTTCCACATGGAGAGAGGAAAGGGGATTTCCATCTTCCCTGCTGTCCACTACAATTATTTTCATAAATGTGCTTTATTTTTTGTAATCAGAATTTGAATTTTTAAAAAATATAATCACTTCGTTTTTTCCCTCTCTCTTAAATGCTGTAGTTGACATTCCACCTCCTCTTCATGACCACAGAGAGATCAGCCTCAAACTGAAGGACAAATTAAAACTGGACTACAACCGGATATTGGTTGGTAATTCTCAAACAGGTCACAGAGAATACCTGAACGATATTTACACTGATTTATTTGTGGTGGAGAATGAGACTGGAGGAAGAGTGAATGATCATGAGGTGATACAGATTGAATCAAATCACAAGCAACTGACCTCTAAGGAGACGCCAATCAAGTGTAATGACATGTTTAAAGTTCAGGGTGACACGAGTCGACAAAACAGAAAAGTGCTGACAGTGGGGATTGCAGGAGTGGGAAAAACTGTCTCTGTTAATAAATTCATCCTTGATTGGGCTGAAGGAACAGAAAATCAGGATATAGTCTTAATATTCCCACTTCCATTTCGTAGATTGAATTTGCTTAAAAAAGATTACAGTCTCATTGGACTACTGAACAAATATTTCTTCAGTAGTCCTGAAGAATTGTCCTCTCTTCCTAAGGGTGATGGTAAGGTCATGTTCATCTTTGATGGACTGGATGAATGTCGCTTCCCTTTGAGCTTTAAAGAGGATGACAGCTTTACAGATGTTAATGACAAAACAACAGTGAGTGTCATAGTAACAAACCTTATCAAGACACAACTGGTTCCCTCTGCTCTTATCTGGATCACATCCAGACCAGCAGCAGCCAGTCTGATACCTCGAGAATACATTGATCAGGTGACTGAGGTACAAGGATTCAGCAATGACCAGAAAGAGCGATACTTTAACAACAACAGCCGTCCTGAGGATGCTGGAAAAATCATTCGTCACATCAGGAAATCCAGGAGTCTGTACATCATGTGCCACATCCCTGTCTTCTGCTGGATCTCTCTCACAGTTCTAAAACCTTTGCTGGCTGAAGAGAGCAACGACAAAACACCCACAACTCTCACAGGGATGTACATAAACTTCTTACTTACTCAGCAACAACAGATGGAAAAAAAATTCTGGGATAATGCTGAACCTAAAGCCAATGCCAGGTCTTTTGAACAGGTTATCCCGAAGCTTGGAAAACTGGCATTTCAACAGCTACAGAAAGGAAATCTGATTTTCTACAAAGAAGATCTTGAGGAGTGTGGACTAGATGTCAGTGAAGCAGCAGTGTTTTGTGGGTTATGCACTCAGATGTTTCAGGAGGAAAAGGTTCCTAAAAGAAGTGTTTACAGCTTTGTACATCTCAGCATCCAGGAATTCCTTGCTGCTCTCTATGTGTTTTTAGTTAACAGAGGCAGGAAATCAAACCCACTTCTTAATTCCTGGAAAAAGAAACTGTCATGGAATGTGTCCAAAAAGAATCTGTTTAAACTTAATAAGACTGCAGTCAAGAAGGCTTTACAAAGTGAGAATGGACACCTCGACCTTTTCCTCCGCTTTCTCCTGGGTCTCTCACTGGAGTCCAATCAGTGTAACCTGAAGGAGATAGTACCAGGATTGGAGCTCAAATCAGAGACTGTCAAAGACACTGCTGACTATATCAAAAAGATTATAGAGAAGGAGGAATCAGTAGAGAGGACCATCAATCTCTTCCACTGTCTGAGTGAACTGAAAGATGACTCTGTGGAGGAAATCCAGAAGAATCTGAGCTCAGGAAATCTTGCAGCACAGAATCTCTCCTCTGCTCAGTGGTCTGCTCTGGTTTATGTGCTCCAGATGTCAGAAAAGACTCAAGAGAAATTTGAACTTCAGAAATACAGAAAGTCTGATGAAGCACTGATAAGACTGCTGCCAGTGATCAAAAACACCAGAAGAGCACTGTAAGAGTCTTAACTTAACAATTACCTTACTAAATATCAATAAGCAGCAAATTAAGAGTTTACCAGTTAAAAATCATAGCTAGTGGTTTGTTAATAGTCAGAACTGGACCTTAAATAATATTGTTGTTTTGTTCTCCACACAGGCTACAGTTTTGTAATCTCACAGCTCAGTGTTGTGAGAGTTTGTCTTCAGCTCTACAATCCTTAAACTCAGTCCTGAGCGAGCTAGACCTAAGTAATAATGAGGTGCAGGATTCAGGAGTAAAGCTTCTTTCTGATGGACTGAAGAGTCCCAACTGTATGTTGGAGATACTAAGGTTTGATTTCATTAGATTTTTTTTAACATTAATTTTAAAAGATCACACTGCTTACATTTATTATATTTGTATGGTGACCACAAGGGGACAGTTCGGTTCACTTAATTTTGTCACGGCCATGACATATTAACTTGTGGGAATGTCTTATTATGTCATGGCCATGAGATAATTTTGTGGAGGTAACAACATCCTTATGTTGTGGTCACGCAATATGAAGTCGAGGCATCAAGATTCTGTTTTGAGGAAAGAAAATCCATTTCTTGTGGCCAATACTTTTTATGACTTTATATGAACCACATATTTTTCTAACACTGGCCATGAGTTTAATGCGTAAACAAACCAGCGTGACCATAGTAACCCGGAATTATCAGATGGATTTATTCATATTTTATTATGAATGAAGAATTATGTAAAATATAGGCGATTCTGCCTATGTGCGATGTAGACAGCATTCTGAAGTTTATCATGAATAAATGTTATATAAAATACATCAAATAGGCCTATAAGAAAACATTTTTATTCACCCCACAGTCTTGTAAGGTCATTAACCGATCATATTTTTTTCTATAATATTTATAATATTATCATAATATTATTATTATTACTACTACTATTATTAGTCTATTATTATTGGTTATATTTTTACATAAATTTTTTCCCCTTGATTTTGATCTCTTTACATTCTAAATGTAAATGATAGCCTACTGTAAATGCTGGACATGCAAATAAATCTTTGATTAGCATAATATGATATGACTGGGATTTTTACTGGAATGCAGTAGGTTGAAATTAACAGTATATTTTAATTTTATTTTGTCTAATTAATAGACTAGACTATATAAATACTATAGTGTTGCATTGAGGAATGAATCATTCATGTAGTTTAATTTGTACAGGCACAGGCATAAATACAATCATTCAAGTCAAATTTTTTTGGCATAATTGTCAGGTGTTTACTAGGGATGCAACAATACAGTTAGTCCATGGTTCAATACGTACCTCTGTTTTTAACCACGGTTTTCGGTTCGGTTCTGATATCTTGCCACTTCAGTGTGGTTTTTTTTTTTGGAACAAATGAACAAAATACTCCTGTAAACCTCTGCACACTAGATAAAGTGTGGTTTAGTATGTGTCTGCTTAATTTTTCTATTGAAAGTGGTATATTTTTTTAGATTTTTACGCAAAATAGAATGGGTTTCATTCATACTGGATGCCAGAGGGCGCCCTTGTGCAAAAATGATGTGATTGAATGATGAAATCTAAGGACAATAAACACTCGTCTGCAATAATATATGGTTTATCTGTGTTCTTCAAGCCATCTCGGGTATTTTCATAAGCTATTGCTAATCGACATACATTGAATATGAGTATAGAATTTATCGTCTGCCTCATTCTGTGATGAGAATCCACATCAGATCACAACATAAGGAAGTTATTTCAAACACTCGACTGATGTTGTGAATTAAAAACAAGTTTTAATGTTTTTGTAACTTGTTTTTATAACTTTTGTTGGACAACAGGATTAGAAAGGCTTATCATTGCATATCATTAGAATGGAAGATGCTCTGCGTGTTGCGTTATTTTATTTTATTTTTTTCAAATATAAGAGGGGAAGCGTTTTCTCATTTCAGCACATGAAATCTTGGGCAAACATACAGCAAATTCCAAGAGAAATAAAAGGAAGGAAGATATTTAGATGCAAAACCGAAAAACCGCAATTCACAAGCACGTATTGAACCGTGGAACGGTTCGATATTATATTGAGTATTGTGACATCCCTAGTGTTTACAGTATTTGCAAAATATAGCAAATACTTATGTAAACGCCTGACAATTATGTTAATACAGTTTTGACTTTATGATTGTATTTATGCCCGTGTGTGATGATAAATTAGCATGTTTTCATTTACAAATGAAACTATGTGACTGGTTTATTCCTCAATGAAACACTATAACTAGTATTTAGTCATGATTAATTATTAATATTAATTAGTCAAAATAAAATAAAATGTTAAATTCAACCTTTAAACTGCAGTTTACTAAAAATCCCAGTTATATGGACCTAGCATAATCAAAGCTTTATTGGCATGATGAGCAATTGAGGCTATGATGATGAGGCTATCATTTACATTCAGAATGTTATGAAGAGAGATCAAAATTAAGGGAAAAAACTATATATTATAAACAAATATAAAAATATAACCAATAAAAATAGACTTATAATAGTAATAATACTACTACTGATAAAAATAACACCAAAAAATCAGACTTACAAGACTGTGGGATAAATAAAACTGTTTTGTTGTAGGCCTATTTCATTTTATGTACTTTATGTAGCATTTATTCATGATAAATTCATTCGAATGCTGTCTACATTGTGCATAGACAGCATTGCCTATGGATAATATAATAATTTAATAATGTATTAATTTCTATGATAATATAATAATTTCCTAATTCATAATAAAATATCTATAAATCCATCTCTGATAATCCAGGTTACTATGGTCATGCAGGTCTGTTTATGCATTAAACTCATGGCCACAAGAAAAATATGTTGTTCCTTCAACACAGGATCTTGAGACCACAATGATTTCATTACCATGACAAAATAATCTTGTGGCCACAATACAATATGACATTCCCACAAGTCATGACATTCCCATGAATTAATATCTAATTAAGTTAACCGAACATGTCCCCTCGCGGTCAAAGTACATTTGCAACTGAATTGTTTTTCCTTTACAGATTTTCCAAATGCAAATTGACTGCTCAGTCTTGTGAGATTTTGTCATCAGTTTTACAATCATCCAACTCCGTCCTGAGAGAGCTGGACCTGAGTGACAATGACCTGCAGGATTCTGGAATAAAGCTTCTTTCTGATGGACTGAAGAGTCCAAACTGTCAGCTGAAGATACTGAGGTAAATGTTTCGCTGGCATGTGATTTTTTTTGTAGTTACACAGAAGTCTGTATTTTCTTCCCTGAAAAGTATGACCCATGTAAACAGTATAAAACATCTGAGATTTGCTGTTTTTCAACAGCACTTACTGAGCTAGCAGTGCCATCTAGTGGCTGTGTGTGCACAAGGCATCTCAGACAGGGTCCAAAATTAAAGGTGCCATATGTAATATTAAATGAAATGGTTTCCTGTTGTGCTAAGAAAGGTTATTTTGAGAACATCTATTTAAAACTGCTGCCACATACGTTTGCTAGACGGCATGTCATTATCAACATTGTCAGCTTTCGATAAGCTGAGTAGATAAGTTTGGGGTCTGAGGGTGTTTTGGGGTTTTGATATGCTTTTATACGTGTGCTTTTTCAGTGTCTTATAAACATATTGACGCAGGGTTGCACCTTTGTTAACCTTGTTAATTTTCAGTTCTACTGGAGGACAAATATGGACATTGCAAATACTTACATTGCAGTAATTAAAAATCTGCTGAGAACACTAAAACACTTTGAAAAATGCACATTTATGTTAAAATTGCATAAATTATCATGCTTAGTTATTCTTTTTAATATAATTTTTAAAGCTTCTTTTGCACTGTTCTAAGCATTAAAATTTTATGGGCAACTACAGCTTGCTGTCTCAGTAGCCTTACACTCAAAATGTATGATTTAAATGGTGATAATTGTAGTGAGAATAACTTCTATCATTTCTTTTAATGAATACTGATTCCATGTTGTTTTTGATTATTTTAATAAGTTGGCAGTCAAAATTAAAACTGCTGGATGGTAGATATTCTAGATACTTTATTCACAGGCCATTGGCCACTCTTAACAGTTCACAATGAATACATGTAGCAACCCACCACAGATTACATTAGGCATATGAAAACAAACAGATATGATAATATTGCGATATTAAGTCCATGATACAATATTTATACATATTATATTTATACAATATATATAGGCCACAGCCACATCACCCTGCAGCCCAAGACTGTTTGCTCACTGAAGCTAAGCAGGGCTGAGCCTGATCAGTACCTGGATGGGAGACCTCCTGGGAAAACTAGAGGTGTTAGTGAGGCCAGCAGGGGGTGTTCACCCTGTGGTCTATGTGGGTCCTAATGCCCCAGTATAGTGACGGGGACACTATACTGTAAAAAAGCACCATCCTTTGGATGAGACGTTAAACTGAGCTCTTGATTCTCTGTGGTCACAAAAAATCCCATGGCACTTCTCGTAAAAAGAGTAGGGGTGTAACCCTGGTGTCCTGCCCAAATTCCCTCCACTGGCCCTAGTCTGTCTTGGCCTCCTAATAATCCCCTTTCATTAAATTGGCTATATCACTCTCTCCTCTCCACCTGTAGCTGGTGTGTGGTGAGCGCAATGGCACGTTGTACTGTGGCTGCCGTCGCATCATCCAAGTGGATGCTGCACACTGGTGGTGGTTGAGGAGTGATCCCCCATATGACTGTAAAGCGCTTTGGGTGTACAGCAATACACAATGAAAGCACTATATAAACGCATCATTCATTTATTGCAATATTTTTAAAAAATCTAATTCTATCAAATGCACTTTGCATGTTCTTAACTAAAAAAAAAGTCAGTGAATTGACTTGTACCTGAACGTCAAAGAGGACATAACCCTCTCTTTATTTCTGATATACAGTCTCAGTCTAAATTGCATTCACACTGGTCTTTTAGGAAGCCAAACTAATTGTTATAACTACAGTGACAGTAATAGATAATAGTAATCGATAAATTAAAAAAAAATATATTTCATAGGTATATTATTTTTGCATTACACTATATTAGAGAAATTACAATACTTCTTTCCTAATTTCTACACGTGAAAGAGATATTGTGAAACCGGACTGCAGTAATGTTAACAATTTAAACCACTAGCTGTCAGCAATTCATACTGCACTTTTAACCTTTTATTTTAAAGGGAAACTCCAGCTTTATTGAAAACAGGCTTACAAAAATACATCTCACAACAAATCTAGTGAAAAGCTGTAATTATCTGATGTAAAAATAAAGCATAACTGGTGGTCTGCTGCATTCATTTACTGTGAGCAGAGATGTGGCACGGAAAAAACTGGCTCACACTCTGATCAATGTGTGTGCTTTACTTTGAAACACACAGTGAAAACAGGAAAGGAAAGGAAAGGGATTTGATGTGATGTGTGTTCAAGTAAGGTGACCCATACTTGGAATTTGTGCTCTGCATTTATCCCTTCCAAGTCCACACACACACAGCAGTGAGAAGTGAACACACACAAACTGTGTTGCCCAGGAAGCAGTTAGGGGTTTGGTGCCTTGCTCAAGGGTCTCACCTAAGTCATGGTATTGAAGGTGGAAGAGAGTGCTGGACATTCACTCCTCCCACCTACAATCCCTGCCGGACCTGAGACTCAAACCCACAACCTTAGGGTTACAAGTCTCTAACCATTATGCCACGACTACCCACTTGTTGAAGGGATTAAACCGTATTGCACTTTCGGTTTGAGTGTTTGACAAATACTGTGTCAAAGCATAATGCCCCCCAAAAACTTAACAAACTTTTATGTTAGAATTATTTTAAAAACTACACTTTTTGCCTGAAAGACCTAATTTTTCATATCGTAATGTGACCATGATATTATTGATTATTGATAATCTTGTTACATCCTAGAAAACACAGACATAACTAACAAGGCAGAAATAACAAAGAAATAACATTTTAACCTGTGTAACAGTTAGTCGCTGTCACACGGGCATCCCCATCTACATGACTAGCAAATGAAAGCACTTACCACAAGTGTTAGCTATGAAGTTCCGCAGTCCACTAAAAAACTAAAACAAATATAACCCATATTACCCTGTTCACTACAAAGAACAGCCTGCTAAATCATCACCTGCTATCAGCCCCATATCAATCACATACACACAGCTCTGGAAATACAGTGTGAGTAAATGGAGCTCTGAATGATGCTCACCAGGTAGCACAAAAATTGTACTTTTGTTGCCCAGATAAACAGAATCCTCTTTCTGCCTAACCAAACTAATATGATGTTAATTGTTGCTGTGTGTGTTTATAGATTGTCTGGCTGTATGGTGACAGAGGAAGGCTTTGGTTATTTGTCTTCAGCTCTAAGTTTAAACCCGTCTCACCTGAGAGAGCTGGATCTGAGCTACAATCATCCAGGAGATTCAGGAGTAAAGCTGCTCTCTGAACAACTGGACCCAAAATGGACACTGGACAAACTCAAGTATGTTGAGCAGCAAGAGTTTTCATGTTTTATTATTTGAACTCCTCAGTGTCTCTGTGCCACATTGAAAAGCATTTAAAAAACACATACAAACATACATGTTTATATACATATATAAACTCCTTAAAATATATAAATAAATAAAATGAAGGGTACCTCTTATGCAGAATTTAAATTGTACATGTTGTTTGAACATAAGTGTGTGTTGACAGTGTGTACACTTATGTACATAACCACTATATAATGATAAAAATCCAGCCACCCCTTTTATTTAATCCCCATAAATCATAAGTAGTGTCTCAGAACAAGCTGTTTGCTGAATCTATAAAAGGTGACGTCACATTTTACAGGCCCCATCTACGACTGTTAACCCTCTGGAATCTGAGGGTGTTTTGGGGCCCTGAAGAAGTTTTGACATGCCCTGACATTTGTGCTTTTTTCAGTATCTTAAAAACATATGAATGGCCTAAATCTGATTACATTGTAATCAGCACATATTGGGCTACAATAATATGTAAGCAACATGAATGCACATGTTTGTGTTTTTGAGAAAACAACGTGTATGCATGCTTAGTGAAAAACTAAATTTTTGAAGTCACTGAAATAAGGTCATGAAACACATACAGAATATTTGTTCACAAGACTTTTGAGAACTGGATGTGGTAGGTTAGAGTTTTTTTCTACCAAATGATGTGAAAAACATCTAGTTCACTTGTTTACACAAAACAGTATATAGATTTAAATTTTTGAAGACACTTTTTGTTTAGAACGACTGTATGCAAGGAGGCATGAATGATCATGAATAATAATAATAATAATAATAATAATAATAATAATAATAACTTTTATTTATATAGTGCCTTTCCAGAGCTCAAGGACACTTTACAATGAGTGTAGCAAAGAAGATATAGTACAAACAGACATTGAAAGAAACAGTAATCAAGTAGAGAAACATTAGGTTAACAAACGTACAAGTAGTCAAATATAACAAAAAAGGAAATACAAAACAAGACCTAAGAGACAAATATGCAGAGTACAGGTTGATCAAAAAAAGTGATCAGTTTATCAGATCAGAAGTGTAACATTCAGAAAACAAGTGAGTTTTGAGTAAAGATTTAAATTCTGAGATATTACAGTTTTTGCCTATTGCTTACACACTTTTTGCAGAATTTGGCTCATTATGTCAAAACTCTACACACAAATAAATCAGACATAGCACTTGGGGATTAACAACTCACATCTATGCCAAAATGAAACACAGCAATCAAAACTTAACACTCCTTTCTAAAAATGAAATTCTTGCAACAAAACCATACACACAAGGACCATTTGAATTAGTCTTTCATATCACCCGCAACACACTGATGGGCTTTATATAAAACACTGCAGTCTTTGTGTTTGTATTTTTATTGTCATTTTCTCAAACTCAAAAGTAGAGTTTCTGTAATCAAACATTTTTACACAAAAAAAAACATTCATACAGAAATACAGAAAAATAAAATCAAATATCCTCAAATTTAGCAACAAAACAAAACTAAAAAAAAAAAACAGGGGGGCCAGGGGCTTATGGATCCCGCCTTCTGTTCGGATCTGGCCACAAGACCTCATCAACATCACAAGCGATGTCCTCGCGGGCTAGGCATCGGGGAAAATATCGCCTTGTGTGCCGAATCCACCCTTGGATTGATCCCACTTCAATGTCTCCGCATGCCTCTTCCATTGCTTGCAGAAGAGTCATGCGGGCGTGTGGTTGCCGATCATATACTTTCCACCGCCACGCTGAAAAGAATTCCTCGATTGCATTTAGAAAAGGGCTGTAAGGGGGCAGGTATAAAACTGTAAAATTGTTATGGTTGTTGAACCAATCTCGGACCAGAGCTGCCCGGTGGAAACTAACATTATCCCAGATGATAACAAACCTGGGCTGTTCTGGTCTCTCCTGCACAACAGCATGTAGTGCATCTAAAAATGCAATGATCTGTTCTGTATTGAAGGGACCTAGAGTGGCATGGTGATGCAGGACTCCTTGGACACTAATTGCAGCACACAAGGTGATATTTCCCCCACGCTGCCCAGGGACATTCACAACAGCCCTTTGCCCAACTACGTTACGGCCCCGACGCCTGGTTTTGGCCAGATTAAAGCCTGCCTCATCCACGTAGATGAACTCATGTGGCAGTTCGGCAGCATCAAAATCCAGAACTGTCTGTATCAGAAAATATTGAGTAGTGTTACTGAAAACACATAAAGTAACTACAATGTCTAGAATTTCACACAAGTAGGTGCTGGGTTGGGTCAAGCTGCAGGCTGGGCAGGGGCAGCATAAACCGTCATTCCCACATCAATATATAGTATGTAAAGTAAAGTGACACATACCTGCACATAATCATGGCGCAGATCCTTCACCCTGACACTGTTCCGCTCAAATGGCACCCTGTACAGCTGCTTCATTCTGAAGTTATGTTTCTTTAGGATGCGACTTAGTGTAGAAATGCTGACCCGGTTGATATGGTTGAATACATTTCTGTCTTCAATGATGCGTTGTTGCAACTCTCGAAGTCGGATTGCATTATTTTCTCTGACCATTTCTATGATGGCAAGCTCTTGTTGTTCAGTGAAGAGCCGTGCCCTTCCACCCTGAGGAGGTCGTCCAATCATTCTGTAGAAAATGCCACCACAAGATGTCATTGATTAGGTTCTTTTTCACATACTGTAATTTCAAACTGTACATAGTACTGTATCATCACAATGTTTTTCTCTTTTACATATACTTCACAGCAGTACCTATTTCTGTATAGTACAGTTACTGTAATATGATACAGAATCATGTGACACATACAGTAGGTACAGTCTGGAGTGGAAACTTGAAGATATACCTGTTCTCCAGTCGGAATGTTCTTATTATCGATGCTACTGTGTAGCGACGGAGGTTAGGGTGGACTCTTTGCCCAGCCTCCCTCATGGACAGGCCATGATTTATCACATGGTCCACCAGAGTAGCCCTGATGTCATCAGACACACGTCTACGCACTGGTCCTTGTCTTTGTACTCGTCCTCGTCCTCGACCTCTTCCACGTCCGAATCCTCTCCCTCTTTGTCCTCCTCTAACTCTGACTCTCATGGCCTCCATGCTTCCAAAGTTCTCAAAATGGTTTACCTGAGGCCTATTTGTAGTGCTAAGGCTCAGACCGATTGGTGTTCTGTTTTCTGTGCAAGTGTTTTCAGGTGTGTATGTAAGTGCCTACAATTGCCAGATTAGTTTTGCATTTTGAACAGAGTGTTAACCCAATGATAACAGGTGATTTTGTTTGTGAACAATGTGTCTAATGTAAGAAAACGTGTGTATTGTTTCGCAATAAGTGTGTCACAGATTTGCAAACAAAGTGCAAAGTTGACAATGTGTTTAAGCTATGGTTACACTGTGTTTAAAGTATGCTTCAAGAAGTTTAGGTATTGAGGCTTTGATCTAAGCATTCGGTTTTAGTGTTTAAGCAATGGGCAAAAACTGTATTACAGTTTTTTACAGACGCTAGGACACATTTCTCAATACTTAGGTCACTTTTGCAAAACTCTTGACACAGTGAGCACAACAGTAGTCTATGTAGGCTAAACTGAGGATCAATTATCATTGTTTTGGCACAAAATGCATTCAAAGACTACATCTCTCAAATTTCATGAATTCTTTTGTAAGGAGTGAAATTATCTCCTCATGGAATTAAAACACAGGAACTCAAAACAGCTGCCATGCAATAAAGCAATAAAACTACTGGAATCAGGAGAATCGATCTTCAAAGAGAAAGCAAACAACCCCACCCTGACCTACCCCCCTCTCTTCTCCCACTCTCTCACCTTTCTTCCCAAAAGCTTTTGCTGGAAATCAGTAAGATCATCCACATGTTATATCTTGTGAATATATTGTTTTTCTCCTTCATGTTTGATATCATTTTAATGGTCTCTGTGTGTTTGGTAAAATGGTCTCAATTTCATAGCAGTCACATATACTGTAAGAAAGATTGAAAACTTCCATAGAATTGGGTTTGTTGCCATTGGGTGTGTTCTCCCTTTAGGGGCAAATGTGAACCCCCAACCAGGTGCGAGCCTGGGGTTGCGAGAACTCCTGAAAGACCAAAAGGTCTTTGTATTTTTACAACTGATTAGAAGATATGTTTGTGTTGGTCTGGTATATAAGGCAAGTGGTGAAACAGTACGGGGGGATTTTGTAGCCAAATTAACCCCACTGTATACAAGAGTCTCTGGAGCTAAACCTCCAAGTCTCCCATGCTGCAGTGTGTCTCTCTGATAGTCAGGAATGCTTTTTCACTCTTAGATACTTCTTTGAGTTACTGAGGTTATGTATGTATCTAAATTGAAACTGAATTGGATTCTCATTGTTTAATTGTGTAATTGGCATGATACATTTTTACCTGACAAATAAAATGTTAAATTTTGCTATTCTGATACGTCCTGAAATCATTATAACTATTAAATCATGGAGGCCGATGTTACCACAAAATAAGACCAGGATTAGACAAACTGGAGGCGCGGGAACGGATGAAGCAGTAGGCACATCCTCTGAAGACCTCCTGATTTCTGCTTATCACTGAAGTTAACAAGTTGAGCATGGGAAAGACTAAGTAAACTACACTTTTGTACGAAGCAAGCAGTAGGCGGCTGGTCAAGAGTGCATTAGTCTCCCACAACCTCTGATTAATTATCAGACTGGCGATTTTGTGACGTATGATCCACGTAAAGGCCGACGTGAGACATAAAAGCGACATTGGGTCCCTGATGAACGGATAATTGAAAAGATGGAATGTCTAGAATAATCAAATTCCCAAATTAATTCATAGTCTATATTTATGATAACCTTTTGATTGGAAATACAGTCTAAATTTAATGATCAATTAAAAATTGGAGTCAGATTAGTATGGAGCCAGATCAAAATTGAAACTAAATCTTGAAGCGCTGTAAAAAGACCGAACATGCAGTAAACCTTCAACCAGATCGCTGGACTGCTTTCGTGCCAGTGAGTCGGTCCTTTCACTTTTCTCACTCAGACACAACAGCAACTGCCAAAAATGTTTGTATGTACAGGACATTTTGCACGTGCTTACATACTGTTTTCAAAACTGTTAAACTTATGTTCAAAACAATAACATAATGCAAAACTGAATAAGACAGCAAAATTCAACAGCAATATTTTATTGAAACATATTTCAAATCTAAAAATAGCATTATGAGTAGATTAGCATTACTTTTGTATCTGTATCAGTGGATGGTGTGTATACAAATTCTTGTATTTTGGAATTACTTAGTGCAAAAAAAATAAAAATTAATAAACAACATAAAATATTGACGAATTCTGCATCATGTCTGATTCATTCCAGTAACAGATATTGCAGTTATAAACAATATATATTGCAATTATAAACAGAGATGTGTCCTTGTTTTACACAAGAAAACACTGTGTAATGCTACATGTTGTTAGTGTTTTTTAGCTCATTGTTTTGTGGGTGACAAAGTGTGTTTGTCGGCTGTCAACCTTTGCTAGTGTTCTGGAAGAATGAGTTTATTTGAGACCTGAGTAAAGTGTTTTGGTAGTTGTAGTGCATTTTGAATGTGAAATGAACTGCTTTGCCAAACTGAAAGTCGGTTAGGAGAATTGTGTGAAGAGTTTTGCAAAAGTGACCTAAGTATTGAGAAATGTGTCCTAGCGTCTGTAAAAAACTGTAACAGAACAGAGTGAGCGCGGTAGAGAGTTCCAGAGTTTGGGTGCAACAACACTAAATGATCTGCCCCCCATTGAAGAGAGGCGGTACCGAGGGACAGCAAGAAGGCCGGAATCGGAGAAAAGTAGTGAGCGAGTAGGCATGTAGGGGACAAGCATATTGCAAAGCTAAGAGGGAGCTAGGCCACTTAAGGATTTAAAAGCAAGGAGGAGAATTTTGAATTTAATACGCTATGCAACTGGGAGCCAATGGAGGTCATACAAGATTGGGGTTATATGGGCAGAACGTTTTGTATGAGTGAGTATTCTAGCCGCAGAGTTTTGAAAATATTGTAATCTGGAGATGGAGCTGGCAGGCAGACCAATGAAAAGGGCATTACAGAAATCAATGCATGATGAGACAAATGCATGGATGATAGTTTCAGCACCTTTGGTACTGATGAAGGGACACAGTTGGGCAATACGACGTAAATGGAAGAATTCAGATTTAGTGACAGATTTAATGTGAGACTGAAAGGAGAGTCTGGAGACGAAGATTACACCTACATTTTTGACAGAAGTAGATGTTTTGATGTGAGAGCCAGCAATCTCACAGGTGAAGCTAGAAGAAATGTTGCTAGTAAGTGCTGGGGGTTCAATGAAAATTACCTCTGTTTTGTCCATATTAAGTTTCAGAAAATTTAAGTCAAACCAATCTTTGATGTCCTTCCCACAAGCAGAGATTTTATTTATTTGGGCAGATGGAGTAGGTGTACAGATAGAATAAAGCTGGATGTCGTCTGCATAAAAGTGATAGTGTAGACCATGACGTTGTAAGATCAGACCAAGAGGGATTAGGTAAATTGTGAATAATAGTGGGCCTAGTACAGATCCCTGGGGAACACCTCGCTTCAGGGGGACAGTGGGCGATCGAAAATCCTTAACAGAGATGTAGAATTGTCTATCTGAGAGATATGAAGAAAACCAAGAGAGAGCAGTAACAGAAATAGCCAGATCAGAGAGACGAGAAATAAGTAAATCATGGGAGACAGTATCAAAGGCAGAGCTGAGATCAAGTATCAGTAATATAGACAAGGAGCCAGAATCAACAGAAAGCAGTAGATCGTTCACAGTGCAGTTTCAGTACTATGGAGGGGGCAAAACCTGATTGAAAAGGGTCAAAAAGATTATTATCAACTAGAAAAGACTGGAGTTGGGCAGCAACAGTACTTTCTAGTAATTTAGATATGAAAGGTAAATTAGAAATGGGACGATAATTAGATAAAACTGAGGGGTCAATGTTGGGTTTCTTGAGCACAGGTGTAACGGCAGCAATTTTTAGTGGCAGAGGAAATGAAGTGGAGGTAAGAGATGCGTTGATGAAGTGAGAGATAGGTGTAGAGATGACAGAGTGACAAAGTTTCAGGAGAGAAGTAGGAGCAGGATCAAGAGTTGGATTTCAAGATTAGCTTAGAGACAGAATCTGGGGTCATCAGGGAAAAACAAGACAGAGACTGACTGGATAGATTTGGTGGATGGCTGAGCTCTGTATCAGTAGGGAAACATTGGTGGACAGCATTAGTCTTTTCAAGCAAATAATCCAAAAAGTAGCAGCAAAACTCAGTTGAGGGTAGGGCATCCTGAGGAGGGGGTTAGTAAGTTTATTTATTGTATTAAATAATGCTTTTGGCCTATTGCTTGATTTATTAACTGTGGCAGAGACAAAATTAGATTGAGCTGAAGTGAGAGCGGATTTATAAGATTTGAGATGATCAAGAAATGCCAAATAATGAACAGTAAGACCGGTTCTCCTGTAAAGACGTTCAAGCCATATACCAGCAACCTTAAGAATATGGAGCTCAGGGGTAAACCAAGGAGAAGAGTGAGTGGCGGGGACATTTCTGGTCTTAATAGGAGCATGCTGCAGTGGAATTTCAGAAATTATAGAGTGGTAATTCAATAGTATCACAGACGGAGAAGAGAGATTAATGACATCAGAGAGGTTCGAAGAGACAATAGAAGTACAAAATGATACAGTGTCAATAGCTTTCAGATTGCGGTATGAAATAACAGTCTTAAGACATTTAGAATGCATAGGAAGATGGATACTAAAGTCAAGAAGTTTATGGTCAGAAATACGTGCTGGTTATTCACTTCCCCCACCTACAATCCCTGCCGGACCTGAGACTCAAACCTGCATCCTTTGGGTTACAAGTCCGACTCTCGAACCATTAGGCCACGGCTGCCCCCCAGTCTGTCATCTGTTATCTGTAAAGAAGACCCTTTACAGATTTGACCCCAGAAGGTTAAATCCTCATGCAAATCAGGGAACACGTGGCAATTCGATATTATTCTTAAATGAAAAACTCAACAACAATAAAAAAGTAATGACAAACTTGCTTATATTGAACATACAACTCTTATTAATAAAATGAGTAAGATTGATGACACATATACCCACAAATAAAGGAAAGGTCTTTAGATTGTTCCCTTATTTTACACAGTAATGTAGTTTGTGGTTATTATTTTTAATGAAAACACAACAACAAAACAAAGAAAAACTCGCTTATATTAAATGAAGAAATGCTACCTTTTATTAACAAAGGTTTTGTTGTGCTTTAGTCTCCACCATTGTCCTGTCAGTCTCACTCTCGTCATGGGACGAGAACAATTCTTAAAATTAAGAAAAGCAGATTTATCAGTTGGCCTGGATAAGATGTTCTCTGTTTTATATTCATTAAGTTTTTAAAAGTTTAAAGACATCCAGCTTTTGATGTCAGACAGTCTAAAAGCAGAGTTAAAACACTTTTATTAATCTTTTGCAATGACAGACAAATTTGTTTATCATCAGAATAGCAATAAAAAGAAACACGCTTCCTAAAAACTATAGATTTTGCTATAAAATCTGACTGACAGATTTCAAGCACTTTATTTTACTCTAAAAAAAGTTTGTGAATGAAAAAATACAAAAATTTTCTTGAACTTTAGAGATGAAAGGCAAAATTGAAATTGGTATAAAAATAGATAAATCTGTAGTCACAGTTGGAAAAGACAGCATATGCTGGTTAGGTATGTTTTGATGCTGGTATGCTGGTTAAACTGGCCCTTTGCTGGTTTATGCTGGTCCTTAGCTGGTTTATGTTGGTCATTGACCATCAAAATGACCAGCTAAGAACCAGCACAAAACCAGCAAAGGACCAGCATTATCTAGCAAAAAAACTAGCATAAACCAGCTAAAACCAGCATCCCAGCAGTGTTGGTTTTTCAGAGAGCATGAGCTTCCAGGGGGGATATAGCCCACAAGTGTCTCTTCCACCTGGGGCAACATCATGTAGCCTTGTGCTGTCTGGTGCAGTCACAACAACCTGGAGCTGAACAAGCTCAAAACTGTAGAGATGAGAGTGGACTTCAGGAGGAACCCACCTGCACTTTCCTCACTCACCATCATGGACAGCACTGTGGCTACAGTGGAGACATTCAAGTTCCTGGGATGTTTCATCTCCCAGGACCTGAAGTGGGACACTCACATTGATTCCATTGTAAAAAAAAAAGGCCCAACAAAGGTTGTACTTCCTTCGCCAGCTGAAGAAGTTCAACCTACCACAGGAGTTACTGAGACAGTTCTACTCAGCCATCATCAAGTCTGTTCTGTGCACATCAATAACTGTCTGGTTTGGCTCAGCTACAAAATCAGACATCAGAAGATTGCAGAGAACGGTTCGGTCTGCTGAGAGGATTATTGGTGCTCCCCTGCCCACCCTTCAAGAACTGTACACATCCAGAGTGAGGAAAAGAGCTCAGAAAATCACTCTGGACCCCTCACATCCATGCCATCCCCTCTTTGAACTCTTACCATCCGGCCGGCGCTACAGAGCCCCAAATATCAGGACTACCAGACGCATGAACAGTTTTTTCCCCCAGGCAATCCACATTATGAACAGTTAAAATGTTCCTCCCATTGTCCAAAAATGTGTGGAATAATCTGATATCTACTGATACCACCTCCACCCTAACACTTCCCTGTATTCCATCCTATCACCTATAGCACAACTGTACATACATATTTATTTGTCAATTTATTTTTTTACAAACTATTATTATTATTTTCTATTTTTTTTTTGGTGTATTTATGCTTACATATGTGTAATTTTTCTTATTCTCTTATTTTTTATTGTCTGTGTCCCTGTGTACTGGAAGCTAATAACACTGAAACAAATTCCTTGTATGCGCAAGCATACTTGGCAATAGAGCTCTTTCTGATTCTGATTCTGAGAGCACAACAACACTCACATAGCAATTTTCAGTACAATATAGAAGCATACTGAGTTTATTAGATTAGCTCCCGCTATTACAGCTTGTAACAGCCACCTAATTTTGAATTTTGTTCATGTTAATCCCCCTTTACATATGTTTCGTTGTATGTTTGAATGCTGTTCTGTGAGCGCTCATACGGGTAGAGTAGGAGAGATCTAAGATGGTCGCTCTACCACTATGCATTGTGTTCCATTCCATTTTGTAGCATCCACCAGAGTGTTTCCCTTGCGTTTTCACATTAGTGATGTGGCTTACTGGAAATGTATGTCCTTAAAAGTAAGTCCACATTCCTGGCTGTTGGTGATTACACATTGTGTTGGCGACACCATTTAGCATGCTGTTCTTTTATGCTGTCCTTGATCAATGACATGATAGGCAGTCCAAGACCATTTAAAGAAATACACAGATAAAAGGGATAAAATGGCACAACATGTACACCTATTAAAACTCCAGTACAAATAAGAGTGTGTTTTTGAGTGTGTGTGTGTGTGTGTGTGTTTACTAATGGAATGTGACAATGTGTGTGTGTTTTCTAGTGTGGATCATGGAGGACAGATCAGGATTAGAGCGGGATTGCATAAATGTACGTCTACAAACACAATCACACACACACACACACACACACACACACACACACACACACACACACACACACACACACACACACACACACACACACACACACATGTTGGGTTTACATGTTTTATGGTGACATTCCATAGGCGTAATGGTTTTTATACTGTACAAACCGTATTTTATATCGCCCTACACCTACCCTACACCTAAACCTAGCCCTCACAGGAGATTGTGCACACTTTTACTTCCTCAAAAAAACTCATTTTGCATGAATTATAAGCCTGTTCCCCACAAGGTCAAAATCTACTGGTATTACTATCTTTGTGGGGACATTTGGTCCCCATAACGTGATGAATACCAGGTACACACACACACACACACACACACACACACACACACACACACACACAAGCACACAAAACTCTGATATACACACAGCTGTAGTGATTGTTGCTGTGTTATAAATGTCTCTGTTCTTGTGTTCAGATTCCTGTTTTCATAATCTGGATCCAAACACAGCAAACACTCAACTCATTCTGTCTGAGGAGGAAAGAAAGGTGACATGGGTGAGACATTATCAGCCGTATCCTGATCATCCAGACAGATTTGATCATTATCCTCAGGTGTTGTGTAAAGAAAGTGTGTGTGGACGCTGTTACTGGGAGATTGAGTGGAGAGGAGATAATGTGTTAATATCTGTGTCATATGGGAGCATCAGCAGAAAGGGATCGGGTGATGAGTGTGTGTTTGGAAATAATGACCAGTCCTGGAGTTTGATCTGCTCTCCCTCCAGATGTTCATTCAGACACAATAAGATAGAGACTGATCTCCCTGTAGAGTCCATCTGCAGCAGAATAGGAGTGTATGTGGATCACGGTGCAGGAACTCTGTACTACTACAGTGTCTCTAAAAAAAGAAGCATCATCCACACAGTCCAGACCACATTCACTCAGCCGCTCTATCTGGGGTTTACTGTTGGTTATCAATCATCATTAAAATTCTGTTGATGAATCCAAGTTCATACCCATAAGGCTTAGAGCTGCATGATGAGTCAGTAAGTCAGTGATATGTTATAGTCTCTTTTCTCATCAATACACTAATGCTGTTTCAGTGAAATAACATGTCAGAATAAAAGTGTGTAATGAATCCAAATATAGACAGTAAGATCAGTGAGTCCTGCTGAGTGACCATGTGTTTCAGTGCTTTTCTCACAAATTCGATTCTCTGTTAAGTTATGTTATCAATTTATATAGCAAATGAGAATTCATTAATCTACAGAATGTATTTTGAGACAAGGGTCTTTGTAAAAGGTCAGAATTGAGCTGGTTAGGAGAAATGAAATACAAATTGTCATAATTTTACTTTCACCAAAATATTAAAATGATTTAAATGTGTAATCAAAGTCATCCCTTGAGTTATGAATATTTAAATAATTAAATAATAAAGCAAAAAAGGCTTGACATTTTGACATAATGTGCTATTTATGATGTCACTAAGATGAGACATGTCAAAGAGAGAGCACGCACTTTGTAGATCAGAAGTGTCAAAGAGAATTAAAAGGCAAACATATTAATGATCCTTTTTGATATGTATATATAATACATTGTATGATATTGTAGTCCTTGCATAGATGGGTTATTTTTAGCGTGATGATTGCTGACAATGAATTTAGATGATAGCAGATTGTGAGCTAGTAGAATCTGACGTAGTCAATAATGCTGACTTGAAATCCCTGGATTTGGTGAGTTCAAGATACTGTAATATAATAATTTTTTAAAGCTCCAAAAACCTAACACGGGTTAAAATATATAGATATTAAACTAAAACTGAAACAATAACAAAAGATAAAAATATATGAAGACAATTTAAATATTAAAGTAAACAAACAGTAAAAATACAAAGGAGATCAAATGTTTTATTTATGTTTCTTAGAAGGGAAAGAAAGAGAGAAATTTATTGGTGGTTATTTCATTTTATTTAGCTGTTTTTTTTTTCATTTCATATTTACAATAATTTCAGTTTCACTGCAAAGTAAAAACAAACATCTTGGTGAAAGTCGTTTTCCTTGTCTGTCTGGTCTTTGTTTTAATGTGCTTTACCTTATTCTTTCCCTTTGTAGCGAACCTGGTGATCTGCTAATAAACAAAAGAAAAATAGTAGCTATTGGATACTTCAAGTACTACTGCATACAGTTATAGCCACTGTAGTCAAGTTTTTTGTGAGTATGAGTCAAGGACCTTTACAAACTCCAGGTGGCCAGGAAAATAACTTAACTTAGAAGTGGTGCAAGTGGTATCAACATGGAAATAGCTGAGCTTGAGAACATCAAAACTGATAACTCAGTGATAATTAGAGGACTGACAAACACAACTTGATGAAGATTACACATGTATTTGCAGACACCTTTGCATAGATGATCTTAAATTGCCTTACCATAGGGATGTCATTGTGGAGTATGAAAGTTGTTCTGCTCTAGTTGCTCTAAAACCTTTACTAATATTCAGTTCAGATGTTCCCCAGGTACAAGTGTCAACACTTGTTTTAATAATCCCAGAAACTGGTGCCAGTGCCCAACCTAAGGTGCTAATAGGCACAAACTCCTTGGATCTTGCATAAAAAAATACCTTGAAGCCAACAGTTTAGTCTGTCAAGCAATCTATTTGCCTATAGGGCAGTTAAGACCATCGCAAAAAGATGCCAAAAAGTCAGAAAGTGTGTTTATATTGACATATAAACACACACACATCAACCTCATCACTTTATTTAGCATTCATGTAAACCCTACATTCAGATTCATCAATCGTAATGAATTCAGTCCAATTAAAACAATAGTTGTGCCTGTACATGTCACGTCCCCTTCCCTTTACCCAATTTATCAGCATTTTGAGGTTCAATGTGGTTCTCAGTTCTCAACCTCAAATCAGGTTACCAGATTAAACCAGAAGAAAAAAGACAAAACCAAGACTGCTTTTATGTGCTTACTGGGTCTGTGGGAGTTTAATAGGGGGCCTCGTGGGACTATAAACACTCCCAACACATTTCAAAGGCTGATGGAGAAGTTTGTTCATAGTCACAGTTATAAGTCAAGTGCACACACACAAAAACTGCAATGCTGTTTCTTTGGCATCATTTTCTTTAAAGTTCTGCATTATGTTCCTTTCTTGGAAAAACTTCAATATTGACAGAACTTTTATTTTTGGGTAAAGTATAAGATAAGAACTTATAAGAACCTATAAGAACTTATAATCCTCTTTCAGGATTATTGCTTGTGAATGTAACCTGATGACACTGATGGGATGATAAGGCTTCAACTGAAGTTAGTGGAGTTGACCTAGATGTGTTGTAGGAGGTGGACAAATCTTTCTCTATGTCCAGGTCTTATTCTGCTACACAATGCTGTGTTCCAATTCAACTAGATAAAAAAGTTTGTAAAGACAAACTTTAGATTCATAGATACTATGGTGAGCTCACAAATTTACTTACTGTACATTCATTGTAGACTGAGACACCCGAAGGACAACAAAATATTGTAGAAATTTGGTTTTTAAAATCCACCTCTGTCTGGGAGTTAAATCTTAGTCATTGTTGCCATTTGTTTTGGACAGAGTAGTTTCCCATATTGTGTTCACAGGGAACCAGATTTTGTTTCGACTTCATCGACTAGGTAAGGCCAGGCAAGGCAAGGCAAGTTTATTTATATAGCACATTTCATACACAGTGGTAATTCAAAGTGCTGTACATAAGAGGAATTAAAATCATAATAAATCACAACAATAAAAACAGAAGATTTAAGAACATTTAAAATTATTTAAAAATTGATTTAAAAATTAATTAAAACAGTAGAAATGATTATACATAAAATAATGCAATCTGTTCGGACATAGCAAAGTGCTCATTCAATAAATGCACAACTAAACAGATGAGTTTTGAGTCTGCATTTAAATGTGTCTTCTGATCAATGACTTTATAACCACAAACAACCTGGATTTTATGTTTCTAAATGAAACATGGCTAGAAGACAGCGGCAGTGCTACAGTCCTCAATGAAACAGCCCCTCCTAACTTTACTTTCATGAGTGTCTGCAGAGCTGTTGGAGAGATGGAGGTGTAGCTGCTCTATTTAAAGATGTCTATCAATGCAAGTGTCATTTGGCCAGTACATGTCTTTTGAATATCTAGGGATTTTACTGAAAGGTGCTCCACGCATTTTATTTATCATTATTTATAGGCCCCCAAAATACTCTCCAGCCTTTGTTCAAGAGTTCACAGAAATGCTATCAATGATTTGTTCAGAGTTTGACTGTTTTGCTATTGCAGGGGATTTTAATGTTCACAAAGACAATGCAGAAAGCAAAACTACAAAATAAATTATAATGGTTTTGAACACTTTTGACCTGATTCAGCATGTGCATGGGCCCACACACAATCGTGGACACACTCTTGATTTACTCATCAGTAAGGGTCTAAACATTTCATCCACTGTTATCAAGGATGTAGCACTATCTGATCACTTCTGTGTTTTCTTTGATATATTGAACTCTGCTACCACTGACTCTAGATCTGTCTCTGTCAGAAAGAGATGCATTAGCGATAACACTAGTGTGCTATTTATGAAGGCTTCAGTGCCAAGCATTTCTGCAGACTCTGTTGATCTTCTCCTGGAGTCCTTTAACTCAAAAGTTAAGAATGTCATTGATGACATCGCACCTGTAAAAAGCAAAAATATGATTGGCAGACAGAAATCACCATGGAGAAAATCAACAGCAGTACAGAGTATGAAAAGACAATGCAGAAAGGCTGAGCAGATGTGGCGGAAGACGAAACTTGAAATTCACTATAGCATCTATAAAGACAGCCTTCATGCTTTCAATGTTGAACTAGGTAAAGCTAGACAAACAATCTTCTCAAACCTTATAAACAGCAACTTAAACAACACTCGCACTCTTTTTGCTACCGTTGAGAGACTAACAACCCCCCTAGTCAGATCCCTAGTGAACTGCTCTCTGACAGCAAGTGTGATGAGTTTGCTTCCTTCTTTTCTGAGAAGATCAATAATATCAGAAAGAGAATTAGCACACCCTCAAGTTACGCAGAGGACAGACAGATTTGACCGCAATTTCAAAAAGTCGTCACTATGTCTGCATTTGAAGCAATCGATAGCAACATTTTAGAAGAAACAGTACAGCACCTCAAATCGTCAACCTGCCACCTCGACACACTTCCCACATCTTTTTTCAAAAGTGTGCTTAACTGTTTAGAAGAAGATCTCTTAGAAGTGGTGAACACCTCACTTCTTTCTGGGACTTTTCCAAACTCCCTGAAAACTGCAGCTGTTAATCCCTTCTGAAAAAGAGCAATCTTGATAATACCATACTGAGCAACTATAGACCAATATCAAATCTTCCTTTTATAGGCAAGATTATTGAAAAGGTTGTTTTTAATCAGCTGAACCACTAAATAAACTCAAATGGATACCTGGACCATTTCCAATCTGGTTTCAGACAACATCATAGCACAGAGACAGCGCTCATAAAGATAATAAATGATATTCGCCTAAATTCAGATTCTGGCAAAATATCAGTGCTGGTACTACTAGATCTCAGTGCTGCGTTCGACACTGTCGATCATAACATTCTGCTAGATAGACTGGAAAACTGGATCGGGCTTTCTGGGATGGTTCTCAAATGGTTCAGGTCATACTTAGAAGGGAGAGGCTATTATGTGAGTATAGGAGAACATAAGTCTAAGTGGACGTCCATGACATGCGGAGTCCCACAAGGCTCAATTCTAGCGCCGCTGTTGTTCAGCCTGTATATGCTCCCACTAAGTCAAATAATGAGAAAGAACCAAATAGCATATCACAGCTATGCAGATGATACCCAGATTTACCTAGCCTTATCGCCAAATGACTACAGCCCCATTGACTCTCTCTGCCAATGCATTGATGAAATTAACAGTTGGATGTGCCAAAACTTTTTACAGTTAAACAGGGAGAAAATGGAAGTCATTGCATTTGGAAACTGAAGTCCATAAGGTAAATGCGTACCTTGACACTAGGGGTCAAAAAACAAATTCTGGAGTCAGACCTCAGTTTCAGTAGCCATGTCAAAGCAGTAACTAAATCAGCATACTATCATCTCAAAAACATTGCAATAATTAGATGTTTTGTTTCCCGTCAAGACTTGGAGAAACTTGTTCATGCCTTTATCACCAGCAGGGTGGACTATTGTAATGGTCTCCTCACTGGCCTTCCCAAGAAGACCATTAGACAGCTGCAGCTCATACAGAACGCTGCTGCCAGGATTCTGACTAGAACCAGTTGGAATCAGCTTCCAGAAAAGATCAGATGTGCTAATACATTAGACACATTTAAATGCAGACTCAAAACTCATCTGTTTAGTTGTCGATTTATTGAATCAGCACTGTGCTACGTCCGAACAGATTGCATTATTTTATGTATAATCATTTCTACTGTTTTAATTAATTTTTAAATAAATTTTTAAATCATTTAAAATGTTCTTAAATCCTCTGTTTTTATTGTTGTGATTTATTATGATGATTTGGATATTATGATTTTAATTCTTCTTATGTACAGCACTTTGAATTACCACTGTGTATGAAATGTGCTATATAAATAAACTTGCCGTGCCTTGCCTTGAAGTACTGTGGCAGTGATCCAGCAGAACACAGGAATGTGGCACATGATATAGAGACTGCGATTCATCTTAATTTGTTTGACGATTCTGTCTGCCAGAGTCTGATCTGTGATGTTCTTTCTGAAGTACTCCTCCTTCTGTTGGTCAGTGAATCCTCGCACCTCAGTGAACAAACCTACACATCGAAGAGGAATCTGATTGGCTGCTGCTGGTCGTGATGTCACCCAGACAAGAGCTGATGGAAGCAGAGTCCCTTTGACCAGATTTGTGAACAGCACATCTACAGATGATCTTTCCTCAACAGTGTCCAGTGACCTACTTTTAAAATCCAGACGCAGGCGACTCTCATCAAGTCCGTCAAATATAAACGCAAGTTTAGATTCTGTAAATAACTTTGATTTCTCCAGGCCCTTCAAATCAGGATAAAACCTCATCAGAAACTCATGGAGATTGATCTCTGTGTCTTTAATCATGTTGATCTCTCTGAATGGAAGCAGAAACACACAGTCTATATCCTGACTGGTTTCATCTTCTGCCCAGTCCAGGATGAATTTGTGCACAGAAACAGTTTTCCCAATGCCAGCGACTCCCTTGGTCAGCGCTATCTTCTCCTCATTCTTTCTCCTCAGTTGATTAAATATATCTTCACATTTGATTGGTTTGTCCTGTGATTTCTGGGTCTTTAGAGCATCATCAATCTTCAGAATCTCATGTTCCTGATTGACATCTTTCATATCTCCCTCTGTGATGAACAGTTCTGTGTAAACAGCCTTCAGATCTGTGTCATTTTCTTTGTTGCCCTCAAAAATATATTTTGCTTTATTCTTCATTTTGGTTTTGTGAGTTTTCAAGAAATTTTCCAGTTCTATAATAAAAAAATGAAAAAAAAAAAACATTTAACAATTTTTTCATATCATCATTACCAATAACTGCTGGAAACAGCACTGTACAATAGCAACAATTTGGTTTCAGTTTACAATTTCTAAATATATACACTGAGATGGCATTTTTGTCAAATAGAGCTTTTTGAAAACCAAAGTGGTTACATTTGAAAATGCAGTTTTTGTGTTGTAGTGTGGACTGTGAAAACGGATGCTTTTGAAAAAGATGACATATGATTAGTCATGTGACGCATATTGTACTAATAGATATCAATGTTTATGCTGGTATTGTGCCTGTTATGTGCTATTAAATTTCACAATGTTGCTAAAGATATGTTACTTAGTACACTCTTAATATTACAGTCCTGCAAGATGACAGAAAATTTACTAACAATTGCTGTCCTGTGACAAAACATGAGAGCTAGTGGTGCAACGGATCACAGAACTCATGGTTCGGATCATATCACGGATTTTGAGTCACGGATCGGATCAATTTTCGGATCAGCAAAAAGGGGAGGAGTCAAATGTAATTTGCTTCTCATTTATTACAAGATCAGTATGGCAATGAACTTTTGGTTTTATCAAAAATAACTAAAACAAAATACAAAAGTAAAACCAAGAAATAACTGAAAAAGCTGAATGAATAAAATGTTTAAATAAAATTCTCAATGCTTGAATACTTCAGTGCAACAATTGAAAAACAACCTGAGACCTGAAAACTGGCCAAACCTTATAATGACAATTTTTTTTTTCAAAAAGATGAGGATGTCTACATTCTCTGGGAAGAGAGTAGACCTCTTAGCTGTCACTATGTCACCTGCCGTGGAGAATACCCTCTCACTAGGAACTGAAGTGCCAGGCACAGCAAGGTAGTGTCTTGCCATCTTTGCAATGTGAGGGTATTTACACTCTGCCAGCGGATTACCACCATCCACTGGCAAACTGCTTGCTGCCCTGTACGATGCCACCTCCTCTTTGATTGTGTTGTAAAAAGTTTTCTCTGTGTTTGACTCTTTCACAAATGTATCCCCCAAAAGCTCTTCTATGGCAGACTTCTTTTGTGGAGGAGATGCATTTGGCCCTGTGTCTGCTCCAGTGGGTGTTGGCTCTGTGGCTTGACCAGGCAGAAAAAAATCTTAGTTATTTAACTATATTTCTTGTTATATATTTCATAGGCAATCAATAACATATGCCAGTAATATTCAAAATTAAGATCAAATATTCACATAAATAATAGTTAAAATATTTTATAACTTAATTATATTAATATTAAATAATATGAATAATTGTATTATTTTTACCTCTTTAGTAGCCACAATCTCAGTTGTGCAATCAGTGTATGTCTTCTCGCGTAGGGCTGGTTCTATGTGAATCAGGGACTTGAACCTTGGATCAAGTGCAGTAGATCTGTGAAGATAATCTTGTATTTCAGGGGGGTTGGTTTATCTGGAAATCAGGTCCCCTCTTATGGCAGCCTTAACATCTCTGGTAATGCTGCTGTCTTCCTCATTTGCACACATGGGTTGTAGAATTCTGGTTTTCAGAGTTAGGATCATGGACACAGATGGTGCATTTTCAGTGCTCAATAGGGTTGTGACTGTTTTGAGAGTTTTGAGGAGCTGGAGGACCTCCTCTGCTACTTTCAAATCATCATCAGACAAGGTGACAATGTCTCTGATATTTTTTTCAGTGTCTTTTCTGTCAGTGCAGAGTATACTGCTGCCTGCTGCTCAAGATAGTGCTCCAACATGTCATATGTGGAATTCCATCTCGTAGTGACGTCGTGTATGAGCTTGTGGGCTGGTAGCTGTATAGCATTTCTTGCTTTGTTTTAAGCACATGAGCTGCTGTTATACTTCTGTGGAAGACGGAAAACACCTTCCTAATCCTCCCAAGACGGCGATCCATCTGGTTAACTGAGATTCCTCTTTTGCATGCTAAATTGATCACATGTGCAAAGCAAGATATCCGTGACCCTAGTCCAGCTTCTCTCACTGCATTTACTTGGTTTCTGGCATTATCTGTGGTGACTTGGATATTGCTACATGCATTGTGTCTCTTTAACTTCCACTCAGCTACTGCTTCTATCAGAATTTGCACTAGATTTGTGCTTGTGTGACTCTCATAGAGGGGGCGTGTCTGTATCACCGGACTTTGCATCTCCCATCCCGCTGTTATGCAGTGGGCAGTCACAGTCACGTAGCTTTCGGTAGCCCTTGATGTCCACCCGTCTGTGGTGATCGCAATAGAGGATGCATCTGATAAGTCTGCGACGATTTTGCTTTTTTCCTGTTCGTAAAGTTTAGGCATGACCTTCATGCTGAAATGGGTGCACGAGGGTATTTCGTACCGTGGCTCAAGCACTTTTAGGAGGTTTTTAAAACCCTTGTTTTCATCAACAGACTATGGCCTCATGTCTGCCGCGATAAACATCCCGATAGATTTGGTAATAGTTTTAGCCCGCTCTGATTCTGGTGCAAACAAGGGCTGCTTAAATGCAGCGGTGAGCAGCTGTTGCTGAGGTTGCTGCGGTTTGCATCCTGTCTGCACACCGGGGTGATGTCGCTTCAGATGCGTGGCCATACTCGATGTATTGCCACTTTCATACTGCTTTCTCGTGCCACAGTGTCTACACACTGTAACTGTTTTGTCCACCACCCTTCTTCCGTCATCATTATATTTGTCATCATTATGTTTGTGAAAAAGGTCAGGACTCCTGTTAAGAAGTAGATTTTTGAGGTATACTCTTGTCATAAATGAATCTATGACACACTTGTCATAAATAATTTTTCCTACATAATTTGTAACACAATAAAGAGTCAAATATCTATTTAGGAGCCTTAGACCTTTCCAATGATATATAGTTTGTCATGATTAGATTATGATTTATTTGTAAAATGGTGAAGTAAACTTGGGCATCCCACAGAGTGGACGGTGACAGCCATAAAAAGTTGATATGCAAGTGTTTCTAGCTAAGAATCTTTAAATCGCTTTACTCTGACATAATACCTTTGTATGTTTATTTTTTAATGTTTAATGGTGATTTTTTCTTTACATTATTACATTATTTTTCATTAC
This sequence comes from Garra rufa, assembly GCF_049309525.1. Taxonomy (NCBI): domain Eukaryota; kingdom Metazoa; phylum Chordata; class Actinopteri; order Cypriniformes; family Cyprinidae; genus Garra; species Garra rufa. The sequence continues at coordinate 39,720,219 of NC_133364.1, read as the reverse complement.
ATTTCTTTAAATTTAAAGCAAAGTTTATTATGTCTTATTTTACTGCTGTTTGATAACCTGATGTTCAGGAGTAAATCTGTAAAATTAAAAAGTTCTCCAGAATCGTGAGAGAACTGTGATCTTTATTCTAAGCAAAAAAAATGTGATTCTCATTTTATTCAGAATCGTGCAGCTCTAAATGTTGTGTCATCTGCAAACTTCAGGAGCTTGACAGAGGGGTCTTTAGAGGTGCAGTCATTAGTGTAGAGGGAGAAGAGCAGTGGGGAGAGGACACAACCCTGAGGGGCGCCAGTGCTGATAGTCCGGGTGCTGGGTGAGAGTTTTCCAGCCTCACTAGCTGCTGTCTGTCTGTCAGGAAGCTGGTGATCCACTGACAGACAGAGCTGGGCACAGAGAACTGAGTTAGTTTGGGCAGGAGGAGGTCAACCGTATAAACTTAATTATTTATTTATTTAATAGGAATAACACACCAGGCCATTCCACTGTCCTTCTGTGTATTTGACTTTTTCAGAAGCTGCACAATGAGTCTCCTTCAATAACTGACCGTACCACTTAATCAAAATACTAAAGTGTTTTTACTCGTCCTGTTGTTCATTCAGTTTATCTGTGTTTGATTGGTTTTACTACATCTGTTACTATATCTGTTTTTTGTTCAAACCAAATTGCTTTTTTTTTTTTTTTTTAATGGACCACTCACCCAAAAATCTAAATTCAGTCAATTACACACATACAACACATGGCTCCTAGAAAATGTTGCACATATTTTCCATTCTGAGGTGAATAAATGTTGTTTTCTGGCTGTCAGTGCAACTTTTTGCCTTGTTCTGGTCTGGAGATCTTTGTCTCATGAAAGACAATTAACGAGTAATACTTTTGAGTTTTCAGAGAGTCATGTTTTGTGTGGTGTTTTAACCCTCTGGGGACTGAGGGTGTTTTTGGGCCCTGAAAAAGTTTTGACATGCCCTGACATTTGTGCTTTTTTCAGTATCTTAAAAACATATGAATGGCCCAAATCTGATTATATTGTAATCAGCACAATTTGGGCTACAATAATATGTAAGCAACATGAATGTACATGTTGGTGTTTTTGAGAAAACAACGTTTATGCGTGCTTAGTGAAAAACAAAATTTTTGAAGTCACTGAAATAAAGTCATGAAACACATACAGAATATTTGTTCACAAGACTTTGATAACTGGATGTGTTAGGCTAGAGTTTTTTCTATCAAATGATGTGAAAATCATCTCGTTCACTTGTTTACACAAAACAGTATATTGATTTAAATTTTTGAAGACACTTTTTGTTTAGAATAGCTGTATGCGAAGAAGGCGTGAATGATCATGAATAATGCTGTGATTCACACCTGAGAAGACAAAGACCTGCATAATGAGCCGCATAATTAGTTATTCAGTCAGATGACTGAGAGGAACAAAGGAATGAATGAAGGAGGAATATAAGGACAAAATATGTTTGTAGCTTATTTTGAATAGATTTATTTATCAAGAAAAATAACTTGAGATTCACTTGTGAACTTCTTTAACATCTGAAGATGGTACAGTGCTCTCAGGAAAACAGTTTGAGGAGACTCAAGTAAATGTCAGCAGGATTCATGTGTTGAGCAGGTTTACAATCACTAAAAACAACAAAACAAAACATCTGTGAGCATGTTAATATCAACAGCATCATACTATTTATTTATATATATATTATGATTTTGTAGTCATAGACCCACGCATTTTGTACAAACGTAAAAAGGACATTTTATATCTGAGAAACTAATAAAATTTGTTTATCGTGTTAAACATCCATTCGAGAACACAGTATTAATACATATTGTCAAAACATACACTAAGTGTAAACCCTCATATTACATCCTACTGTTGTAAGATACATTAATAACTAAATAAATAATTATGATCTTATAGTCAAACATAAGCATGCTTTGTGTGAATACAAAGAAACTAGGCTATATTATAACTGTTAAGCTTAAATGTGAACACTATAACCTTTATATTGCATCATTCTTTATTGAACAGACTATTAAAAACATACTGGCATCGTTAGTCATTTAGATGCAGTGAAATGAAACGTACTTTATAATGTTTCACTTGCTGTAGTCAGGAATTATAGTTGGCAAAATGTCTTAACTGGTAAAATGTTTGCACATTCTGTCACAGTAATAACTAACAAGTAGGCTAATAAGAGAAAAAAAAAACTTACTCATGTCTTCTGAAGTACGTTTTATTCCTGACAGAGTCTTCTTCCAGAAATGACTAACTTGAACGAAGTTTCTCATTTGTTTACCGTGATGTGGGCGTCTACTTTTGGGCGGCGCCCTCACGTGGACGATTTGAATATGAATAGCGAACAGCTCATGGGCGTGATCTAATTATAAAATAATGAAGCAGACCGGAGAGACTGGACATCGTGTTGGTTTCATATTGATTATTTTATCACAGGATATTTGTTTTCGGTAAAACTTACTTCGTTTAAAAGTATACATATCAAGCTTTGTCTAGAGTCTAGACATATTGCTCATGTCTCTGTGTTGTATATTGGCTGAGTTATAGTCTATTTTACTGACGCGTTTCTGAATGAAGATCACGGAGATCAACGCGGCAGACAGCACACCCTTTTTGTTTTCTTTATTTTGCAAAATCACAATGTTTTTTTGATTTTGTGAGTATATACAAATAAAAGTAGACCCTTTACAGATTCGATTGATGTACTGCTTTTATCTGTACAATCAGAAATGACAAAGTAATTAAAGTTCCTTTTGGGAAACTGCCTCAAAACGCCCCAGGGCGTTTTTCTTTGAGAATATTTACTGTGTTTAGGAAATATACAGATCTGGCCTTTTAAAATGCGCGCGGGAAGGAAAGTGGTCTCGCGTGACACCGGTGTATTCTGAGGGAACACAGAAAATACATTGACACAGGAAAGACATGATCAGTAGGGGGCAGTCATGTAACGCATGATTTTAATGATTTTAATGCATTAACAAACCTGCGTGACCATAGTAACCCAGGATTATCAGAGAGGTTTATTAATATTTTATTTTGAGTTAAGAAATGATTATATTAATTGTTATAGAAATGAATACAATATTAAGTTATTATATTAACAATAGGCAATGCTGTATATGCGAATGCTGTCTGTGCGTGATGTAGACAGCATTCAAAAGTTTATCATGAATAAATATTACATAAAGTACTTCAAATTAAATAGCCCTGCAAGAAACATTGTATGCATCCCACCACTGTCACGGTACTGAGATCGACCGGCTTCTCATGTCTTGTGTTTTGTGAGTTTGTCTATGTTGTTCGTCATGCTCTCTGCGCAGCTGCCAATCAGTCCCGCACCAGCTGCAGCTCATCATCTCGGTCTATTTATACTCACCTCATTCTCTCTTCCCCTGTCAGATGATTCACCCCGGACTTCGACCGTGTTGTGTGTTCACCCTGCCGTGTTTTGGAGTATTCGTCGCCTGGATGTTGTCTGTGTCTTCGTGTTTGTTTCACCGATCATCACGACACTTCCATTGAATCCTCACCCGTCTGAACACCACGCTGTCTCACCGCCGTCGACCATCCGCCCTTGCACCACCCATCCGAGAGACTCTCATCTTCATCACTTTGTTTTTGTCTGCTGTCTACACTTCAATAAACTGTGTTTAACTGCAATTGCTTCCTCCTCATTCTCACCGTCACAGAATCATCTGACCGTCATGGAAGCAGCAGGCTCCTCCCCATCCACACTGGAAGACTTCATGCGAGCCTGCGTCTCTCGGATGGACAGCCAGGATAAAACAGTGGCCGAGTCCGGACAGGCCATCCGGGCTCTCGTGGTGCAAGTGTCCGAGCTCACCCAGCGTATGCAGCAAATGCAACTTCCCGCTGCGCCGCCCACGCCGCCGGTAATTCCGTCTCCCCCGATACCATCCAACGTGACGCCACCATCGGAGCCCCGCCTTCCCACCCCGGAACTCTACAGCGGTGAGCCGAACTATTGCCGAGCTTTCCTCACTAGATGTTCCATGCATTTCGCTTTACAGCCCCGTACCTTCGCTAGTGAGGAAAGCAAGGTGGCGTTCGTGCTCACCCTGCTGTCTGGGAAGGCGGCATTGTGGGGAACGGCGGTGTGGGAGAACCAGGACCCTTGCTGTGCTTCGTTCGCTACACTCTCCGCCGAGATGAAGAGGGTGTTTGACCACGCGGTCGCAGGAAGAGAGGCCGCGCGGCTATTGACGGATCTCAAACAGGGGGAGAGATCCGTCTCGGACTATTCGATCGAGTTCTGCACCCTGGCGGCAGAGTGTCAGTGGAACGAAGAGGCGTAGTGGGACATGTTCCTGCATGGGCTGGCCGACCGAATCCAGAAGGAAATCTACGCCCTGGATCTACCCGCCACCCTCAACGGCCTGATCGACCTGGCACTGCGGGTAGACTCTCGACTCTCCCGAGCCGAGCGGCGGTGTCTACCCGCTCGGCTCCCCCCTGGGGAGGGAACATCATCTCGAGCCAGCGGCGGAGATTCGGTCGGCCCTGCCAACGATCACGAGCCCATGCAGGTGGGGCGAGCTCGGCTTACCCGGGAGGAGAAGGAGAGGCGGAGATCCCAGGGACTTTGCCTGTATTGTGGAACATCTGGTCATTACGCTTACAACTGCCCGTTAAAAGGGCCAGCCCGGCAGTAAAACTGAGGCTACTGTCGGGTGGGATCTCCGCTTCAAAGACCTCATCCAGCGCCACCTCCACTCTTCTCCCGGTTAGGCTCAGATGGTCCAACCATGATCACCGCTGCACTGCACTTGTGGATTCCGGGGCTGAAGGTAATTTTATGAACTTTAATTTTGCTCATCAGAACCTTGTTCCCCTCATGCCTCTCACAGATTCCATAGCTGTCAGCGCACTCAATGGCCAGACCCTTCCCACCATCACCCACATCACGGAACCCGTCACTCTCACTGTGTCAGGCAATCACAGTGAGAGCATCTCATTTTTCATCATGAACTCTTCCCACTCACCCATCGTTCTCGGACATCCATGGCTCACCAAGCACAACCCCCGGATTGATTGGCAGCTGCAGTCGGTGTCTGAATGGAGCGTTAAATGTCATGAATCTTGTCTGGTGTCTGCTTGTTCGTCTGTTTCTGGTTCTGTGTTTCAGGAGAAGCCGATGGATCTAGGTAACGTGCCCGCGGAGTATCTCGACCTGAAGGAAGTGTTCAGTAAGTCTAGGGCTGCTTCTCTTCCTCCTCATCGTCCCTATGACTGTGCAATAGAGTTACTGCCAGGTACGTCTCCGCCTAAGGGCAAATTATATTCACTTTCAGTTCCTGAGAGAGAGGCTATGGAGAAATACATTTCTGATTCTCTAACAGCCGGGTTCATTCGACCCTCCTCTTCTCCAGCGGGGGCGGGGTTCTTTTTCGTGGGGAAGAAGGATGGTTCTCTGCAACCTTGTATTGATTACCGGGGGTTGAACAATATCATGGTAAAAAATACCTATCCTTTGCCGTTGATATCTTCAGCCTTCGAGAGGTTGCAGGGAGCATCCGTCTTCACTAAATTGGACTTAAGAAATGCTTATCATTTGGTCCGCATAAGGAGGGGAGATGAATGGAAGACCGCCTTTAATACCCCCAGGGGGCACTTTGAATACTTGGTCATGCCCTTCGGCTTGTCCAACTCCCCAGGGGTCTTTCAGGCACTCGTCAATGACGTGCTGCGAGATATGGTCGATCAGTTCATATATGTCTACCTAGATGACATATTGATTTTTTCTTCTTCTCTCCAGGAACATGTGCAGCACGTCAGGCGAGTGCTTCAGAGGCTGTTAGAGAATGGGCTTTTTGTCAAGGCGGAGAAATGCGTTTTTCATGCACAGTCTGTTCCTTTTCTAGGGTACATCTTGTCGCCGGAGGGGTTGCGTGTGGATCCCGAGAAGATCAAGGCTGTGGTGGATTGGCCAACTCCAGATTCCCGTAAGGCCCTGCAGAGGTTTCTGGGGTTTGCCAATTTCTACCGGCGGTTCATTCGCAATTTCAGCCAACTAGCCTCACCTCTGACCGCCTTGACCTCCCCCAGAACGACGTTCAGGTGGTTGGATGCAGCTGAGGCTGCATTCGCCAAACTGAAAAGCCGCTTCGTTTCGGCTCCCATCCTGATTACCCCTAATCCATCACGTCAGTTCGTGGTGGAGGTCGACGCATCTGAGGTGGGGGTAGGTGCGGTGTTATCACAACGCTCCCCCACAGACGACAAAATGCATCCCTGCGCGTTTTTTTCCCATCGTCTATCGCCAGCTGAGTCAAATTACGATATTGGTAATCGAGAGTTGTTGGCAGTCAAATTGGCATTGGAGGAATGGCGCCACTGGTTAGAGGGGTCGGGGGTACCTTTCATAGTGTGGACCGATCATAAAAACCTCGAGTATATTAGAACGGCTAAAAGATTGAACTCTAGGCAGGCTCGGTGGGCATTGTTTTTCGGACGTTTTGATTTTACTCTTTCGTACCGCCCGGGTTCCAAAAACGTTAAACCCGATTCTTTATCTCGCATTTTTGACCATTCCGATCGCCCGTCCACTCCCGAGAGTATTTTTCCCGAGACGCTTATTGTTTCAACTCTCATATGGGAGGTCGAATCGAAGGTTAAGACAGCCTTAGAAGGGGTAACGCCTCCGGCCGGATGCCCACTGAATCGTTTATTTGTGCCAGAGGGATTACGGTCCGAGGTTATCCAGTGGGGGCATTGTTCCAATGTAGCTTGCCATCCGGGAGTCAGTCGAACCATATATTTGGTCAAGCAACGATTTTGGTGGCCTCGTATGGCTCGTGACGTTCGCAGTTTTGTTTTGGCTTGCTCAGTTTGTGCCATTGGCAAGACTTCCAACAGACCCCCTGATGGGCTCCTTCAACCGCTGCCGGTACCTTCGAGACCCTGGTCCCACATCGCTCTAGATTTTGTCACCGCCCTCCCACCCTCCCAGGGTAACACGGTAGTTTTAACCGTGGTGGACCGGTTCTCGAAGGCTGCCCACTTTATTCCCTTGCCCAAATTACCCTCAGCCAAGGAGACAGCGGTGACTGTTGTGGATCACGTCTTTCGGTTACATGGCCTCCCGACGGACGTGGTTTCCGACAGGGGACCCCAATTTGTGTCCAAATTTTGGCAAGAATTTTGTAGGTTACTGGGGGCTACTGTTAGTCTTTCGTCAGGTTTCCACCCTCAGAGCAATGGACAAACTGAGAGAGCCAACCAAGATTTGGAAAGAACGTTGCGATGTGTGGTCGCTAGAAATCCTTCCTCCTGGAGCCAAAAACTCTCAATGGTGGAGTATGCCCACAATTCATTACCAGTATCGTCTACGGGCCTATCCCCATTCGAATGTAGTTTAGGGTACCAGCCACCAGTTTTTCACAGTCTGGAATCCGAAGTCGCGGTTCCCTCTGCTCACGCATTTGTCCAGAGGTGTCATCGCACTTGGACTAGAGCCCGCGAGACTCTACTCCAGGTGGGAGCGCGCACCAAGGCTAAGGCTGATCGCCACCGGTCGAGGCCTCCCGTATACGTCGTCGGTTCCAAAGTGTGGCTTTCTACTAAGAACATTCCGCTCCGTTCCGTATCGAATAAACTTGCTCCCAAATTTATTGGCCCGTTTCCTGTCACCAAAATCATTAGTCCGGTGGCAGTCCGCCTTAAACTTCCTCCAGTATACAGGAGGATTCATCCCGTCTTTCATGTCTCCAAAATTAAGCCCGTGTTTTTTGCACCCATTAATCCGCCAGCCCCAGTTCCCCCACCGCCGCGACTCGTAGACGGGGAACCAACATATTCGGTTAATCGTATTCTGGACTCAAGGCGCAGGGGACGCGGATTCCAGTACTTGGTGGACTGGGAAGGTTACGGTCCGGAGGAGAGAAGTTGGGTACCTGCCAGGGACATCCTGGATCACTCCCTTATTGATGATTACAATCAACAGGTAAAGGAGTCTGGGAACGTCAGGGGACGTTCCTAGGGGAGGGGGTACTGTCACGGTACTGAGATCGACCGGCTTCTCATGTCTTGTGTTTTGTGAGTTTGTCTATGTTGTTCGTCATGCTCTCTGCGCAGCTGCCAATCAGTCCCGCACCAGCTGCAGCTCATCATCTCGGTCTATTTATACTCACCTCATTCTCTCTTCCCCTGTCAGATGATTCACCCCGGACTTCGACCGTGTTGTGTGTTCACCCTGCCGTGTTTTGGAGTATTCGTCGCCTGGATGTTGTCTGTGTCTTCGTGTTTGTTTCACCGATCATCACGACACTTCCATTGAATCCTCACCCGTCTGAACACCACGCTGTCTCACCGCCGTCGACCATCCGCCCTTGCACCACCCATCCGAGAGACTCTCATCTTCATCACTTTGTTTTTGTCTGCTGTCTACACTTCAATAAACTGTGTTTAACTGCAATTGCTTCCTCCTCATTCTCACCATCACAACCACAGTCTTATCCATTAACTGATCCTCTTTTTTCCGTAATAATTGTATTATTCGTTTATATTCGTTATTTTTATTTCGATTCTGAATCTAAATGTTAAATGCTGCCATGCCAGTAAAGCTTTCATTATGCTATATGGCTGGGATTTTTACTGGAATGCAGTATATATACATATATATATATATATTCAGTATATATATTCATTTTATTCTGTCTAATTAATAGATAACCTATACACTGTAGTGTTTCATTGTCGAGTGAATCATTCACGTAGTTCCATTTGTAAATCGTTTATTGTCACACTTGGGCATTAATACAATCATAAAGTCAAAACTTTATTGGCATAATTGTCGTTTACAATATTTGCAAAATATATGGCAAATAGCATATACAGAGAGTTATTTAGGTTAAGCGATTCACAATAAAAAAAAAAGATAGCTCTAAATCACTTATAATTTATTATTATTATTATTATTATTAGGCTATTATTATTTTAATAACTGGTTAGGGCTATATTTTATAATGCCTGACAATTATGCCAAAGAAAATTGAAACAATATGCTGCTTTAAGGGCGCATCACTGAAATTGCCTGAAATTCTGCATATAGGCTGCAACTTGTTAATTCTATTTTCTTTCGTTTTGTTAATTTATTATTAATTCAGAAAAATGTATTTCGCATATGGGCCTATTTTATTTATTATTATATAAAGGTTTATTGGGTTTTTCTCTGTAGACAAGCTCTGTGCGTGTTGTGCGTGACGTTCTGATGTTTATGCTGCTTCTTGCTTGTGTATAATTAATCCCTGAAAACGAATTTAGCTGTTTTTAATGTGACACAGCCACGTATCAATTTAAATTTAATTGTAATTTAACATAATCTTGTCGGTTAATAAATAACTTAACGACGTCAGTTGTCGGTTGGGAAAAATAAAAAAACTGAAATTAACATTTCTATTTCCAATGCAGTCTAATAAATGTTCATCAGGAAAAAAAAGAAAAGAAAATAACAACAATAATAATAATAATAACAATACAACTGCACCTGCTTATGAATATCTTTTTGCTATTCGTTTGAACCATAATTTCAGGAAAGAGGAATCATTGAACTATTGTTAACAATGGTATTTGTGACCAACTCCCCCTAGAGCTGGCCAGGGTGTTTGGCTACAGAATGTTGTTCCTTCCGCCACCTGGTGGATATTATATTAAGTGCAACAATGTTTTTAAAAAAATCTGAAAAAGCGCCTGCAGGGGGATCCGTGATCACGCGTGCCGAATTGCAGGCTGCCGCATGAAAATAGACACATTTTAATTGCCAGATCTGTATCACATAAAGCTGTCCTCCACATAAGACCAACTGAATATTTGCCAAATAAAAAATTAAACTTAGTTTGATTTACACCATTTTTTAATTCCCCCTTTTGTGGTGTCAAAAAGAAAAACCAAATGGCATGAAAGTAAATAATGACAGAAATTTCATTTTTTTGTGTGTGTGAATTTTAGCTTAGTTTAGCTTAGTTTAGTTTTTGGAAGAACTATCCCTTTAAGATTTATATCAATGCTTTAGACTGTAGTTGTTCATTTAAATGCTTTATAATATGAATAGTGTGTAAGGATTGCTCAATAAAACATAATGGATTATTACTAAACAATTGAGGTCTTAAACAGAATTAAATTATGCATATTCATATTCATGAATTATTCATAATTCATTGATTCTCCCTAATTTCTCTTTTTCATCTTTTAAATTGTTCCTTTCTAAAATAGTCTACTGATTAAATACATTCAGAAAGTCCAGTTTTGTGGACATTCACATCTACAATAGACTAGTCATTATTCAGGTGATTTGACCACTGGATTTACAAAAATCATTTCAGGTTTAAGAAGGGTTTCAACATTGCATCAACTACTGATGAACACATTCATTTTTATTTGAATCATCACTCTGTAGGTTTTTTAACCATGGCTTTTTGTTTTTGGAAAGCTTTTGTCTTTCAAACTCATTAAAATGCATATAAGTAATATGTAATGCAGGCTTTCTAAAATGTTTTGTTATGTAAGCCTTGTTCACCAAATATACTTTACTTTAAGTACCGCTGAGATTTTAAAATAAGTATTTTAATAATTAAGCATCACATTTGCATGTTCATGGTTTCTTTGATGATTAATGGGCATAAGGCACCTTTTTAGTAAGTGTTTTTTTTTTATTGTTATTTTAAAACAAAGACAACAGAAATACACTTGAAAGGGACTTTGTTTTAAAATTATTAATTTAAATGTTTTATGATTTTATTAATTGTTAGCTTTTCATTAAACTCACAAATCCTGTACAGTTTCTTTACGAACCCTAGTTTGGGAAACCTTGATGTAATAAAATGTTTAATGCACTTCATGTTGTAAATTACAATGAATGGAACATGAATCTTGTTACTCTTTGCACTTTTAACATCATTATAGAACAAGATAATCCTAAATAATCTAAATCAATGTGACAAACGAGTTGTCAAAATTTCATCTAAAAGTAATCCATATATAATCTGATTATATTACCTAAAATGTGACGGATTACATTATTGACTACAGTTTATGTCATGTAATCTGGAATCAGTAACGGATTACAATTTGTATGTAATCTCCCCATCTCTGTAAATTAGTAGTCAGCTGTAGTCTGTGCTGTGTGTTCAAGTGCAGCTGTTTGTTCAGTTCTGGTGTGTCCCGGCCTTAAGTCCTATATTGATGATAGAAATTTCTCTGTTTGTCTCGGTGGTTTTTCTTCATCTAGCTCTGCTCTGAAGTTTGGAGTTCCTCAACTTGAAACCACAAAAAAAAAGTATGATAAACATATTTTTCAGTTTTAAATAAAGGGTCCACTTGACCCTCAGAAAATTCTGAACATACAATTTATAAGCTTGAAGTTTGTGATTTCAACTCAGTGTCAGTTGTCATCTACTCCTCCTCATGTTCCAGTGACTCTGTGGAACACAACAGATGATCTTGGACAATCAGAGAATGTGGACGACTGATGGCTCACTGCTCACTTTCATTTAATGGAGAAATGCATTTAAAGTTAATGATTTCTGTCTGTCAGTCCCTAACATTCTCCCTAAAAACACAAAATGACTTTTTTTGATGCCATGTATCTTGTGATCAAACTTGTTAATCTTTTGTCTCGTAATCATTGTAGTCAGAGAGATGATGGCAGCAGTGGTTTTGCAGGATGTGTTTGAAAGAGTTGAAGAAGTTGAGATGACTGTTCAAGGTCTACAAGAAGTTGCTCCAGGAATGAAAGAGCTCTCTGACATTGCCTTCAGTAACAGGAGAAGCAGACTGGAGATGACAGACTCCCAAACACAACAGCTGCAGTCATGAAGGACAAATCATGACACATTTGAACACAATCTGATGCAGTCAACTTTAAGCATGTGTCTCAGGTCAGTTGTTGGTGTTGTTCAGGCTAATATGGCAGTCATCTTGTGTTGCTCTTCAGTGGTGTATGCAGCAGCATCATGGAAAAACAATAGCTGACTTACTGCTGCCACTGAAGAAAGGAGCTGTTGCTGTTTTAGCAGTTCACTTTGTAACGAGACGGAGAAACCAGACAAAATAACTAAGACCAACTTGATTGATTGAGTCTCTTATTTGACAGGACTCTTGCATTTCTGCAGTCTGCTGCTGGAGCATTGTGGGATGTGAAGGATGTTTGCTGCAATGGCATGAAATGTCTTCAATATGAAGTCACAGCATTGTCTGTTCTGGAGACATTATTTCTGTGGACTAAACTGGTTAATGTATGGGCAAACGGGGTAAGATGTGCCAGATTCCAGCAGATGTTGGACTTCTTCTTCTGATTATTCCTCTGATATTCTCTTCTGATGAAGTACATACAGGATTTGAAAAGTTAATGGGAGTCAGTTTGATGGAAACAGAATCCAAAGAATATTCACCTCAAGAGATTCAATACTCTTATAACAGTTATATAACAGTTTTATTCAGTAATAAAAAGAATAAAAGAGGATCATACACTGGGGGAAAAAAAGCTTATCTTACTTGTGTCTTGCTTCTGGTCAAAATATCAAAAAATTCTTAGATTAAGATACATTTACTAGATAAATTGACATAAGATATTTCATCTTGTTTTTAGCAAACTGTGTATGTGTGTGTATATATATACTGACTTTGTATTTATTATTAATAATTATATATTAATTATTATTAATAATAAATACTAACTTTATTGTACTTTATTGTATTTATAATTAATAGGATTACAGCGTTCATAACATTTCTTCATTGTTATAATAAAACAATAAAATATAAATATTTTTCTTCCTCTTCTTCTTCGTCTTATTAGATACTGACATTTAATTTAACAGTGCAATATGAGTACTACAATAGTAAGATTTTTTAAATTATTTTGTTTATTGGTATATTTAAAATAAAGAAAAAAGGATAATAATGTTAATAATAACAAAATATTCATAATAATTTAATTTCAATTATGGCAAACAAATTGACTTTAATTTGCAATCAGCCTATTGTACTAAAAAATTAAATAGTATGTATTTAATAATAATAATTATAAATACAGATTTTTGTAATTTTTTGTACGTTTTGTTATATAATTTAAATAATAAAAATATATAGTTAATATTTTTTGTTATTAATAAAATATATATTTTATTTTACAGTATGATGGGATTACAGCATTCATAAAATGTCTTAATTGTTATAATAAAACAATAAAATAAGCTATTATTAATTAATATTAAACATGACATTTTATTTTAGAGTGCAATATGATTATTTCAATAGTAGTTAAAAAACATATATTATTGTTTTGGCTATTATACTTTAAATTACAATAAGTATTATTAGAAAAAAAAAAATAAAAAAAATATTTTATTTCAATAAACATAAGAATATCAATATTGTATAATATTAAGTAAGGGATAATCAACGGTTTGCCTGCCAGCCAATCAGAATCCAATATCCTGACATTCCATGGAATAATTATAATTAGTAAATAATAAAAGTAAATAATAATAAAAAGAACTTGGTAACTCTTTACAATCTTTACAATTTTGTCAACTATGTGAACAATACTAGCATTTATTAATCTTAATGTTAATTTCAGCATTTACTATTTTATGTCATATTATATATTTTTTGTTTAAACAACATTTTTAAAGAATAATTGAAAAAGGTTTTATTTGAATGTTCAAAGTGAATGTGATGCCTGCTGTTTTAAAAATCTGTTCAAATATTAAAAGTCATGTAGTGTATTCCGGCCTTTAGTCACTTTTTTCCTAGACAGATGTGACAGGTTTCTGGGTGCTCCTTCTTTTAATTGACGACATGCCTCTCTCATCTTTCGGCATAAAGTACAATTATTAAAGTTTCATTTTATTTTTTAAAATATATATTTTTAATTGTTTTATAAAGATTAACTTAAAGTGACAATCATCAGTTAATATGTAAAGTCTGTTTATGAAGTATTATAGACATTCAATGTGAAAGAGCTTAAATTGAGCACACTGAGCTTCATGAGCAGCAACGATTTTTTATGAATTTAATGTAAAATTTATTAAATGTGTAAATATTTAGACAAGATTTTGAAAAATAAATAAGCTCGTACATGTATTAAGTTCATACATATTTTAATTTAAAATGTGTTTTCCATCATCTGTCACATTTGTGATAAGTTTTTTGTTCTCTTTCTACCTGTCAAAGATCCTGAACAACCAAGCCCAAAGAACACCTTACAAAGTAAGTGCAACACATATATTATATCTGAAATCGATATGCATACAGAGTATATTTACATTATTTCGTATATAGTTGCAGAGTCTGGCTGTTTGGATAAGGTGGAACCATCTGTATCTCCAAAAAGAGATGAGGTACAACTTGTCATCTGTATACTTGGATTAAAATAAGAACCCCCAACTACACTTTAAAAAAAAATGTTTTTATGAATTTTGCATGCATATGTACAATCTTGCACTTTGATTATTTTTGTTTTTAATTCTGTCAGATTCACTTGGGGGGAGACGTTCGAGTGCGCAAAGAGGCCTGGTCAAGGATACAAAGCAACACGCGAGATTCCTTATTTGTGAAGGAGTTGGCAGTGGCAATCTGGGGCACAAAGACTCTGGGGGAAAGAAGTCTCACAGGAAAGGAATGCCCCACCACAAAAAACCGTCAAAAAGCCCTTGACCCCCCAGAAAACGTCAGACATTAAAAGGTAGCAGTAGCCACAAGGTCTTTGTGGGATGCCAAGTGCTGGGTTATGGAGTAATATTTTTATTTTTTATTTTATTTATCTGTACATTTCTTTTCAGTCTGCTTGTCCAAAAAAATGTGGAGGAGACAGAGTTGCAGGCCAGATGGGGAAAGGCTGGACATTAACAGACAAAGCAAAACATTTAAAATATGAGCACTTAAGATAAATTGTGGCTAATGTGTTTTCTTGTAGTTTGCTTATTGAGCCAGATGAGTGTTGTTTTTTGTTAGATAATTGTTATTATTGTGTTAATGTTTACCTTTTATTATTAAATGAACTTGATACATTTATTAATGGAAGCTTGTATGTTCATGATTTTTATCATACTTAAAATTCAGTGTAGTGTCCAGCATTTCACCCTGGTGCTGATGTTGACCATCAACGTTTCCATTGTAAGTAACCAGCATCCAGTAGGGGTGTCAAAATTAATCGTTTTTACGATGCATCGCGATGCAGACAAGGATGATTCGGTATCGGTTCAGTAACTGAGGGGGAGTACTCTATATGAATAAAATAAGTCTTAGATTTTAACTGAAAGGATTATTGCCACTCTCTTTACACACCAGTGCATTTAACGAACTAACAAACAGCAGTGTGCATTCAACAAATGTCTTTTTTTTGTTAGTAATTCATTTAAAAGACCTTAAACATTATTTTTATTTGGCTGAAAAGACTGGCTAAAAGCACTGAGCACGTCTATCTGGCTCAGCACCGTTTTACACAAAATATAACGTTTTGTTGATATTGTGAGTGCGCACATAAATAATAATAGTCGACCTTTTGCAGTTTTGAATGATGCCTTTTTATGCCTTACTTTTATCAACAAAAATGGTGTATTTTAGGTTTCCACTGTTATTAAGAAAAAATGCAAGTGACCG
Organism: Garra rufa; assembly: GCF_049309525.1. Taxonomy (NCBI): domain Eukaryota; kingdom Metazoa; phylum Chordata; class Actinopteri; order Cypriniformes; family Cyprinidae; genus Garra; species Garra rufa. The sequence goes on along the minus strand of NC_133364.1, from coordinate 39,704,576 downwards.
CGTTTGAGCTTCCATGTCAGCTGCACAGCCCGCTTTCGCTTTCACTCGCCGTGAAAACGATTGGATATGCTCTAACCGCGCACATTTATCTAGGTTACATGTTTAAATTAATATTCTGAAATGCATCAAGTGTTTTATGTCTATAGATTTTATTTAATGCAAGATCGTGTTGATTTGAGAAGGCTAAATTTATCAAACATGCTCAACTCATTGCTTCTGGCCGCTTGTTCGTTAGGTCATTACATTAAAAAGACAAAAGCTTGAATTTAACAAACATAAAATGTTCCAAACATATTTCTAAATTAACTTAAAAAGGAAATAAAACGAAATCTAGCCACTTTGCCATTAGAATCCAAAACTGAACTATTTTAATGGCGGCAACACGAACTCTGTTCTGGGGTGCGTTTCCCGTACAACGACATAACTCGCAGGTTAACCTCCATAGTACGATGCGTTGTTGTGGAAACGAACTAGCTAGTCACGACTGTTTCCCGAACATGGTCGCATCTCCGTCGTTTGAACCACATTAGTTCAACAACTTAGGGCCGTTGCTAATGACGTCACCGAGTAATATCTTCAGCTATTTAACTGATTAGAGATCTCAAAAATGCAGCTATATTGAACATGGCACCTAATGATGTCATTTGGCTTTATTTGATGTTTGATTCATCGCGTGTTCTCTCTTACATCATACTCCAGGGTTCCCTCAGGCATTTGTGCACATGCGCACTACTCATAAACAACGCTTATAGAGGACGCACAAAAATACATAGATTAAAATGCATTTATATTTAGATAAAATTGAGGATATAGATTGCACTGCGTGTAAGCTTGCAAATTGTGAAGAACATAATTTATTAAGCCCACATGTCTTACTAACAAGAAACGATGTTTCTAACCACAGGTCGAGAGCTGTAGTTCTAACCACTCAAGTTTGCGACGCTGTTTGCGAATGTTCGTTTGAACTATGGTGTTGGGAAACAACTTTTGGGAAACGCACCCCTGATAAATTGTCGGACAAGGACGGGGCTCGGGTCTGAGTCTCAGGCTGGGCTCGTGCAGGACTCTATTCGTTCCCTCGTTTCAATTAAATAAGATCTGAGCGGTACCTCTCAATTGAAATCGTATTTGGTTTATTTTTTCGTGTTTAAAATGACTATAGCGGCAGCTTTTATAGCAAAAGATATACAGCCCTTTTCTGTGGTGGAATGGAAAACCCCGGGTTTCGCCACCTGTTAAAAACACTGGAGCCGCGATATAAGCTTCCCTTACACAGACACTTTTCAGAAAAGATTATGCCGGAACTCTAGAGCGAAACCAAAGCCCAGGTATTTACTTTTGTGTATTTGTTCTAAATGTTGCTGTTGTCTTCTGTGCCCAGACTTTGGTTTTGTTTGATACATTCAAGAAGTGTTTTTTCTTTGAGAAGGTAATATTAAAGTTTCAGTTAATATATCTGACTGTTAACACAATTGTATATATTTGAAGTAAAATTGAAAGATGAGTATGTTTTATTTCTTAATTTAATGTACTGTAGAGTACAGTACAAAACAGCAAACAACAACAAAAATAATCATTCTGCCCAACATCCTGTGTTTGGTCTGGGGCAGGCCAAAGAACCTCTTCAGCATCACAGGCTAAATTAGCCCTGGCCAGGCAGCAGGGGTCAAATCCTCTTGCATGCCTGATCCAACCCTGGCACTCATCAACTAAAATATATGAGACTGCTTGTCTTCTTGCCCTTGCCCTTCTTTTGTCTTTTCCACATTGTCATCATTGTCCTCCTTCTCCTCCTCTTCCTCTTTCACATCTTACTCTTCCTCATCAAAATTACACATTACTGTATGTGGGATATTGATTGAAAAAGACTGGATAGAATGCACAGTTACACTTGTACAAGTGGTCTGACAAAAAAATCTAATCAAATAAAAACGCATTACAACGTCATTGTGAAATAGAAAAGGAAAATTAATTTGAAATAAAATTGAAAAATGAGTATGCAGTGCATCGTCAATGCATCGTGATGCATCGAGATATTGTATTGAACCGAATCGATGACATGATAATCGTAATCGAACCGAACCGTAAGACCACTGTAGGTTCACACCCCTAGCATCCAGTGCTAGTCACATACCAGCACTAAGACAAAACATATGCTGGTCTGTGCTGGTTTTTCCCGCATGCTGGTGACCAGCATGGGATCCCATGACACAACATCTGCTGGTCTTGCTGGTATGACAAGCGATGCTGGTCTATGCTGGTTTTTCTAGCAGGGACTAGGGTTGTAACGGTATGAGATTTTCACGGTATGATAATCGTCTCAGAAAATATCACGGTTTCACGGTTTCGTGGTATACGGTATTAAACTATCATTATTATTATTATTATTATAATCATCATCAGCTACAATGACCCTTAAATGAATAAAAAGAGATGTTTTTTGGTTGAACATGGTTTATTGTAACAAACTTTTTTTAATGAAAATAAAAAGTAAACTCATGGAAGTATGAGTCTACCTTTTGGGGGGGGGGAATGAAGATGAAAATGAAGTTGCGCATCACCCATTTGAACAAAATACGGAATAAGTTATTTCTCTTTATATTAGACACCAATAAACCAAACTGATCCTTCCTCTTTAACAGCATATATGAGAGAGCAATATGTGCAGGGTCATGTTTGTTAATATTTTCCTGAGATTATCATAGCAGCATGCATTTCTTAGCTTTTTTTCAGGTCAGGTTATGATGAAAAAATGTAAGCATGTTGAGATTTTCAGGGCTCAATTTTGACCGCTGAGGTGAGAGAATACGAATACGAACGATACTTTCTGGCCACATTTGCCAGATTTCATCAGCATGCATTATATATATATTTCAGTCATTATTTCTTCAGGCTTAACCAAACGTTTTTTTGACAGGTTGTACTAAAAACCTATGCATTTCAGTTAGTGTATTTGATGATTATTATTTTAAATGAAATTATAAAATGATCATTAAGTGTTCTCTGAGAGTGGCTCTGGATATGTTTCATGTGTTTACGTCTTCACTTTGTAGCGTTCCAGGCAAGTCACCTCAAACTGCCTGAGCGCATTTATAATAATTACATTATTATTAATTTGTTCGCAACGTTATATTGTCCTAAAGGCTATTTTTTTAAACTGTGTAACGTTACCACTTGCATAAACACCGCACCCGTAGGTGCTGACATAGTGGTTTCGCGGGCTATGTCACGTCAGAACTCCGAACTGGGATTATATCGATCTAGTACGAGTTCACGAGTGGGAAGTCACGGGTTTGACGGCCGTTCCGGTGCACTTTCACGGGTAGAAGGTTGAAAAAACATGAGTAACGGTTTGCCTGAAACGCGGCAATAGTGAGTGAGACAGACGCTTTAAAAACCATGAGCCTCATGTACTTGAGTGTGTACTAGATCTACAAGGCGAAACGGCGCTGCTCATTCATAGAGACCCACAGAATATAGAATTACAATATATAGCAGTCTTTTTGCGCTGTTTATTCACAGACACACACATCGCGATTTAATTTACTGCACAGCTATATTTTGATTTATTCATCCATCTATCTATCTATCAAATCGCACATGTTACGTGACATCTGTATTATACTCTAATTGGGATTCCCTTTGCATCACAGAAATAATACGGCCATAAGGAACTTAGCTTTATCTTCACGGAGGGATGGTGTTCGCGAAAATGGGAGAACATGTTATTTCCTCCTTTAGCGGCCACTCATCGTCCACATTTCTTGCAAACTGGATATCCATCTTCAAGGACAACCCCGCAATCATTTTTCGGATACTCAAAATATTCCCATACTGCAGATTTACATTTTTTTCTTTTCGGCGGGAGATAGATATTAGAATTTGCAGCCTATGTCTCTGACATTTTCGCCGCTGTAAAGGTATGGGTGGAGTCTAAGCAGTCAAGTGGAAAGAAGTTGCATATTCACGGCAGCACGGGTGAGATCTGGTTTCATTATTATAATTTTTTTTCAAAACCGGGGATAAGCAAATGTGCACGATATGATAATCGTACATGTCAATATCGCAATAAACCGTCATACCGGTATACCGTTACAACCCTAGCAGGGACTTCAGTTAAATTGAGTAAAAGACTAAAAAAGGATCATACACTGGACAAAAAGCTTTATCTTACTTGATATGTGTGTCTTGTTTCTTGTCAAAAGATCTACAAATTCTTAGATTAAGATGCATTTACTAGATACACTGACATAAGATATTTCATCTTGTTTTTAGCTAACTGTATATATGTATGTATATATTTAATTATTAGTATTATTATCATTAATGAATAATGTTCTTCTTCTTCTTTTTATTTTTCCTCTTCTTCTTCTTCTTCTTCTTCTTCTTATTATTATTATTACTAACTTTATTGTACATTGCAACGGGAGTATTGTAAAACTCTGAAACTAATAATTTTCAAATAATACAATATAT